>NC_056681.1:13202500-13530000 GCF_018350215.1 Panthera leo
CTCAGTAGAAAGTTCGGGAAAAGACCAGCATCGACGTTAAGACTTTGCGACGTGATAAAGTACATTTCCATTTTGGCGGGGAGGAAGATTATTCAATGAATGATACTCAGAACATTTTGTGAGCGCCTAATGATCTAGATAAAAAAATATTAAATCTGCTCCATATCTCATTATGTACATCAAAATGCATTCCAGATGCACGGCTAAATGAAATGTAGAAACCTTCAGTCTTGGAAAAAAATAAATGAAAGTTTACATAATATTAGGATAATCTCTTAAGAGGACAATACATGCGGCAAGATCAAAGGAAAAGTTTGCTGAATGTGAAATGAGAATGAGAAGCTTTTCTTCCAATATCTCTCAAATTAATTTGTTTCTCAAGTCTACGAATTCAATGCCAAGATATCATTTCTTGCCTGAATTCATTCGCTCATCCATCCATCCATTCATTCTTTCATCGAGTGCCGACTCTACGACAGATGCTGCCTGCTGGTACCAGGGATGCAGTCATTTTTTAAAAAGGACAAACCCCTGGCCTTCCCTGGACAGACCGCTGGCCTTGCATTGCAGTGGGGCCGACAGGGTATAAACAGGATGAAGAAGTAACATATATAATATGTCAGATGGGTGTTCGGATTTATGCAGAACAGTAAAGGAAACAAAGGAGTTAGGTTTGGGGAGGAGTCACTTGCAATTTTAAACAGAGTGGTCAGGAAGGCTTCTCTGAGAAGCTGAGGTCTGCGCACAGAGCTCTGGGAGGAGAGGAGGTGATGTGTGTGGATAAGTGCAAAGTCGCTGAGCCAGGTGTGCGCCCGATCGTGCTTAGGGATCCTCAAAGAAGCCCGTAAGTGAAGAAAAAGACAGGAAAGGCTAGCCCGGGGCTGGGGGCTGACTGTGTGGGCTCTTGTCTCCCCAGCGTCAGACAACAAAATGGCCCTAGAACCGGGACTCGAAGGCAAGTCATACTTCCTTATGTGCTCCTTGAGCCTGGCTGGCATTCCTTCACTCATCCGTCTCCACCCTCTTCCTTGAGGCTTGAGTCAGCCCTGGGAGACAGGGCTCAACACACTGCTGTGACTGTGTGATTTACCCCCCACGCCTTATCCTCACTGAGCAGGAAGGGGCGCCATTAACGATAATTCCAGGCACACTGGGACTGGCGGCCACCTTAACTGGACGCCATATTTGCAATGCACTTCTGTAAGATTGAGGAAGTTTCCACTGTCTGCACAGAGAATGGGGGATAGGCCGACGACCCAAAGGGTTGGACCCCCGGCTCTTCTTCTGGGCCTCAGTTTCTTTGTTTGTCAAACGGTGGCCATAACAGCAATGCCTGCCTTTCAGGCTCCTCTCGAGATGCAGTGAGCCATGCATAAGTTCCTCAAACGGCCTGGTATGTGACAAGCGCTCTGCAAAGACTGGCTTCGGAGTCATGGGTCCGAAATGGGTCTGCAAGGTCAGAAACTGAAGCGTGGGCGGGAGATTCTGGTTCCTCAAACTTCCCACCTTCTGGAGGCCACCAGCCTTCCTTGGCTTCTGGCCTCTTTCTTCCAAAGTCGGCGACATCCGGGCGGAACCCTCCTCAAGCTGCCATCTCTCTGGCTGTCCCTCCTCTGCCTCCCTCGTCCACTTGCGGGCACCCTCGTACTGACACTGGCCCACCCAGATAACCCAGGATCACTTCCCTCTTTGAAGCTGAGCTGATGGGCCACTTAACTCCATCGGCAACTTCCGTTTTCCTTTGCCATGCAACCTGGCATCTTTGGTTTCCAAGGATGAGGGCACAGATGTCTCAGGAGGGTGGTGGGCGGGGGGGGGGGGTGGGAACCTTATTCTCCCTACTATGGGGGCAATTGAAATTAAATCTCCTCCTCCCATTCCAGAGGAGGCAGCCTGGAGGCCCTGGAAGAGGACGAGAACTGCCCAAGGCACTACCTCTGGTCGGTGCCAAGAGCTGACTCCTCCCCAATATCCGCACCCCCGGAGCCAGGGTTTCCCGAGGTAGAGAAAACCCCACGTGACACAATGTGCAGCCGAGGTGTTCAGAGAGAGATTTATGCACTGCTCTGGTGGGAAGCACCGCTCAGCCTGGGGTCTTTCCTCTCGACAATGAGCGGTAAAAGTAAACCCAGTGACAGTGACTTTCTCTGTTGCTGGAAGTCACATCAAGTTCAACGCTAGTAATTGCAGAAGCACCCTTCCCAAATCGCAGATTCATTACGGAACAGATTTCAAAATAAACGTCCGGTTTCCGCCCCTCGAGTAGAAAATCGATACCGCGGTCGAGCTCCGGGCAGATGGCTGATGCAGGAGCCGGTTTAGTCACACTCGCCCATCTCAAAGGTCACTCGGGAGCCTTCATCCCGAGCACACCCCCTCTCTCACCCGGGCTGGGGAGGGACGAGGAGGCGGGTAATTTATCCACGTAATTATCCTCACGGAGCGAACAGATGGGAGACTTTCTCCAGGGGACACAGTGTACAACGTCCCATTTCTCACCGGGGCAGCGGGGACAGTTCCAATGAACCAACTTCCCATGAACCGGCCCCCAGCAGAACTCAGGGGAGGGGGAAGGGGGGAGGCGGCAAAGAACGTTCAGTGTTGGCTTCCGCGTCCGCGGCAGCTCGGTGCCGCCTTGAAGGCTGAAGGCTCTCACCGCAGTTAGAAGCCACGATCTCGGGCTCCTGGGCTCAGAGGCTGCCCGCGGGGGTCTCTCCTCTCCTCAACCAGGAGGCCAGCGTGGAGGGGGTGCTCGGCCCCCCTGAGGGAGCACAGAGGCCTCGGAGGCACTGCCCCTGGCCCAAGGGCCGTGCAGGGTGGCAGGGCAGTGGGGGCAGAGGGGCTGACCCCTAGGAACGGCGGAGGAGGCGAGGGTATGCACCTGTGCGGAGGGCACGCCGGCTTCCCACGCCCAGCTATGACCTTGAAGCCCTCATTACTACCCTCCGAGCCTCGGTTTCCCTGCCCAACAAACACCTGCGGTCAACACGACCTGAGCAAGCTTGGGGGGAATGGCCCGTGGAGGACAGCCGGGGCACTGAGGACGCCAAGTAGGGCGACAGAAAGAGCCCGGTCCCTGGAACACGAGTGCCTGCTGCACACTGGCCCTCTGCACTGGGCGCCTCCGGGCTCCTGGGGATGCGGGAAAAACAAACCTATCTTCATTTCAGTCACCCTGGGTTGGGTTTCCTGCTAGTTGCAACTGAAATGAGCCCTGATAGAAATCGTTTGTCAGGGTGGTGCTGAGGGACAGACAGGCCTTCGTGCGGGAGGAAATGGCAGAGGCAAGTGGAGGGAAGCAGAGAGAAGCACAGAGCTAAGTCTTCCAGAAGATTCTGGCAAATGATTTCAGAGATCCAAGAAAACCCCCCCCAAGAACGGACCACCTCTCCGGTCTCCTCTCTTTCAGACACTCTTCACATCTGGAACTGTGGGCAGCCCTCCCGTCGCCAAGAAGGGTGTCGGCCTGTGGACAACCCTGAGGTCCCAGAGATCCCAGAACAGGAAGTGGGAAAGACCCAGATTCCTTAACCATGTCCCTGAGCCACGGTGTTACCCAAACCGCAGCTACCTGAACTCTCACGTAAATAATAATTGTTGAAGTCATCGTGCCTTGAAAACAAGTGTTGGGTCACCTGTTGCTTGCAGCCCAAATCATCCACACGGATGCTCTGTGTTTCAGGGGGAAAAGATGCATTGATCATCGTCCGTTAACGGAGCTGATAGCATCTGGTTGTTTTAAGTCACCGCGTACACGGCTTTCTTTAGTATTCCAGAGTAGAGCACAGCACTTGCCCCAGGGCAAGACTCTACCAGTCTTTGATTAAGTCTGTGTCACTCATCAGGAAGCACAGCTTGATGGGAGGAACATGGACTGTGGGACAGACCGCCGAAGTCTCAATCCTGATTCTGCCAACTTCTTGCATGACTTGTTTAAACTCTCCATGGTCATTTTATTTTATTTTAAGATGTTTATTTATTGTGTGTGTGTGTGTGTGTGTGTGAGAGAGAGAGAGAGAGAGAGCGAGCGCACATGCACGCATAAAAGGGCAGAGAGAGAAGGAGAGAGAGAGAATCCCCAGCAGGCTCCATGCTGCCATCGCAGAGCCCCACACGGGGCTCGAACTCATGAACCGTGAGATCATGACCTCAGCTGAAATCAAGAGTCGGATGCCCAACTGACTGACCCACGCAGGCTCCCCTCCTTGCTTGTTTTAAAAAACAGAGAGAATAGCGCCTCCCGCACGGGGTGGTTGGAAAAACCAAATAGCATAATACGTGAAAAGAATAGTTCCTGGCATTGGCAAGTGCGGTGTAAGAGTTAGCCGTTGTCATTCTGATACACAGACAAACAGCGTTGTTGATCCCAAGTGTTTTTCTGCTGTTACAGCGACAATATTCCCATATCACAGATGAGGACATCGAGGCCCAGAGAACTAAAGTTATTTGCCGGAGGTTGCCACCACTAGCAAGTGGAGAAGCTGGGATCTGAGCCCAGGCAGTGGGGCTCCCGGAAGGACCAGGGCCTGATCTCTTAGCCACCCTTCTATTCTGGATCCTTCACGGTGGTCAGATTGAACGAAGCAGGCAGCTGAGCAGGATGGCCGTTACACAGGCTGGAATCACGGATACAGTCAAGCACCAGCAACAACAGCGTGCTCCTTCTTTGCCAAGCTCCTCGTGGCTTTCCAGCTCCTGTCATGTCAAAGCACAGTTATCATTTCTCTTTTGCATTTTGGAGCCGCTGAAAGGGTCAGCGGGCTCAGAGATCTAGAGGGAATCTAGCCAAATCCCCACCATCTGGCGCCCCCAGGAGACAGCATATGCTGTGACCCTCTGCGTGAAGAATCCCTCGAGATGCCCCGAATCCCTCGAAAGGCCCCTCAGGCCAAGCGCAGGTGGTCCCTGAGGCCCTGCTGAGGAGTGCCAGTCCCCCATAGCTGACAGGTCCCCCAGGCTCTGGGTCCTCTTGGGCTTTCCTGAGCTGACAGCCCAAAACCAAGCTTGGAAGAAAGTACCCTCTTTCTTTTTCAGGCTGGAACAGCGCCCTTCAGGCAGGAGGTATGGAAAAAATAACTGACATGAGACCAGACTGCAAGCATGGGGCACGAATGTGGCACCGACCAGGTCCAGGCACTGGACAAGGTGCCAAGAACACAAAGATAAATAAAGCCTGGTTAGTGCCCTTAAGCTGCTCACAGTTTAGACAGCAAGACAGACGGCAAACAGCTAATGAGAGTTCTTTATTGAGCACTCGCCGTAAGCCAGACACTGTTTTAAACCTTAATACGTTTGGTCTCCGCACCTACTCTATGAAGTGGCTCCTTTTATCATTGCCATTTCCCCTAGGAATCTGAGACACACACAGAGAAGTTAAGTCGCTTGCTCGAGGTCACACAGCTAATAGGCGGCTAGAGCCAAGCATGAATCCGGGACATCTGGCTCCAGGCTCTGCTGCCTGTAGCACCCAGAAGAGGTGTGAGATGTGCTCTAAGGAAGGACTGGATGAGGGCATCCTGGGGCCCTGATTGGAAAGCAATGCATTCTCCCCACTGGGGAGGGGCTGCTTCTGAGACGTGGACAGACACAGATGGTGGTGATGATGATGGACAATGATGATGGTGGTGGTGACGACGATGATGATGATGATGGTGATGATGATGGTGACGACAGTGATGATGGTGATGGTGACGCTGATGATGATGGTGACGATGGTGATGATGGTGATGACGATGATGATGATGGTGACAGTGGTGATGATGGTGATGATTATGGTGAAGACAATGATGATGATAGTGATGGTGATGATGATGGTGACAATGATGGTGATGGTGATGATGGTGATGGTGATGATGATGATGATGGTGATGATGGTGACAATGATGGTGATGATGGTGATGATGAAGATGATGATGGTGTGATGGTTATTATGATGATGGTGATGATGATGGTGACGATGATGGTGACGATGGTGATGATGATGATGAAGAATAGTAGCTAACATTTAATGTGCGCTGAGAGACTCGGCTGAGTTTACTCAGTGATACCTCACAACACACATAAGAGGGTCACCATCATCAGGTGATGTGACAGATGCGACATTTGAGGCACAGAGAGGTTGGGTGACTTGCCTAATTTCAGGGAGAAGCAGAGCTAGGACTTGGACCCAGGGCATCTGGCCTCAGAGCCTGTGACCTCACCACCAGACCTAAAGGACAGGAAGACAGTCCAGAGACAGGGAGCTCAGTCTGGTTGGCCAGAGCCTGGTCACAGGGCCGCATGGACACCAAGGAGGCTGGGAAAGGGAGTCCTGACTCTGCACAGCCAGGAGGACAGCAGGAAGTGAAGAGTGCGGAGACTGTGGGAAAGAAGTGGATAACAGAGGATTGGCCAGTGGTCTCCAACCCACGCCTCCCCCACCCATCCCTGGGGCGAATGTCAAATCAATGCCCTTGTGAGGGATGAGAGGAGAGAATGGGCCGAGGGTGGACGGCCAGGGGTCTCACCCGGGAGGCGTGGAGAGGTTCGAGTTGCACCTTTGTGCCTCTCGCTGCCTGCTCTGGCTCCTCCTGCCCCCTGCAGCCCCACTTGGGGATATGTCAGTTTCTTCTGCTGATGGGGTCAGAGTATACCTGATCTCCCTCGGCCCAAGGCCGACAAAGGCCCTTGTGTGCCCCAGCCCTGGCCCTCTGGCCCTGCTTCTCCGTCCCCGGTGCTGGGTGTTCTGCGCTCAGTCCCCCTGGGTCACACCACCTGGCACGGACCCTCAGAGGCTCTCAGCAGCCAGTGCCGGGCGTCCTGCCAAATGCCAGCCTCCTGGCCGGAGGGAAGACAGCGCCGCCCCTCAGGTGGGTTGGGGCAGAGTGGGCTGTCAGAGCAGGACCGGGCACACAGCCATTTCTCAGTGTGCCCAAGGACGGCATTCTCCAGACGGTGCCGGGTTGCAGAGGGATCTGCCCACGGGTGCCCTGAGCCCTCGTTCCTTGGACACGATAGAGAATGCGCTTCCACTGTGCACCGGCATCTGCCTTGTTCTTCTGTCTGAGCTCAGGCATCTGTTGTTACCTGGTCCAACAGGTGTGAAGAGGAAGGAGCCCATGGAACAAAACAGCCTTGTGTGTCTCTCCCTGCCCTGCGTGCAGCCCCCAGGTTAGGGGAGCAGCAATTGGCTTCTAGTCTGGAGAACCACCCACTCTTCCCCCGCCCCGGGTCTCAGTCTCTATAGTTGGGGTTGGGCTGACCCCACCCCTGCCTCCACAAGTGGACATGTGACCAAGGCCCGGCCAATCAGAGAATCCCAGTCTCCTGGACGTGCTCTGAATCAAAGACAGTCACATGACCGCTCAGGCCAATGGTGGTTTGGGCTGAGAGGTTTGCTAGAAGCCTTGGTGCTCCGTCCTGTCCTTCTGGAGTGGCTGGCTTGTGAGATGTAACCCGAGCTTCTGGTGGCCATCTCTGTCACCCAGACAGAAAAGCCTTCCTACAAACGGAGCCAGAAGAGATGAAAGGAAGGCAGAGAGACGGAATGTGAGTGCCAGCCACCCCAGTGCAGCTGTTCCTGAACCCCACTTATCCCCTGATGCTTTCATCACGAGATCCACGGGCTCTTTGTTGTCTTACCCACCTTAGAAATAGATTCTTGTCACTTGAAACCGAAAGCTTTCTGCTTATGGCTTTTCTTCCTGGATCCACAGAGCAGCCTTCAGGGCCTGGGGAGAAGCTGCGGTTCCCAAACAGTGTGGCCCTGCATTCCACCTGGCTGGTCACCTGCCCTTCGAACAACCCTTCCCCCCAGCGCTGCCCAGCTGCCTCCCCTCGGCCCCTGGCCTGCCCCTTCCAGCTTTGTTCCTCACTCCCTTTCCTCCCCTTTGTCCTGCAGAGACCCCTTCACGGCCCCCAGAACAATGCAGCGCTAAACTCCTTAAGCTGCCTCTCCTTTTAGCAGTTGACTATTTAACCATCTTTCCGCGGACAGTTCAGAGGCGTCAAGTACATTCACAAGGTTGGGCAACCACCCCCCACCGTCCACCCGCAGAACGCGTTTCTTCTGGCAGAGTGAACAGTCGGTTCCCGCAAAACAAGAACTCCCTGTCCTCCCTTCCCAGACCCCGTGGCAAGGCCACCCCTGCACTTTCCGCCTGTGTGAATTTGACCGCTCTGGGTACCCCGTACAGCATTTGTCCCTTAGTGACCGGCTTGTGTCACTTAGCACCGTGCCCTCAAGGTTCACCCGTGTTGCAACCCGTGTCAGAATTCCCTCCTTCTTACGGCGGAATTCTGTTCCACTGTGTGTAGAGGCACTACGCTCTGCTTACCCGCTCGTCTGCCGATGGTTACCCGTTCCCTCGACCTGCTGGCCCTTGTGAATAGAGCTGCTATGGACACGGGCACACAAATACCTGTTCTTGCCCCCTGCTTCCAGTTCTTCCCGGGGGGGGGGGGGGGCGGGTAAGAGACGCAGAAGTGGGATTATTGGATCACATCGCAATTCTCTGTTTTAAATTCTTGAGGAACTTCCATTCTATCTCCCGCAGGCACCACACCGTGTTACTTCCCCGCCGGTAAGACACACGGGTCCTAGTTTCTCCACGCCCTCATCAACACGGGTCCTTGTCTGTTGTTTTGTTCTGTTTTGGTTTGCGTTATAGTAGCCGTCCTGACAGGTGTGAGGTGGTATCTCATTGTGGTCCTGATTTGCATTTCCCTAAGGATGAGCGAGGTTGAGCATCTCGTCAAACGCATATGGGCCATTTGTGTGCATCCTTGTGTGCATTCGAGCCTTGGAGCCTTCTTCGCTCATTTCCTCCAGTCTTTAGTCATCCGCCCGGCAACTATTTCTTGGGCATCGGCTGCTTGCTGGGTATTGGTCCGCGTGCTACAGGTGCAACGGCGACCAAGATGGAACGAAACCAAGTAAACAAATGCAACAAAATAAAAGTGAAAACTCTCGCCTGGGTGGGGATGCGGATTGTCATCTATTCGTAGCATAATTCTTACTCGGAGGGCTTGTGTCGAGAACGAAGTAAAATAATGTCTGAGACCCCCTTCGGAGGGGGGCCGCGAGTCAGTGCCTCCCTCGCCCCCCGCTTCCCTGTGCTGTCACACTCCCTCCATTTCCTCCACCGTCCCCTCCCCACCTGGCACCAGCCTCCCCTGCCTTTTCCCTTCTCCACGTGCCTTTCAGCAGCTGGCGAGTGTCAGAGCTGGGGCCACAGTGCCCGTGGGGTCCTGGTGGGGATTTCCATCCCTCCCTCAGGTTTGCTCCAGAAATATAAGCACACTCGCACACTATACACACTCGCCAAATATAAGCACACTAAACACACTCGCCAAACACACTTGTTAACCCCGCCACAGAGCAGTGGTACCCTAAGCCCACGTAGAGCCTCCACGAAGACAGCCGCCTTGTCACAATAAAGTCCTTTGTCTGATACATTTATTGGGAATTTTCTGTGAACCAGGAGATGGGGGGAGGCGAGGACAGACAACTCAAACATTTACAAGGGAAGCGGTTGGGGAAGCGGAAGCTAGCGTTTCAGATTCACACTGGGGAAGAGGCAGCTTGTGGGTAGGAGCTGTCCGGCGAGTGAGTTGGGGTGGACCCAAGCCTGGAATTGAACTGGAGATGAGTGGACAGGGAGTAAAATAGTGGGGAATAATGCTTATCACGTGCTTTCCCCTTCTGATAACTAATGATGACTTAACCCCTGCGATACGTCGAGTACTCTCCGAAGGGCTTTATCTAGATTTAACTTGCTCGATCCTCACAGCTGTCCCAGAGGGTGTTATTAAATCCATTTCCCAAAGCATGAAACTGACATGAAAGAAATCGAAGTCATCACACTGTTGAGGGACAGACGCCGGGTTCAAACCCAGGCTGTGTCTGGCCTGCCCCTCTGAGCTGAAGCACTTCACCCCCTCCCCCCAGTACTCAAAGGCAGGCACACATACTGTCCCTTGGATTCCTAGTCTAGGCCTGTCTGCCACGCAGTCACTGTTCAATCAGCATGTGTTGAGTGTTAAAAAAAATACCCTCAAAAGACTTCTCAGTTTATAAAACATTTCACCTCTGTTAGCTCATGTGTCCTCCCTAGAACCCTGGGAGGGAAAAGTCAATATTCTGTAGCTTAAGAAAATTAGGCATGATCACAAACCTACTAAGTAGCAGAACTGGAGCCTCTGTTTTCTGACATGTTCCTAGTTTGGGGTTGTCTTTACCAGGCCAAACCGTTAGCAGCCATAAAGGCCAGAGTAGGCCTTCAGGCAGAAACGTGACAAGTTGACAGCTGGAAAGGAACTTCGATGTTGGGAGAGAAGTTTATGAAAGATGCAACCCTTTAGAGATCTGGGGTGAGGGTGGGGGGAATCTATCCAGGCAGTGAGGATTGCATGTGCAAAGGTCCTGAGGCAGGATTAAACTTGGTGTGTTCAAGGATCAGAGAGCATCCCACTTCATCTGGAGAGTTGCACGCATGTTAGGGGGCTTAAGAATACAGAGTTAAAGCTCAGGAAGCAGGCAGAATTTTATTCTAGATGCAATAACCCTCTGGAGGTTATTAGCAGATGAGTAACTAGGTCTGAGAGATCTTCTTAAAATCATCTCTCTTGCATTATACAGAGGATTCGCTGGAGAGCGCAAAATGGAAGAGACAAGGTTGAGGGACTCCGAGTGGTCCAGGTTAAAAATGGTGGTGGTTTGGACCAGAATGGACTTGGTAGAGATACAGAGACGTGGACAGTGCAAGGTCTACTGTGGAGGTACAGCCTTGGGATCTGCTGACGCCTTGGCAGGTGCCAGGAGGAAGGAATGTGAGCAATCAAGCCCTGGCCTTGTGTCATGGACAGCTGGCTTAAACACAGCTTCTGGAAGCTTCTCTCGATGGAATGGGAAGGTGTCTCCACGGTAGCTAAACAAGATGTCTCATGTCCTTAGGAAGAGGCCAACGGGAGCCTGATAAATGCCCACCTTCTTCTTCGGGCTTCTCCCTGGGGCTCGTTCCATGTGTCAAGGGAGGGGACAGGCCTCACAGGCCGCCACGTTTCCCAGCTCTCTGGAGGGGTGCATTCCGCACTGTCTCCTGCTGCCGGACAGAGAAATGTAAGACGGGGAAAACGTCTGTGGCTGCCAGCCCCAGCCCTTTCTCCATCGGCGGTCTGCCCAGGCCCGTGTGATGTGGTGCCATGCAGCCCATACAGATGGACTCTGTTAGCTCCGGGCACACAGGCCCTGGTACTGGGTCCCTCGCCAGCCCGTGATGGATGGTGGTCGGAGCCCAGGCTCTGCGAACCCGAAGACTTGGAGGTGTCCAGACGCAGACAGGGCAGGCACGAGTCCCCACAGTGCACCTTTCTACTGGAACAGAAGCATCTGGACGGGTCTGGGCATCTTCCCACAAAAATGGTGGAGAGAAGACGACTGTAGCTATCGCGTGTCCCCGTCGCTCTTCTCTTGGTGGCCACCTCCCGGGACTCCTAGAGTCTAACGGCCTACATTCTTTGTCCCCCGATTTCCTGGGGGACCAGCCTTTGGCCCTCCACCCAGTTCTTAGGACTCGGCTAATCTGATAAAAGAATGTGCACAGAAGTGCTGAAAGATGCAGCGGCTGTGCCGTCAGCGGCTTGGATTCCTGTCCCAACAACATCCCTAATTAGCTTCAGATCAGGAAGCCCTGAAGGGAGGGTAAGGCATCTCAGCACCCAACCGAGGCTCTCTTCGTGGCTCACCCAGAGGGCGGAGAGGAGAGAGGAACCGTTTCAACTCTGTCCCTGGTGTGTTCTGTGAGAGTGGCCGAGAGAGCCTCTGGGACCTGCCAGGGGCAGGGAGGGTGACGCCGGGCCGCCCACGGGGCATGTCCATAAAACTACCATCATCGTCGTGACTGCTGGAGAGAGCTGACGGGGCACAGGAAGCGGTCGTTATTTCTGACCCTCGATTCCAGGGCTGGCGCTCTCGGCCACTCCCCCAATTCAAGCGCTGGTTTGAAGCCGGACGGTCCCCACCTGTCACCACGAGCCACCATTTCCTGAACGCCTGCCGTGGGTCACCCTCTATGCCGGGCGCTTTATCGTTTTGTCCCAATTTAATCCTCCTCAGAAACTGCCGAGACTGGTATTTGTCATTTTTCAGACAGGGATCTCGAGGCAGCGGGAAGAGGCCCCGAGCGCGGGCAGGAGCGCCTCTCCGTGCACTTGACCCCCGAGGCCGTGTTCTCTCTGTGACCTTTGCTCCTCCGACTTTGTAGCGAGAAGATAGAAGTCCCAGGAGGCCCGGCTTGATTACCCTGAGTTTTACAACACCTCCCTTTAGGGCTCCTTTGATTCCTGCTCTGCTGCGTTTGTAGAGAGCTTTTCTCTGAGGCACAAAGGACTTGAACTGCATCAGAGGCCAGAATCGCCGTCTCTGCCCGTATCACTTCACCACTCAGCATGCCTCCCCTCTCCTCTCCTTTGCTCCCTGTCCTCTCCTCTCTGACCAGCCAAACGATACTCTAAAGGCTCCTTTATTCAAGCAACAAAACCCCCAACGCAAAATGGTTGGTGCCTAGAGACCGCGCATCGGTGTCTGTAATTGAACACAGCGGTAGGGGTCTGGGCTTCGGGTACAGGTTGACTAGGTTGTTCAAAGGACCCCACCAGGACCCGGTACTTCCCTGTTCTCGGCTAAATTTCCCCTCGCGGCTGGGGCACATTTCATCTGTTCTCAGATGCGAGGCTTCTGGAGAGAGGGAGCCTCTTTGTGCCAACAGGAATTTATTCATCCAGGAATATTCAGGAAGGTGGGAAGCATCACGCTGTTCCCGGTTGTTTTCCAGGTGCTGAAGATGCCGGAGACGAAACAGAGATGGACCCCTGCCCTCCTGGAGCGGCCAGTGCCGGCGATAAATGGATTCGCGCGTCAATACATGAACGATGACCCGTAGTGACAAACGCGGCGAAGAGAAGTAAGGCAGCGCAAGGCAGGAAGAGAGGGGGACAGCGGGGTGGCTGTGTTAGAGCCGTCGGGAAGGGCCCCTTGAGGTCACTCCTTGGAAGAGGCCTACGTGAAGTGAGCTCTGTGAATCTCGGAGAGAAGAATGTTCTAGGCAGAGTCACAGCGAGGGACTGCCGGGTGTGTCAATGGAAGAACGGGAGGTGGGGGTTCTGGGGACGGAGGTAAAGCAGGGGAGGAGTGAAGTGGGCAGGAATCCCATCAGGCTGTGGGAGAAGCTTGACGCTTCTTCTTCGTGTTGAACGAGCCGCCATTGGAGGGTGGAGGGCAGGGGTGAGGCTCTGATCTGCATCCAAAGGACCCTCGGGCAGCAGGCAGGCTCACAGACTTTGGGGGCCGCGTGCCCATTCCTGGACCTTTCCTGTGACTGGGGAGGAGACCCTGGAGGGCCGTGGTCTGAGCTGAGCAGGAGACAGAAGGTTCTCCAGAGGATCATCCCACCCTGCCAGTAGGAAGCAGACGGATGGGCTGTAGGAGCTGGAAGCACCGGGAGCTTCTCCAGCGGCCCTCCAGTCTACGCACGGCCAAGTGTCACTTCCAGGGACCTGCCCAATGCCCAACCTTCCACGGGGTCTCCTCAGACACACACGTGGGCCCAGCGCAGGCGACATAAGGCTCCCGGGGTCCTCTAGTCACGCATCTATGTCTTGCCTTCTCTGATGGATCGCCGTTGGCAAACAAGGACCCTGGGCCAAATCCAGCCCACACGGCCTTCGTTTGTCCAGCCCCTGGACCCACAAACAGCGGTTTTCCACCTTCTACGCACACGTACCCACACGCATGTGCGCACCGAAGATCTCGTTCGGCCTGCAAAGGCTAAAATATTCGTTACCTGGCCTTGAGGGAGGGCTTTTTGTTCCCTTCATGTCTCTCTGTCTTACTGGACGGGTTCCAATGGCGACATCGGATTGCATCATGATCATGATATAATCAGTCCCCTGTGATTATCAGTCAAGGCACAGTGTCTCAGAGCACACGGAGAATCTAATTTTGCCATCCACGTTTTCATACACAAGAGTCAGACTAGACAGTTGGTATCGACAGTTACATGGGACATCTCTTTGTGCCTGCATGGTATCTGTTGTGCTTCTTTGTGGCTATTTTTTAAAGTTTATTTATTTTCAGAGAGAGTATGATTGGGAGGGGGCCAAGAGAGAGGGAGAGAGAATCCCAAGCAGGCTCCACACTGTCAGCACAGAGCCCAACATGGGGCTCGAACTCACAAACCGTGAGCTCACGACCTGAGCTGAAATCAAGAGTCGGACACTCAACCGACTGAGCCACCCAGGCCCTCCTCGTGCTTCTCTGGATCACAGCACCACTCTTTTCATTTGGCGGCACCCCCTACCCTGCTTAGCACTGGGGTCTCCTGGGGCATCAGCCTAGGTTCCAGAAGGGAGCTCTAAACCCACACTGGGCCAATGGGTTGAAAACCTGTGATTGCTTTTTAGAACCTTGGCAGAGTGGGGGGAATGAGGGGTAGGGGTGGTGTCTCTTCCCATCGGCCTTGGGTGTGGGAAGGCCTCCCTGCACCACCTGGGGGTGAGCCCAAATGAAGGAAGGCAGAGCTGAGAGATGGGGAGAGAGAGAGAGAGAGAGAGAGACTGAGTCTGGTGGTGATGGCAGCTGACCCCGTTAGTGGCTACTCGTCGCCCAAGCTTCTCCTCTTCCCAGCTGTGTGACCTTGGAAGAATAATCACAGAATTTACTACTCAAATTGGACCACTTTTGAGAATAAATGGAGGTGCTCATAATTATTATGTTGGGGTGTCCCAGGCAAACCAGGGTGCATGGTCACTCTGGATGTAAGTAAGTTACTTCAGCTCTCTGTCGCGGGTTCTTCACCCGAGGAGTACCTGTCTCCAAAGAGATGCTATGAGGACATTAAGTGTGATGTACTTAGAAGACTGACAGGCACACCATACATTACTGAAATGTGCCAGCTATTGCTGCCGTCATTATTGTTGTTTTCATTATTGTTTGTCCCTGAGCACCTCCTATACATAGAGACCTTCCCATCTTATGGGTTCACGCCTCCCCGGTGGGAAGCTGGGGACATGTTTTCCCAGACTCCCTTGCAGCTAGGATGCTTGGCAAGTGGGATGCCCCGTGTGATCTGGAAGCCAGTAGCCTGGAGAAGGCTCCCCACAGATCCTAATTGGTGAGGGACACACAGCTTCCAGATGGCATCAATACAGGGGGCTTTCATGCTGGTGCCTGGCCTCCACCCCAGTGTCCCCAGGAGCAAGGACACCACACCTGATCCTTTACTCTTCTCAGAGGTTGTGTGAGCCACGTAACAGCCTTCAATAAGCCCTTTTACATTTACACAAGCTAGATAGACTTCTCCTGTTTGTAACCAGCTCATAACCAGTAACACTCCCTAGATCCAACCATGCCTGTAATCCACCCCACTCCTGCACAGAATTTTCAGTTAGACAAGATGAACATCCTTCGAATTCTGTTTAATTTGGATCCCTAGCGATTGTAGCCAAAGCCTACTAACTAATACACATATCTGTTATCAAAATTGGGGGAGACAGGGAATGCAGAAAAGTAAAAACCATAGTTCTTATATAAAACCTTAAAACTACAATTCTTTAAACACTGGCCTCCCCACTAAGTGACATGTCTATACTCACTCATCAGACATTTCAACAGAGCCCCGGCTACCTAAACCCAAAGCTAAGCATAGACAACAGGCATCCCCTATCTTGCTACTGATGTTTCCCGATTGCTGCTTTAGGAAATGCGAACAAAGCCTCTGGTCTGTCGCTGTCCCCCTTCGTAGGGCTCCGGGAGTATGTTGAATCCTTGTGTGTGCTCTGAAAGGTGATTGTCCCTGGAAAAGCCTATCTTGCTTCCCACCTTGAACTTGTGATTCCCCGGTATCTAGAGTATTTTGCGAACATATAAAAAGGAAAAGAAAATACAGCAAATTCGGATTGTCATACAACACTCACCCGACTCCCTATAAAAAGTGAGCCTAGAGAAAGGTGGATTTTCTGAATACAGACCTTTGTGAAAACCCTTTAAGATTTATCTTCTTATCAACACCCCCAAATAATTTATTTGGGTATGAATGAGGGTTTCAACCCAAGAGGAAAAAAAATTATAAACATCTCTGGAAATAAAATTCCCATTCATGCTCAAAGTTTACATTTCTAACATTATTTCCGTATGCCTGTCTGGACTGGGGAGGGGAAAGAGAAAGAAACTGAGACTTAAGTCCAGGACTTTGCCTGCTCTGTATTTTTATGCGTAGGCACAGGGATTGATGCCACGTTGATGGAAGGTTTCCTGGCACCAGCCTCCTGAAGGGATTCAGTTCTGGAAAGTCAGGCCATACCTGGAAGACAGCAAGGCCTATAGGAGAGTCTTGGGTTTTTTTGTTTGTTTGCTTGTTTGCTTTGTGTTTTTGAAAGACAGAGAGTGTGTGTCTGTATGAGTGTGCACAAGCACAAGTCTGTCTGGACTGGGGAGGGGCAGAGAGAGAGGGAGAGAGAGAATTCTAAGCTGGCTCCATGCTGGGTGTGAATCCCATGACTGTGAGATCATGACCTGAGCTGAAATCAAGAGTCGGATACTTAACCAACTGAGCCAACCAAGCACTGCCACCCTCCCCCACTTTTTTTTTTTTTTTGATAGAGAGAGAAGAGTCTTATTTTGAAGAGAAATCCAACTGATGTGTCCAGAGACATCAGTATTGTGCGTGTGACTTTAAATATCATTTTAAAAAACATTATACAGTAAAAGCTAACTTTTGGTGTACATTTCTGTGAATTTTAATGTATGTATATGCTTTGCATAGCCATCTTGATAATGAGGATACAGAACAGTTCTATCGGCTCCCCCACAAAAAAAATCCAGCCTCCCGCGATTCCCTTATAGTCACACCCCGCCACCACCACCACCACCACCAAACACACACATGTAACTCCTGGCGGCCCCTGTACTGTTCTCTATTAAAATGATTTTTCTGCTTTTTCAGGAAGTCATATAAATGGAAATGTACAGTACGTAATCTTTGAGACTGTTTTCTTTCACTCAACATAATGCCTTCCAGATATCAAAGCTGTGGGTATCAACAGTTCATTCCTCTTATTGCTAGGTAGTATTCTGTCATGTGCGTGAACTCCAAACTATTTAACCATTCGCCCGCTGAAGATCAGTTGCTCCCATGTTTTTGCAATTACAGATTGAGGTGCTGTAACCATTCGTGTACAGGTTTTGGTGTGAACATAAGTTTTCTTTCCCCTGGGGTGAGGCAATGGGGGCGCTGGGTCACCTGTAAGTGTGTGTTTAGTTTTCTAAGGAACCGACAAACTTGTTTTCCAGAGTGTCTGTACCGTTTTATATTCCTAAAAGCAATGTGTGAGCTCCAATTGTGCCACAGGGTCTCCTGCACACCCCACCCCCACCCCGTCCAGTCTGTGTCACAGCCATTCCCATATGCATGCAGGGCTATTTCATTGTGGCTTTCATTTGCATTGTCCAGATGCCTAATGACATAGAAAATTTTGTCACGTGTATTTTTGCCATCCATACACCCTCTCTCGCGAAGAGTCTGCTCACATCTTTGCCGATTCTTTAGCTGGTTTTTTTGTTTGCTTACTGAGTTTCAAGATTTTTTTTTTTTTTTTACATATTCTGGATAAATGATTAGCAAAGATATATTCAGCTATGCGATTTGCATGCCTTTTCTCCCAATAACCAACCTGATTTAACAGGTTTTTAAGTGTCTTTCACGGAATACATTTATCATTTAAAATTAAATTTCTAATTTTTACAGAGTCAGTTTTGTTCATTTTTTCTTTTTATGGGTCATGCTTTTGGTATCAAGTCTAGAAACCTTTTCCTAACCACGGGTCACAGAGATGTTTCCTATTCTTGCCTTAGATTCGATTTTTCCATTTGTTTCATGTATGTCCACAATTGTGTATTGAAGCATTTTTTTTTATCATCCCTGATTTAAAGTCCTTGTCAGAAAATTTCAATATCTGCATTATTTCATTGCAGGTGTCTGTTAACTATGTTTTCCATAAGTGGTGAGGTTTTCCCGGTCGTTTACAGATCAAGCAATGTTAGATTTTACCCTGGACATTTTGCCGTGAGCCTCGGAGTCTTGTTCATATCCTGTGCACCATGATGTTGCTTAAGAGTTTGGATATGAGAGGGGTGCCTGGGTGGCTCAGTCGATTAAGCGACCGACTTCAGCTCAGGTCATGATCTCACAGTTCATGAGTTCAAGCCCCGTGTTGGGCTCTGTGCTGACAGCTCAGAGCCTGGAGCCTGCTTCGGATTCGGTGTCTCCCTCTCTCTCTGTCCCTCCCCTGTTCACACTCTGGCTCTCTCTCTCACAAATAAACAAACATTAAAAAAAAAATTAAAAGAGTTTGGATATGAGAGAATGGAGAAAAGAAGGGGGGAAAGTGGGGGATGGCCACACTCTGTCTGAATGTTGGAAGCTCCCTCTACCAGAATGGGTTCCCCGAACAAGGCTAGCGGGCCCCTCTGGGCTTCTCCTGGACCTCTCTCCATCTTTGCTCTCATGCCATTTCTGGATCTGGGGATCAGGACACTTGATAGGAGAGGTGAAAATCTGGCAAAGTCACCACCAGATTGGCGACGCTTTAAATTCTGGTCTTCCTCCCTAAATGACCTACAACGATTTCCTTTTCAGAGTCTCCATTCACTGCTCCATGCAATCTTTCCAGGCTCTATAGATTTATCCAGTGAGAGACACAGGGCAAACTGTTTCTCTTACCTGGGACCTGAAGGACCGACATCATTTTTTAAGAATAACGATGCAGGGGTACCCGGGTGGCCCAGTTGGTTAAGCATCTGACTCTTGATTTCGGCTCAGATCATGATCTCATGGCTTCGTGGGTTCGGGTCCGCTCCATCAGTGCAGACCCTGTTTGGGATTCTCTCTCTCTCCCTCTCTCTCTGCCCCCTTCCCAACTTGTGCCGTCTCTGTCTCTCTCGAAATAAATAAACGTAAAAGAATAATGATCCATTCATTCATTTAATGTGTTTATTACAACTGTCCTTACGTCACGGTCCCATGTATGTTTGCCACCTGCACCACGGGATGTGAACCTCCCCAGCTCCAGTGCCTCGTTTCATTCATCCCAGAGTCTGGCTTTGCTGTCGTTTGGTTTGACGTGGGTCGGTGCCCATAACAGGAAAGTCCAGAGGTAGCATATGCTTCATGGCAGGTCTAATCCAGGATCTTAAGTGATTCCATTTCTCTTGTTCATCTCTGCTTTCTGTAATGTTGACTTTATCTTTGGACTCTATCTTCTGGCCGTTCTGGACTCTTGTCTGGTAGCAATACAATAATTCCTGGGTGTCTAGAATACAGTTCTCCATATGACGCAAACTAGCGGGGGAAAAGGGGGTCTCATAGTTTCTACTGCCTAGGTCTTGAGTTTTTTATCCTTTTGCTAGCCCAAGTGGGTTATACGTCTATTCCTAAGCCAATCGTCAAAGCCAGAATGGGGAGAATGTGCTGCTTGATGGAAGCTTACATAAGCTTCCCTACGTAACTGAGCATGGTATCAGTCCCACCCAAGGCTTGCGTCTGGGAATACAGGAGGGGTGATCTTCCCAAAGGAAAACCAGAATGTAAACTATGGGAGAAAGGATAAGTGGGTAGATAGATGCCACGGAGCTAAGTCACTTAAGTTAATTTTAAATGCAAACATCAAAAGGGCTAATGCATCATACTTAATTATTTCAAATGATTTGTTGTTCATGTAAGCAATTAAGTCCAGAGATTCAGACATCAGGAGTGGCTTGATTAAGATCCTCTACGCTTTCTCTCTCATTTTCTGTGGCGGGCCCCTCTTCCCCTCCTCAGCCTGGCTTCCCAAAATGGTTCCACGATTTGAATCACCAACCCTTCTACATTCAGAGGGGGTTCCAAGGAAAATAGGAGTTCTGCACTGACTGGGCCAATCTGTATCCAGGAAAGTATTATATGCCCATCAGCTTACACCCGGTTTCTTGGAAACAATCATGTGGCCAAAAGGGTGGAATCATGCTAGTTTTCTGGAACATGAGGGTCTCACTGCTATCGCTGGGCCTGAGGTCAGTTTCCCTGAGAGACGTGGGGTACCCGGAAGAAGGGTGAGCATCCCCTGAGGATACCGTGTGGAAGGGACATGGGCAGTTAGACACTGGATAGGCGTGAAAAATACCTACAAAAACTACCAAACGTAGGACCCATGTCTTTCCAAGGCAGAGACTGACTTGCCACAGTATTCACAGTCACTGGCACTTGGGCACTTAATCAATCTTTGACGACTGGATTAAAGAGTTAAAACTATCAGGGAGTAAAATTCTCATCACATTTAAAAATAGGATTCACAGTCTTAGAGCTAATTCCATTGAGGCACTATCACTCAGAGATATTTTGCTATAGCTGTGTCTATGAGAAGCTGTCAAAATATTGTGAAGTTAGGTAATAATTTGGTATCTATTAAGATTCTATCTTCAAACGTCTTCTTTCCGTGTACACGGAGCATTGAGGACCAGGCAAAACCAATGTCAAAACATTCGTTTTATATCATTGTATCTTGGCTTCTAGGCTAAAAGCGGCGATCAAGTGACACATGTCACAAAACTCAAAACTCAGACAGTTCTTAGGGAGGGAACCGTGATCATTTAAGACACGGTGTCTGATGGGTGGTTCTGAAAGTAGATGCCAGAGAATCTCAAGAATCGTAAAAAACAAAAACCAAAAAACAGAACTCTTGGTCAAGGTGAGATTTGGACAGAGTCCTGTGGGTCAGTAAGCTGGTCCTAAAAGTCGAGGGCGGTGTTGTGGGTGGGAGGAAGCATCCACAGCAACAGCTTAGAGTCACGAAAAGAGAAGGGATGCCGTGTCGGGGGTTCCCAAGACCTCGCGTCCGCTGAGACAGGGTTTGCAGGACTCCGCGTATAGTTGTATTCGTGGCGATGGTTTATTACAGTGTCTCAGCAGAGGGAGAAGGCACCCGGAGTGAAGTCTGGAGGAAACCAAGAGCAGGCCTGCAAGGGTCTCTCCCACCGGAGTCCCACAAGACTCCCTGAGTTCCTCCTGCGACGCGTTATGACAACACGTGCGAAATGTCACCCACCAGGGACGCTCGTCAGAGACTCGGTGCCTGGGACCTTTACTCGAGTTGCATCATGTAGCAGCCTCTGCCGAGCGTGTGCCAAAATCCCAGACTCCCAGAAGGAAAGCAGGTGTTCAGCATAAACCATATTGTTTTGTATAAACACTTTCGGCCCTGTGAGCCTTTCTTATCAGTCAGGGTGTTGGGAACCCTCCCCAAATCCCAGTTCCCAGACACCAGCCAAGGGCCAACCCTCTCTGCAGGCCTTTCAGAGGGCACCGTCAGGCCTGCTGTGGCCACTCTCTTCTGCACAGACGTTCAAGAGTTCAGTCTTTAAGGTCAGGCCTTTCAACTTCCCCAATCATGGGGACTTGCGTAATAGTAATTACCACTTAAGCCTCCTGCCCTGTGCCAGTCACTGGGTGAGTTATTGCCTCAGTTTCTTTTTCTGAAAACAGACACGAGGCCAACCACAGAGTGGCTGAGCCAATTAACCCAGGCAAGAGGTGAGAACACCTGTTCCCCTGGGGGGGAGAAGGCGAGCATCACCTCCCCTCTCCCCCCGCAGCCTCTGATTTCATGCAGGGGAGGGAGGCGGCGGATCCTCTGAGCCTGTCCAGGCAGGAGCAGGATTCCTTTCCGCTCACCCCACCCCAGCCTGGCCCCGGAGAACCACATGAAGCCGAGCAGAGCGGGAGAACCTGCGCTTTGCAGAGGAAACAAGCACATCTGTAAATACATGTCGGGAAGAATGAAACCCGACTGTGGGTAGAGAAATATTTTGGAAACACGTTCCCTTGGGTTCAGCAGAGCAGAATTGGTTGTCAGTTGTCAATTGTTGCCAGCCCAGCTCAGCGGTTTACCAAAAGTGGTTTCTCCCCACTCTCGCAGGCCTGTGGGGCCACCACAGCTCAGCTGATCTCGGCTGATCTCGCCTGATCTCGGCTGATCTCGGCTGATCTCGCCTGATCTCGGCTGATCTCGCCTGATCTCGGCTGATCTCGGCTGATCTCGGCTGATCTCGCCTGATCTCAGCTGATCTCGGCTAGGCTGCACCGGGCTTGACTCGGGCTGGGGCTCGGGGTGGGCTCCACGCGGGTCCTTCCCAGCCCGATCTGAAGGAGCGCGCTCTTCTCGCGGCTGCTTCCCAAGGGCAAGAGCAAGATTAAGGGCGGGAGCACATTTGACCCCTCGGCTCTTGTCACTTGCACTGACGTGCCATTGGTCAAAGCAAGTCACAGAGCCAAAGCCACGTCAAGGGGGTGTGAAGCACTGTCCGCTCACAGCGGGAAGGGGAGAGAATGAGTGTTTTCTGGACAACCATCTGGACCGTCACATGAGCCACGGCCCTAAACACGCTTATGATATGTACCCACACGCCTACGTGCCAGAATCCGAAATACCCTCCCAAAGAGCAAAATCACAGTGGCAGCTAATGCACACACAGCACGTGCCAGTGGCCTCAAGTTCCAGTGGCACCAAGAACAATGGGCGAGGGCCCAGGGGGGCTTCTAGCCAACTCTGGGATGGGGGATGTGAGATCATCGCTCCCCTCTTCAGCAGGTGGATCCTGCACACATGTTAACATCGGTTCCCACCTAAACAACAGCTGCCGGCCTGGCCCAGGGACCCCTATCTCTTTGCATGTTATTGTAGCTCCGGGGTCCGCCGCTGCAATAAAGCACTCTCGGGGGGGTCGTCTGGAATGTCTAAATCAGCACTGCAGACAGCCTGGTGCAGAAACCAGGCAGGCTCCCCGTCAGGGATGATGGATGCCAGACGCAGCAGACAATCTCGGGGTCCTGGCTTTGTGAAGCCAGCCCCCGTCACATACATCAGCTCAAGGGAAGACACTCACTTCCCCTGCAGGTGAGGCCAGTGGTGGGTGTGTCTGGGCAGCCGCGAAGGACGGAAGGTGCTGGACACACATCGGGCTGTAGGCGATTTGCCCGCGTCATATGGCGTTTGTGAAAAAGCACTTACCGGCCTTCTTCAATGTCTCTTTGGCTCCCAACTGTGTCATTACCATTCTACAGCGGAGGGGATACAGACGGATGGTCAGGCACTGGACGGGCTTTCATCAAACCAGACTCCTGGGGGGGGGGGACATGAAGATGTGCTAAGGGTCCATAGGCACGGATGTTTTATGAGAATCCATTTCCAGACCTCCACCGACATGTGTCCTATTTGCCATCTCTTCCTTCACACAGGTCCTTCCTCCACTACCAAAAACGTAGGCCAGGGGCATCCGGGTGGCTCAGTCGGTTAAGCGGCCGACTCTTGGTTTTGGCTCAGGTCATGATCTCACGACTGGTGACTCTGAGCCCCGAGTCAGGCTCTGCGCTGACAACGCGAAGCCTGCTTGGGATTCTTTCTCTCTCTGCCTCTTCCCTGCTATCGTGTTCGTGCTCTCTCCCTCTCTCTCAAAATAAATAGCATTTTAAATTACTTTAAAAATAGGCTCATTGAGGCACCTGCGTGGGCTTAGTGGGTCAAGCGTCCAACTTCGGCTCAGGTCATGATCTCGTGCTTTGTGGGTTTGAGCCCTGCGTCAGGCTCCGCCAAGGGCAGTGTGGAGTCTGCTTGGGATTCTCTCTCTGCCCCTCAGCCCCGCCCCTCAAAAATAAATACATAAACGTTTAAAAAAAGAAATATTCACCTCGGTGTTCAGAACACAAATGTCGCTGATAAGTGGGTACCACCTCTGGTCTTTGACCAAGAAACCACACCCTTCAGCTACTCAGAGTGTTTTCAAGTCTTTGCTGTCACTGAAGTTAAAGAAGAACCTACTACCAGTGTCAGCTCACAGATTATCAAAAAGCTCTGTGGAATTTCTGGCATATAACGACAGGAGCGCGAGCGATGGGGCAGCATATGACAGAAGCCCTTGTGTTCCTGTGTTTTTGCGTGCACGGTGTTTCGGTGCCGACATCCACAAAAACAAAATGGTGTGAATAAGATTCATGCGGGCCCCTGTCTCTTTAAGATAGCAATATTCATTCATAAATACGTTGACCGGAAAAAATAGTCCCGCCTATCATGTTAAGAGAAGCATATTGCCAAGTATTTTACTTTTTTTTAATTTTTGTTAAACATTTATTTATTTTTGAGAGACAGAGACAGAGCGTGAGCAGGGGAGGGGCAGAGAGAGTGAGGGAGACACAGATATGAAGCAGGCTCCAGTCTCTGAGCTGTCAGCACAGAGCCTGATGCGGGGCTCGAACTCACGGACCTCGAGATCGTGACCTGAGCCGAAGTCGCACATTTAACCGACTGAGCCACCCAGGCGCCCAAGTATTTTACTTTTTTAGGATCATTCTTTTTTTTTCTTTTAATGTTTATTTTTGAGAGAGAGAGAGACAAAGCTCCAGCAGGGGAGGGGGAGAGAGAGAGGGAGACACAGAATCCAAAGCAGGCTCCAGGCTCCAAGCTGTCAGCACAGAGCCTGACACGGGGCTCAAACTCAGAAACGCGAGATCATGACCTGAGCCGACGTCAGCCGCTTAACCGACTGAGCCACCCAGGCGCCCTAGGATTTATCATTCTTTATCATGAGCTATGACATATTTATCCTGTTCTGATCAATCGTGTTCTACTGAGAACAATAATGATAATTGAATTAAAAATAACTTACTTTAAAATTTAAAGACTTGTAGTGAACGAAAATGTTTAAAATCTAAATTTCAAATCATGAGACTATTTTTGTTGCAGTCAGTGATGTATAATAGTCATTAATAAAAGGCTTCTACGAATACAAATACATTAGGACCAAATATCTGCCAGGGGAGTGAACTTCAGTGAGTAAAAAGAACAATGCAGAATTTCTGGCAATTAAAACAAAGCTCGTACCTGCTTTTCTTTCAAATCCACAATGGCATGGAGCTTCAGGTGCACATACTTTGAAAGTGACATTACTGTTTCCTTTTAAAATATTAATATTTACAACATGCCAAATATTACAGCCGTATATTAATTTTATTTATTATACTTCTTATATGTAAAGCATATATACATTTTTTAAGTTTATTTCTTTATTTTGAGAGAAAGAGTGAGTGGGGAAGGAGCAGAGAGAGAGGGAGAGAGAGAGAGAATCCCAAGCAGGCTCTGCTCTGACAGCACAGAGCCCCACGTGGGGCTTGACCCCACGAACTGTGAGATCATGACCTGAGCCAGAACCAAGAGTCGGACGCGTAACTGACTGAGCTCCCCAGGCTCCCCCCAATTTTTATTTATAGGTGAAATAAATGCATATTCTATGTTAGTAATATATAATACTTCTATATTAACATTATATATAAGTTCTAGAATGACATCCAAATACATACGTAAACCTAGGTTAAAAAATTTAGCTGAAAGCTTAAGACTGTGAGACTATGGCTGTGATGTTTGAAGCCGGAGGAGATACAGGGACGAGTCTGCACAGTTAGGCAGGGGTCAGATATCTTGCAGGGTCTGGTTTGCCCATCGCGTGCGGGGATCCAAGGAGGGAAATAAGTCAAGTCCGTCCAGGATGTCACAGGACAGCTGCATCCAGTGCCCGGTGACGAGGTGACAAAGGGGAGGGCAGATTGCTGGGGATCAGGGAGATGTCCCAGAGGAACGGAGACTAGCCCGGGATTTGAAGGAGGGTTCAACTGCGCCTGCGGACGCAGAGGAAACGGAGGAAGTTTGGGAAGAGGCAATCGGCTTATGTATTCTGGATCCTTCCATTTGCAATCAGATCCTCCCGTGAACACCACTCTCCGCCGTACCCACGACAACAGCAGTGGCAGTAACAACGTGACTCGTCTGTATTTGTTGAACACTATTTCTAGCCATTGGTCTGGGATGCACAGATCTGAAGACATACACGCTAGGACTCAGGCACCTGTTCTCGGCCACTAGGCCACGCCGTTCCTCTTTTGTCTCTCTGGCTCTTTTCCATGGAATCATTCCTTCTTTTTAGAAAAAAAAAATTTTTTTTAAACATTTATTTATTTGTGAAAGACAGAGAGAGACAGAGCATGAGCAGGGGAGGGGCAGAGAGAGAGAGAGGGAGACACAGAATCCGAAGCAGGCTCCGGGCTCCGAGCTGTCAGCACAGAGCCCGACGTGGGGCTCGAATCCACGAACCCTGAGATCATGACCTGAGCCGAAGTCGGACGCTTCACCGACGGAGCCACCCAGGCGCCCCTATCATTCCTTCTTTTATTTCCATCAGCGAATAACTGTTGAGAGCTGACCGTGTGCTAGGTAGTCTAGATATGTGTGTCACAAAATCTGAACTGGGCAAGCTTTCCTCTGCACTGATTTCCTCGGAGAATCTCACCCTGGTGTGGTTTGATTCTCGGATAGAAGGCCGACGCCCCTTTCTAAGCTGTGGAGGAGAAGCCTGCTCTCTCTGTGCTCCTCCCCTCATTCTGGAGCCTCGGGACCCAGCTCCCTATCCCTCCTGTTCCAGCCAGTCCCCGAGTGCCCACCTTTCTCCAACCTCTGACATCTCGTACAGCCCTTCACGCCGCCCAGTCCACCGCCCAGGCGTGGGCTTCTCACCACGCTTCCGATCAGAGCGGATACTCGCACCACCTCCTACACTTTGAATCTCCCCAAGGCTTCTGGCTCAGCGGCACCCGCTGAGATGAGATCGGAGATGTCACTCCGCTATGCGTTTCCCCGTGATGGACAGTACCTTCAACAAGATAAAAACGTATTTCTGGGGGCGCCTGGGTGGCTCGGTCGGTGAAGCGGCCGACTTCGGCTCAGGTCACGATCTCGCGGTCCGTGAGTTCGAGCCCCGCGTCGGGCTCTGTGCTGACAGCTCGGAGCCTGGAGCCTGTTTCAGATTCTGTGTCTCCCTCTCTCTCTGACCCTCCCCCGTTCATGCTCTGTCTCTCTCTGTCTCAAAAATAAACAAACGTTAAAAAAAATTTTTTTTAAAACGTATTTCTGTCTCGTATAAACGCGGGCGGTTATAACGTTTAGAATTTGTGAACACATGTTCGTAGGCGGCTTTCCATTGATTTATGATGCAGTTCTTGTATTTTGAAGCAAAAAATTAAATGTTTTCTGCTTCCAGCCCACAATACTGTATTACGCACTTAAAAATGTGTTAGGAGAGCGGATCTCATGTTAGGTGTCCTTACCACAAAGAAAAAAGAAGGGGACCCAAGGAACTTTGGGGGCTGACGGATAGATCTATTACCTGGATTGTGCTGACGGTTTCACAGACGTTTTCATACGTACAGACTCATCAAATTGTACACATATAACAGGTGCATTTTTTTGTATATCAATTGGAACCTCAAGAAAACTGTTTTTAAAAAATATAAATGAGTACATTTTCTGCTCGGTTAGTTTGTCAGCTGCCCTGGGAAGGCCAGCAGGAATGGCCCCTGCACGTCAGACACTTGGGTGGTGGCTATACTTCCAGCCGTTCAGACCTGGAAAGGGTGAGCCCTTAAAATGGAACATCGTAACGAGCACATCTGTCTGGGCTCTCGGTTGCTAGCACTGGAATCCACAGAAGCTACGAGTAAACAAGATATGCAGGGACTTGGGGCACCTGGGTGACTCAGTCGGTTAAGCGTCCGACTTCGGCTCAGGTCATGATCTCACGGTCCGTGAGTTCGAGCCCCGTGTCGGGCTCTGTGTTGACAGCTCGGAGCCCGGAACCTGCTTCGGATTCTGTGTCTCCCTCTCTCTCTCTGCCCTTCCCCCACTCACGCTCTGTCTCTCTCTGTCAAAAATAAATAAACATTAAAAAAAAAAAGATATGCAGTGACTTGAAGGAATAAACCAACCCCCACTGCAGCGACTTAAGTGGGAAAGGAATTTAGTAAAGGGTGTTGGGAGCTCGCAGACTCTATGGAAGAAAGAGCAAGCAAGTCAGCCATCTTGGAATCTATGCAGCAAGAACGCTGAGGGTGCCATCCCTTGGACAACTGACAATTTCGCCAAAGGCAGAAGAGCTGTGACTTGCGGGTGGCAAACCTGAGAAATTTCAAACTTAAAGAATTTGTTTTTTAAATAAATAAAAGCAGTTCAGGTGGTGGTGTCTGAATTAGCTCACACATTGCTCCTGGAGTCCGATCTGGGGCACCGATAAGCTCAATGTATGAATGATCTCAAGTGTTTAGTAAAAGAAATAGCATCAGTAGGGGCGCCTGGGTGGTTCAGTCGGTTAAGCATCCAGCTGGCTCAGGTCGTGATCTCACGGTTGGTGAGTTCGAGCCTCGCCTCAGCCTCTCTGCTGTCAGCGTGGAGCCCGCTTCCGATCCTCTGTCCCCCTCTCTCTGTCTGCACCTCCCTTGCTCACGTGCGCTCTCTCTCTCTCTCTCAAAAATAAACAGACATTAAAAAAACAGAAAAAGAAATAGCTTCAGTATCCACACTGCCCAACTGTTAGGTCAACAGTGCTTTTATTCTAATCACTCGGTTAGAAAGTCCAGACTTTCCAAAGGTCTGTTGAGCTAATTTGTAAGACGGAGCCAAGAAATTATCACAACCTGGGGGTTGGTTTATTCCTTGAAGTCACCACACATCTTGTTTACTCTTAGCTTCTGTACATTTTGCCTTCCCAGAAAAACTAACACAGATTCCTTGGGAGCGTTTTTTCTTTTCTTGACTGTGTTTAAATAAACTATTGATTTTGTTTTCAAGGTAATTTAAGGGGTGATATAGTACCGATGTGATAACTACCACCTTAATACATTCAGAGTAAACAAATTTTAGGGTCTCAATAGTTATTTTTGTCATCAAAACCGACCACATGATGACTGGCCCCAAGGAGATTACTGGGTAGCCTGTATGGGCATGAAGCCATACGTGACATTAATGACTCAGAGCCAATGACCAAGAGGAAAATTGGTATCAGAGGTTGGAGAGTCTCTTCTGGAGATGTGTGTTCTTTACGAATAAATTAACACCGGATTTCTTGGGGGAAAGCTGAATGGAAATGTGATTTTTGAGAATGCAATATAATTTAGTCTAGTTAGGTCAAAAACATCTGGCAAGTGTCTCTGCAGAGTGGAGAGCATTCGTTGCAAAGAAAAGTAGCAGTAACCTCCAAAGAGGCGCATCCTATCTTCCAGGAGAGATTCTGGTTGCAAGTGGCAGAAAACCCACGTCTATCTGGTTTGTCCAAAGTAAAGGAATTTGTGGCTCACACCAAAGGCCAACGATGGGCTGTGGGCATACCTAAAACCAGGGACTTTGACTCTCTTTTTCTCTCCATTCCAGGGTGTTTTTCTTTGACTTCACCCTTAGGGAGATGACCTTCCGGTGGGGACCTTGCAGTCTGAGTTTCACAGCCTTCCAACCTCAGGTCCCTCAGCAAATGAACCTGTTCCTCCCACGAAGGCCCAGGGTTAGTTCTGATTGGCTCTGACTGCAGTCACATGCTATTCTTGAGCCAATCACCGTGGTGAGAAGGTCTGATTGGCCAAACTTGGGTCACATGGCCTGCCACTAGCAAAGCCGCGGGCCCCAGAGCGAGCTCGGGCTCAAGGACCTGGTTCACATCCGTCTAGGCAGTTGGCCTCCAGAGTCGGCCCAGAGCCCTTGCGCTCCTTGGCTCCTCGCGGCCTTTGGACCCCCGGACGTCAATTCTCAGGACTTCTGCCCCCGCCCCCTCACCGGCACAGCCACCTGCCCCCTCCCTGAGCCTCTGCATCCGGGACGCGGCTTCCGCCGAGACGCCTCCCTTTCTCCACCCTTCCTCGGCCCCCAGTCCCTGGGAATGGCCTGCGCGCCCTCTTTTCCACCCCAACTCACTCTCCTTTGTTCGTCACGGCTCCGACTCCGGGTCCCCAGCTGTATTGTGTGTGTGTGTGTGTGTGTGTGTGTGTGTGTGCGCGTGCGCGCGCGCACACACACACACACATAATTATGGAATGAATGGAAGGCTATTGTTTCAGCCAGATCACACATTTCTACTAGGTCTGAAAGCATCATAGCCTGATACCTACTTGCAGTTAATGGACGCAACACACACAAATAACATCTTCTATGTTCTCAGCGTAGATGACATCAACCGTCTAACATTTTTTGTTGTTCATTGCCACATTTAATCCTCTTAACAACGCCACGAACAAAGTCATGGGTCTGTCTTCATACAAACAAACAAGGAAACTGAGACACCGTGAAAAGTAAGCGACTTGGCCACAGTCACGCGGAAGCGGGGAAGTCAGGCGTTTGGGAGAATTGAACTGCTTCCTCCTGGTGAAGTCGGGGGTGGCCACGTGGCGGACTCTGGCCAGTGACGTATGCGTCACTTTGTCTTTAAGATCCAGTGTTTCTTTCTCAGGCTCTCTTCCCTCTTCTGAATTCTAGTCGGGAGAGAGACTGCCATCACACCCATCAGGGAGAATATTGTGAAACGGGCTTGCCCACTGCCTTGGATTTAAGCAAGAAATAAAGGTGTTGCTTTAAGCCACAGACATTGGGGCTAATAAATTGCGACATTAACCCACACGAACTAAGGCGTTCTAGAGTTCTGGGTGTTCTTAGCGGTTAACGGCTAAGGGTTAAAATTTGATTTTACATTTACAGAAATTTGGTTGCAAATCTTTCTAAAAGGTTATACTGATGCTCATTGTTCTATTCTTTTAACTCCTCCAGTATTCTTTTCTTTTTTTTTTTTAAGATACAAGAGGCAGCTGTGACTCCTTAGATAGAAATACTTACTGTAAGTTAATTTCCTCGTTGTTCATTTCAAAAGTATTTTTTTTTGTTTGTTTGTTTTCAAAGGCTCTTACAGTAGTTACTCTGGGCCAGGCCCCTATCCTAAATGCTTTACAAATATTAACTCACTTAAACTTGACAATAGTCCTTTGAGTAAGGTAATATTATTATCACTTAACTTTCCCATAGTTAGGAGGTAGGTGACAGAGCCAGGGTTGACCCCAGGCAGTCTGGTTCCAGCCATGTACCTTTAACCTCTATATGTCTTATTACTGTCTATACCTCAGGGACGTTCAGCAGGGTTTGGCACAATAAGCCTTCAGTAAACCCATTGAGGGTATGGGTGAATGAATGAATGAGTGAGTGAATGAATGAATGAATGAATTCCACCTCACAAAGTCCCCTTATTTACATTATTTCATTTGAAAGCCCCAACAACCCATTGCCATATGAGTGTCCCCATGTCAGAGAAAAGAAACAGTCTGGCAGAGTAAAGGGCCTGGTCTCCCAGCCAGGGGATGGAGTGTTGCTATTCTAGGCCTCAAAACAAAGAAAGCAGAGCAAAGATATACCCTTCTTTCCTTCCAAGGGACACGCGATTCTGTCTCCTTCATCTAAGGGGACGTCAACTTGGAGTCTTGCATTTTTAATGTGCGTCCCCCTCGCTCCTATCATGGAGAAGTGTTCTGTGCTCTCTCTGCCACGTGATAGACCTCAGGGAGGCCTTGAACTGCCCTTTCCAGGGCCCCTGCCTGCCGCAGACGTGAGACGTTCCTTCCAGAAGAGCGTCCTTGTCTTCGTCTGCTTGGACTACCATAAGAGACTAGGAGTTTAAACGAAGGAATTTTTGTTTTCTCTCAGTTCTAGAGGCTGAAGCCCAAGATCAAGGTGCCAGCAGGGTCGGTTTGCTGGTGAGACCTCCCTTCGTGGCTTGTAGATGGCCGCCTCCTCTCTGTGCCCTCACACGGCCTCTCCTCTGTGTGTGCACCGTCCTAGTGTCTCCTCCTCTTCTTACAAGGACACGAGCCCCATCGGATTGTGGCCCCACCCTTATGGCCTCATTGAACCTTAATTATCTCCTAAAAGCCCCGTCTCAAACACAGTCTTAGAGGTTAGGATTTCAACATATGAGGTGGGGGTGGGGGGGAGGGTGTGGACACAGTCCGGTCCCCTACAATCCTCTTGAGCAGAGCTGCTAGGAGCCAGGGTTCAGCAGAGCCCTCAGGCCTTGGCCGAGGGAGACCTTGACCCTTATGACACAGAGAGACCAGAGAGGGCATGACTTTGCGGCCTGCTTCCTGAACAGGATTTGCATCCGTCTGTGCACATGGTCTACAGTGTAGGGCAGCACAGGGAGCAGCAGGTGTACGGGGGTCTCCCTTCCTTCCTTTGTTATTCATCCCTCCCTCCCTCCCTCCTTCCATTCCTACTGCCTTTCTTTTTCCCTTCCTCCAGACTTCAGGTTCCTTCCAGCCACCGAGTTTCTATGACAAGCACCGTTTTAAGCACAAGGGTTACAATCCTAAGCAAACGGAGGCGGCCGGCTATCATCCGTCAAGCCCATGTACACATGAGGGAGACAGAACATGGAAAGTAAACAAATAAATAAGATGTCAGATGGTATTACGTGCTTTGCAAGACACAACAGTGAGTGTGACTGGGCAGAGCGGGAGCTACTTTAGGAAGCATTCTGGAGTATGTGTGAGAGAGCCAGGTGATGAGAAAGAGAGCTGGGCCAGAGAGAAGAGCATGCCGGGGGGAGGGAACTGCTGTGCAAAGGCCCTGAGGTAGGAGTGACTGTGGATGTGCGGTGACTGGCAAGGTGACACGTGGCCTGCACAGAGTGGGGAAGGGGACGCAGGCAGGAAGGGGTGGGTCAGCACCTTGCTGGGGGCGCCCCTGCCTTGGGGGCTCCTCCTCTGTCCTTCCTCTCTCCCTTTACGCCCTCTTTTGGGGTTTCTTTGCGCCTCTCCCATCTCTATGGTCTCCCCATCTCTCCCTGCACCTCTCCATGACTGTCTTCCTCTGTCTGCGTCTGTCCACCTCCCTCTGGGTCTCTCAGAGGCGCATATGAACACGCACAGTGGCTAGCCCCCAGGAAGTGCCTGAGACCCTCACAGAAGTGCCCCCAGTCAGGCGCTCCGTCCACCGGGCCATCCCCTCGAGCGCAGACATCAGGGAAGTTCTGAGCACAGCCAGTCTCTCTTCTCAGGGGGCCCACAGTCTACTGGGGAGATAAATGTGCAAATAAAAATTACAGAACCGTTTGACCAGAATGAGGGATGCCCAGGGGTCCCCGAGGAAGCCCTGAATTCTGTTAGAGATGTCTGCACGCAGGTTGTGACATCTGACCCGGAGCGGAGTGTGGTGCTAAGAGTGAGGGCTCTGGAGTGAGGTGGCCTCATCCAAAAGGGGCCCCAGAGGTGTCCCCAGTGAGTTCGCCTCTCTGTGCCTCAGTTTCCTCTGTGCACCACCTATAAAATGGGAAGATTCTAACTCTGGTCCTCACTGAGCAGGAAAAATTGCTATGAAAGTTGTCCTATGAACTAAATGCTTGCACCCTCCTGTAATTCCTGTGTTGAAGCTTAAGCCCTAAGGTGATGGCAGTAGGAAGGGGGCCTTTTGGGACATGACTAGGTCTTGAAGGAGGAGCCCTTGAATGGGATTAGCACCCTTATAAAGAGACCCCAGGGATGGGGCGCCTGGGTGGCTCAGTCAGTTAAGCGTCCGACTTCGGCTCAGGTCATAATCTCATAGTTTGTGAGTTCGAGCCCCGCGTTGGGCTCTGTGCTGACAGCTCGGAGCCTGGAGCCTGCTTCGGATTCTGTGTGTGTGTGTGTCTCTCTCTCTCTGCCCCTCCCCTGCTCATGCTCTGTGTCTCTCTGTCTCTCAATAATAAATAAATGTTTAAAAAAATGTTTTTAAAGCTTTGAACATCTCCTGGCACATAGTAAATGCTCAATAAATTTTGTTCATGGGAGAATAAATAAGTAAAAGAATAAAAATATGGTACAAAATGTCTTCATGCTACGGGATGAGATCAGACCAAGACAAAACTCAGGTATTTTCCCCTCCACAACCTCCAAAGACAGAGCCTTCCCTCTGAGAAATTCCAACCCTACCGTCCTGGGTAAACGATGAATCCCAGCCCCTGGCATCGCCGGAAGAGTTTTATTTCATTTTCTTCAGGCTGCAGGATGCGGAGTTCGGTGTGTGGCCTCCAGAGCCTTATACCTGGGTGCAAAATACAGATACGAGTTCTGCCACTAACTGTATAAGCTTGAGCAAAATACTTCATTTCCCTGCCTCAGTTTCCTCACTGTCAAAAGAGGATAGTCTTGCAGTGAGGATTAAAGTAAATAGCTGTAAGGTATTCAGACTGTGCCTGGAACTTTGTCCAGTGGAATGTTTATAGAATGGATTCCATATTTTTTTAATATTTTTAAAAAAATGTTTATTTTTCAGAGAGAAAAAATACACATATATGTGTGTGTATATATATATATTTGTATATACACATGTATACATGTATATTAATATACATGTATATTAAAGTGCTTTGCAGGGCACCTCAGTGGCTCAGTCAGTTTAGTGCCCAACTTCGGCTCAGGTCACGATCTCACAGTTTGTGGGTTCAAGCCCCGGGCGGGGCTCTCTGCTGTCAGCCTTCGGATCCTCTGTCCCCTTTCTCTCTGCCCCTCCCCCCGCTTACTCTCTCAAAAAATAAATAATATATTAAAACTGCCAAAAAACCTACCATAGGTTTTAAAAAATAAAAACAAACAAACAACAACAACAAAAATAAAGTGCTTTGCCAACTGTAGAATCCTGTGCATGGTTGTGTTGTTCGTATTATTCTTGTCCGCGCGAGCTTATGCAGAAGTTACGATCGTTAATTAGTGACAAAGCCAACTCGCTTTCCTCGCTGGTTTCCAGGTCTCTCGTATTTTGCACACAGTTACATTTGTGTGATCCGGCTTTCCGCAACAGGTAGCCGGACAGACCCTTCCTTCTTTCTACCTCCGTAATAGGAAGTTCAACCTTTTCCTGGGTTCCTAACTCCCGATGGTTTCTTGGTGCTTCTCTCTGCTCCGCCCTCCCCCGCCTGCAGGTGTCTGCACAGCACGCATGCGCCTTCACGCACCAGCGCCGCCTGCAGAGACGCGGCCGGACCGTCTAGTCCGTCTTCCCCTGATGGCGCTTTGCAGAGCTCTGTGTCCACGAGGAGTGCGGCTACAGCGCGAGAGGCGTTACCAAGCCCTCCTCCCCTCGCTCGGCCAGTCATGTATTCATTAATTCCCACAGTAGGTATTTACATACGCCAGTTAATTGCCAGGCACTGTTCCAGGTCCAAGGGCACGGGACCTGCCCTACGTAAAGGAAAAAGAAAAAAAAAAAATTGTTTCTTTGCGAAACGTTTGGTCCGTATGGTGAGAAGCGTTTGTGGCTCCGAAATTTTGTTCCCAGAAGGGTCTTGGAGGCAGCAGTTTTTTTGTGGAAGGGGGAACGATAGAGACCTGGAGTGTTTCTACATACCTGGAGCCCCCATCCAGGTAGAGAAAAGCCTCTTCCCATCCCTTTGAAGCTCGGTGGGGCCACAGGACCTGCCCTAGACAATTGCTGTGAATGGAAGAGACATCATGTCGTCGCTTCACTGAAGCATTTCTGGCAGGTGCAGGAGCCCCGGGCTCTGCCCTGAGCTGGGATGGTGACATTCGATGCTGCAAGGCCCACCCTGCAAGACGGAAGGCCCCTGGATGGCCGAGTCCAGGACTCTGGACAGGCAGTTGATATTACATGAGAAAGAAAAACAAATCCGGATATTTTAAAACAGCATTTTGGGGGTTATTTGTTACTGAAGCAGAACCCGGACGTTCCTGACCGATGTGCAGCTAGGGGCGAGGGGCGGGAGCTTGGGATACGGCTGGAGGCTGTTTGCGGCGTCACGCCGGCCTCATGGAGTGTGTGTCCCGCGTAAATCCCGGGAAAATGTTGCCTAACAATGACCTTGCTTGACTTCGTATATATACGCTTGGCATTATATTACGTGGGACGGCATTGAGGGCACTTTGACGGATGTTATTGAGGGCTCTAAAGGGTTCCTTTCCAAGCCATTCCTTGGAACCACTATTAATTTAAAAATAATAAATAACAATAAGATAATTAAGCATTTTTCATTTTAAATGAAAGAATATTAAATATTAATAAATAAACTCAAGGATCCAAGCTTGTAAGGATTTCTTAAGGGCAAACTCTTATTGCGACTTAATTAAGAAGCTCGGCGGAGAAGCGTCGGGCTATTTAACAGAGGTTGACGAAGCCTGGTTGACTGGGGCTGCATAGAGACGCGGCTTTATTAGTCTTCCTCGCTCCTATGAAAGCAAAGTAGCTTGTGTTCCACTTGGGGACTAATCCATTTGTCACTGCGAAATCTCTGAGGACAGGGATGTCCATTTCAAACCCAATTTGCAGTCGCCTTTTCATTGTAGTGTTTTGGGAACGGAATTCATCTGCCTCGACCCTGCTCTGTTTGGCTCCTCTATGCAAATATGTAGTGCCCGCAGTGAAATTTCCAGATCACGTTAACAATTTGTTTTCCCTGAGATCACCTCTGTTTGTCACAGGCTTGGACCCAAGCCCGTAAAGAAATGTCACTCTTGCCCTCTTCGTAATGGTTTTATGCAAACAATATCCAAGCCTTGGTCCTGTGATGATGATTTCCAGGAGAGAGAAGGCTGGAGGGGAGAACAGAACAGAGGAGAGAGACGGGAGCTGGGGGAAGGGAGAGTAGGGGACCAGGGGAGGAAGAGGGAAGTGACAGGGAGGTGGGCTCTTGGAGGGAAAGGGTGGGGAACCGAAGGAAGGTGTGGGGCGCCCACGAGCCAACAAAACTATATCTCATCCTCCATTCTATGGCGGCATGGTGGTGGAGACGTTTCTGCTCTGGGAACCTCCTCGCGTGGTCGTGAGGGACCAATGACAGTGTGAGAAATGCTGCAGAAGGAGTCCGGTGCTTTCCCCCCAATTTTTGCTATTCCTGTGTGAGCAGAGAGAGGGAAGCCAGGCCAGCAAGTCAGGGAACAGACCATTTTTTAATCAAAGCCAGCTCCCTCCTGGGGGCACACTGCCCGCAAGTACACGGACACAGACTCTCAAACTACGCAGGTTAGTGTTCCCTCTGTTGACCTACCTGAGAACGCTCCCATTGGTCTCCTTTCCCATCTCTCCTTCACAGTTGCCCTTTCCCCAGCTTAGAAGACGAGGTAGGGGTGCCTGCGTGGCTCAGTCGGTTGAGGGTCCGACTTCGGCTCAGGTCATGGTCTCATGGTGTATGGGTTCGAGCCCCGTGTCGGGCTCAGTGCTGACAGCTCAGAGCCTGGAGCTTGCTTTGGATTCTGTGTCTCCCTCTCTCTCTGCCCCTGCCCCCCCCCCCCCGTCTCTCAAATATAAAAAAATGTAAAAAAAATTTTTTTTTTAAAAGAAGAGGGAGGATCTTCACCCATCCCAATCCTTCCATAGTGCCTTGCTTGGAGATGTGCAAACCTCCCCCACACATAACAAGGGGGCAGCTTGCAATACCGGGGTCTGGGTGCCCTTTAATTAAGACCCCCTGATTCCCTTTTAATTAAAGTGCCCTTTAATTAAGACCCCCTGATTCCCTCCATCCACCTCACAGGCTGTGCAGGGCCAATAAAGTGGTGTTTGATGTTTAATAATTATTTATCCAAATTTACTATACATTTATGTTGCTTGGATCAGTTGGGCATTACAAATAATTCCGACAATAACTCCACCCAGGGGACATTTTAAACATGCTTAATTTAGAAGTAAACTAAGTGACAGGATAAAAATACACTGAAATAGGAGAGAAGCATCAGGGAGAAGTGGAAGAGATCTTTCAAGGAGAAAAGGGAATGAGACATATTGCTAATGGTTCAGAAAACTCAGCACGTTTTTGGAAGGGATGTAAAAGGACACTTAAAAGGAGAATGTAACCGTTTTATTGCAAAATATCAACATTTACACTACTCTGTCGTTTACACAACTTTGTCATGTCTGTCCTTTGCATTTGGCTCTCTAATTTTTTCCCAGAAGAGCGGCTTGCTGAGAACAGAACTCCTTTAACCTCTCTTCTTCTCAAGTGTTCCCTTCCTCCCACGATGAGGCACTGCCTTCCCCTAGGGCTAACCTTTCACAAAGAATCTACATTTGTGTTAATTCGTGAAAATGTTACAAAGCAGACGAGATGGCAGCCGGGGTCTTTGTGGCATCGAGGACCCGAGCGGTGGGCGGGCTGGCCTCGCGCAGCGGCTAAGAGGCCTGGATCCACCGGCCTGCTCGGGCAGCAGCACGAGAGAGGGATTCAGGCCTCACCGGCTACACATCGGCGCCCGTCGTAAGGTGTGGTGGTTTTGAGGGCCAGTCAGGGTCGCGGTGTGCGGACCAGCTGACCCCGAGGTGGGCATGCGCCCCTGGAGCAAAGGAACTGTTCCCTCTTGTCAGCCGCTGCCCTGTGGGTCTTGTTTGCCACTGTAGCGGAACCTCACCCGGCCTGGTATCGCCCAGAGTCACCCGCAAAGAGCTGGAGCTTCCCGTGTTAACTCTGGGAGGCAGTTAGTCTGTATCCAGCTAATCCTTGCAACTGCGTCTTCCTCTCCAAACCCTGAAGGCTTCTAGCAACTCAGACTTGCGCTGCTGCCTTTGGGGAATAAATTTTACAAACGCAAAACGTGAAAACATTCTCTCCCCTGCTTGGCCTCCAGGAAGGACCCAGGAATCTGCTGCCGTGATGGTTGATTTTGCGTGTCAACTTGACTGGGTCACGGAGTGTCCTGATATCTAAATGTTATTTCTGGGTGTGTCTCTGGAGGGTGTTTCTAGATGAGATTAGCATTTGAATTGGTGGACCCAGGAAGACAGATTGTTTCCTAACGTGGGTGGGCATCACCTGGCCTGATTGGAACCAAAAAGGTAGGAAGCAGGGGGAATCTGCTTTGTCTGATGGTCTGAGTGGGAACATGGGTTTTCTCCTGCCCTTGAGCTGGAACTTGCACCATGAGCTCCCCTGGTTCTTTTGGCTTTCGGACTCAGACTGGACCTACACCTCTGGCTTTCCTGGGTCTCCAGCTTGGAGATCATGGGACTTCTCAGCCTCCATAACCATGTGAGTCAATACCTTACAATAAACAGTACACACACACACACACACACACACACACAATCTCCCGTCAGTTCTATTTGTCTGGAGAGCTCTGACTGATACAACACCCCCCTTGTCCCCCCCACACACACCCGGGTTTTGCTACTTCTCATAGATCTTTTCAGCGCTGTGTCTGTGATCACTTCTTTATTCCTGCCTTCTACGACCTTTGTGACATTTCTTGAAAATCCCATTTCCTGCTCTGACCCAGGGTCGGAGGCTCTCATCAATAAGCAGGCCTGGTGTCCATCAAAGCTCTCTATTAAATAAGAATGTAAACATGAAGGTCTTTCCAACAGAAACACCATGTGCAGCTAATGGAAACCAGAGAAAGTGATTCATTAGCCCAGAAAACTCGGGGAAACTGATTAGTGAGTCAAAAGGACATGACCTGCTATTCCACGAGAGCGCACACAGACACAGACACCATCCTGTGTCGGCCAGTTCACTTGACGAATGGCCAGCCCCGAAGGCCGGTGGGAACCTTTGCCCCTTGAAGTCAACCATGCAGCTCATTTGCACGTTAAAAAAAAAAAAAAAAATCTCTATTTTAGACCATGATTTTCTGGATCAACGGTGGTAAAATAACTGAAATTCTCACTTTGTGCCTAGAAAGGTTGTCTTCCCACCAGCATATAAATGTTTCCCCATCTGTCTGGGGTCTTGGCCGATCGGGGATCCACCATTTTGAAGAAGTTGAGGGAAACCAGACCACCCCATCCCAGCATCAAAGACCTGAATGATGTCGGTGCCACCTGGGTGACCCTTTAACCATGCATCATCATCTTCCAAAGGTTCTGGCTTTGAGCACCTCTCGTTTTCTCCACTGTTGGACTAATCAAAGCCACCCCAAGCTATTTGCATGCTGTCTTAAAGGGCACCTTCTGGAGGAATGAAGGGGGACAACTGATAACTTGATGACTCTTCTCGCAGAACCAGCTGAATCTAGACACTGAGAGTCACCAGCTTTCCTGCGTAATATCCGAGACCCTCCACAAACCATCCCCTTCCTCCCTGGACTGCCATGTGTCTGCGATCCTATCTGATTCTTCTAGACTGAGACACTAAATGCTCCTTTTTAAATGCAAACGTCGTAAAGCTCAACGATTTTATCAGGACTCTTGGTTGCATACAAAACCTGGGTTCAATAGCTTTGAATTAAAGGAATTTATGACATCAGATACCTACGAAGGGCAAGGAGTCGTTAGTCTCGGGCACAGCTGGATCCAGAGGTTCAGATAACGTCACCAGGTCCTGCCTAGTGTCTCCTGATCTCTGAGCTCCTCCCTCCTCTCTCAGGTCCACTCTTAGACTCTCCTGTCATGGCCGCAACAGGGACAAAAGTGTACAGCATTCCCAGAAGCCACTGCAACAGTCTCGTTGCATCTCATTGGCCCTGACGGTGTCACATGCCCGTCCCTGAGCCAATCACAGTCACCGGGAAAGGAAAGCCGCGATGATCTCACTCCACGGGACCCGGAAGGCTGGTTAAGCCATTTAGGTGAGAGTAAGGTGGTGGGAGAGCGGTTCCCAGGGAGCTGATCACCAACGGGTAGGGCAGTGGATTCTGAGTAGCCAAAAAAAAATTAATATACATTACAAAAAAAAAAAAATCTTACTCATTAAAGAGATTTATAAACTGAAGTGGGATGGACAGAAACTTTTACTCACCTCCTGTCCAAAGGGGAACCCCATGAACGTATTTGCTGAGTTGACTTCTCGCGTTAGATACCTGTGAGCTTGGAAAGAGAAATCCCCTAGTGCTGGGACACAGAGCAGCAAAGACTGTGAAAAGGAATAAAAGGTGGAGCCCTAACCAAGACAGCAAGGCGCCTGGGAATGGTGACAACCACCGAGAAGGAGGGAGACGTCTGGACAGGCATCCTCACCATAAATTACGACATAAACAGTAAGGACAGTCGCCGCTGGGAAGGCGCTTTCTCTGTGCCACTATTCTGATCACGCTGCAGATTTTAACACCTTCACCTCTCCCAACAGTTTTATGAGGGTCTACTGTCTTCATTTCCATGTCACAGGTAAGAAAACTGAGACACAGAGGGCTTACGTCACTTGCCCATAGTCACAGCTACTGGTGGTGACATGGAGGTTTGAAATCGGGCAGTCCGCACCAAACTCACACACTCAGCAACACAGGCAGTGAAGAATCACCCAGAACCAGAGAACCAGGACGGGGCTGCTGGAAGACGGTGCTGAAGCTCATTAGACCCAATGGGGAAACTGAGGCCTCCATACTTTGGCGCTCTGCCACCCTCGGGTGTTAGTGAGGACTCCTCTCTCTTCAGTAGTGAGCGACAGACGATGCAAACCGAGCTTGTTTCAGCAAGAAGAGAGTTTTGCTGGCTCCCCAAACAAAACATCTAAGAGCCACGCTGGCTTCAGGCATGACTAGATTCTGGACTCAATACGAGGCTCAGTTTCTCCCGGGCCGTGGCGCCATCATCGGCCGTGTTTGCCTCCTTCCGGGGCTCTGGGTGGCAAGGGCTCTGCGGTCCCTCCGGCCTCTTCCTCCAGGTTCAACCCAGAAGAAAAGAGCCAGGAGCTTCCAGGTTAAGTCCTGAGAATCATTCTGGTTGGTCGTATGCTCACCCTTGATGAACCACTGTTGCCAGGGGACCCGACACAGTGACTGGCTTAGCTCTGGGTCGTGAGTCTCTTCCCTGACTCCCAGATCAGATGAATCAAAGGCTCCAGGGGAGGACTTCCAGAGGCAAGTGGAAGGGTGGGGCGTGCAGGGGTGGGGGGGAGGCGTAAGAAAGTTCTGTTTCCAAAATAAAGAAATAGAGATGCAGGAGTTTAAAAACAACTACTCACAAGGCCCGGGCTCCTATGTGTGAAAAGTTCGATTTTTTTTTTCCCTGATATTACTTGGCAGCAATAAAAATATATATAACCCCCAGTGACCTCTTCCGGAGTGTCGTCTACGTCGTTCAGACTCATCTGTTTGTGTTTGGAAAATGGATTTGAAATCATTGACCTATTGTTGATGGGGTCTCTTGATTCAGCAGTGACTGGTGAGTTCGCGGATTGGCACGCGTTTATGAGATACCTTGTCTGCCTTAAAAGATGAAACTGTTCCTTCTCCCCAATTCCTGGGGCATGCCGGAGCACGGAACCATCCTTCCGTGGAAACCGAGTGCTGTGCAAGCCCTCTGCAGAGGAAGGAATTGAGACCTACCTTAGATGGACATTTCTTTCCCAGGTAGAATACACACCTAAGGGAGCTTTCACAGCGAGCTCATTTTGATGAACTGTGGTCCCTGGTGAGAATTCAATTCACCCTCCAAGGGTGAAGAGTACGTCTTCCGTGCCAACACAGTGCCCAGCCCAGCACTGGTGCCGGCTGAATGTGAGTTGATGGCTGGGAATGAATTTTCCTACTTCGGGATTGGCTGCTTCACAAAGGGCCCGTGCCCCAAACCCTCTTCAAGGTCGAAGGGTTCAAGGCAGGGGCTGTGAACACGGTGGGAGTCTTCCGTTCACGGAAGACTTGCCCACCTGCCACTCTTGGCATATTTCCTGGGTGGCTGTATTAGTCAGGGAACTTTGGTTGAAACCCACAGACACTGGGTCCAGTGAGCTTAAGCACAAAAAAAAAAAAAGAAGTTCCTGGAAGGATATGGGTTACCTCAAAAAAGGAAGAGGCAGCCTTAGAAAGGGCAACAACTGGGGTGCCTGGGTGGCTGTATTGGGTAAGCATCCCACTCTTGATTTCGGCTCAGGTCACGATCTCACGGTTTTTGAGCCTGGGCCCCGAGGTGGGCTCTTCACTGACAGTGCAGAGCCCCCTTGGATCGTCTCTCTCCCTCCCTGCCCCTCCCCTGCTCATGCTTGCTCTCTCGAAGTAAATAAATACACAGGCAAAGACAAAAAAGGGAGGAGGCAAGAACTGAATCGTCTCTGAAGTGCCACAAAGAGGAAATAAAGACAATTTCTTCAGGGCACCCCAGTGGGTGTCTCGTCATTCCCGGACTGCATTTTTTCCTCTCCTCAGAGTCAAATTACCTAGAGATTGAAATTGCCCACGGACCCAGCTGGGATTACATGGCCACCCTGGCTTATGGGGACAGGGAGGCCATCTTGATCAGAGTCCCACCGAGGCTGCACCTGATGGGGAAGGGTAATTCTCCAAAAGGAAATCCAGATGCTTTTCACAAGCGGGGGTGGCTCGAGAGGGCAAACAGTTGTGCCTCCCTTTGCTCTGGATCTCCTCTCTGTTCTACATCTTCCCTCGACTTGCCCGGAAACGCAAGCCCCTCCCTCTCCCAGGTAAATACCCGAGCGACGGTCTCGGGAAAAGGCCCAGGGAGGGGTAGCCCAGAATGTTCATTGCAGCTCTGTGTTCGCGAAACACGTAGAGTCCACTTGAATATCCATTGACCGAAGCCAACAGCATGGGGACGGGGGTCCAAATAAACTAGGAAAGTAGATATCGACAAGAATCAAGCCCGAAGACATTATGTGAAATAAAACCAAGCAGATTGTAGAAGAATACATACAATAATACCATTTGGGCCAAGTAGTATGTGTAACATTTGGGGGTATAAACGGATTTATTAGAAGTATATTATGCACGAGCATGATAAGAAAACAAAGTTAGGGAAGTAGCTACTTCTTGGGGAGAGGGAGGGAAATCCACGGGAAGGGACGTGCAGGAAGTTTCAAATGAACTTCAGAAGTCAGATTTCTGATCACGGAGCGGTGAGTACCCAGATGCTTGTTATCTAACACTTTTCTGTACGTATAAAATGTTTCTTAAAAAAAAAATTGGGGCGCCTGGGTGGCTCGGTCCGTTAAGCGTCGGACTTTGGCTCAGGTCATGATCTCACGGTTCGTGAGTTCGAGCCCCGCGTCGGGCTCTGGGCTGACAGCTCAGGGCCTGGAGCCTGCTTCAGATTCTGTGTCCCCCTCTCTCTCTGCCCCTTCCCCACTCATGCTCTCTCTCTCTCTTTCTCTCTCTCTCTCTCAAAAATAAATAGACATTAAAAAAAAATTCGTCTTAGAAGTCAAGTTGCGAGTGTTACAACCCATTGCCAGAGCACGTCTCCTTTGCCCCGAAACGATTTCTGTCCCGAGTCTGCACATCTTCCTTAGATAACGTCAGGCTGTGAGCGCCCTCGCTCATTCCACCCGGGAGCCGCCTCCCCCTCTGCTCCCCGCCTCTCGGGATCCCGTGGGTGTTTTTCCTATGTGCCCGCGCCGTAGCAGGGGCTTCTGGACAGCCACGCGGGACTATCTCTGGGGGTGCCGCAGGGTGCAGAATCGGGGATCTGGGAGGGAGGAGAAAGGCTTGTACTAGAAACCACAGGAGCTCCCACCCTCCCTGCTTTCCCTGGGGGCGTCCCCAGGTCTACACTGGGAGGAGAAGGGAGCAGAGGGAGAATTGCTCTGTCTCAAAGTCAGTAGTGAATGTCACCTCCTATCACTGGGCATTCTTGGTTGTGTTGAGGCTGGCCTACCAGATAAAAGATTCTAAAGAATTTAAGTATAGAATGGCTGTTAATAACCAGAAGCTCCTGGACTACTTAACAGAACACAGACAACCACCCTCAGGCAGAAGCAGAAGGATCAATTACAATGTCGGAAAAGGTTTATACAGCCTCTGAGTCAACAAGAAAAACCCCAGTGAAAATCAAAGTGTCGGGGTACGTGCAGAACATTGCCTCGGAGCTCTGCTCTGTATTTCTGGATGAATCTGAAGCAGGAAAATCTATCCACTGAGATGTGCTTGCGTGTCGGTAACCAAATATCCGAGTAACACAAACTTAAGGAATCTTGTTTATTGTCCCCGGTAGCGGAAACGATGATTGATTTAGCTTCACCACATTTGTCTTTCTGCCTTGTCTCCCTCATCTCCTTGGCCTGGTTCGTAAGTGTATCTCCTCATGATCGCAGAATGGCTGCCTGGGTTCTAGCATCTTGTCCTCAACCAGTTCTTTTCAAAGTCAGGAAATAGACTTTCTTTCCCTCAACCAGTTCTTTTCAAAGGCAGGAAATAGAGTTTCTTTCTGTGCATCCATTTTATTAAAGATGAAAATCTTTCTAGAAGATTCTCCAGACCCCAGAATACATTTACTCACCTGTTGCATTAGTCAGACTTGGGTTCCGTGGCCATTCTTGGTAGCCATGGAGACTGGTCTATCTGTGCTCTACAGTGAGGTGGAGTGGGGGAGGGGGGTGGCATCCTCCTCCTGATAGGGAAACTGAGGCTAGAGCTGGGCAGGTGACCCTTAGCTCCTGCCCCTGAACGGCAGCTAAAGCCTGTAGTTAGCTGTCTCTTCATGGGGGCTGTGTGGATATTTGGACAGGACGATTCTTTGCTGTGAAGGCTTGTCTCTTCCATTGCAAGTTATACAGCAGCATCCTGATCTCGCACACGAAATGCCAGAAAGGACATCAGCCATCAGTTATTGTGACACTCCAGAACCCCCCTAGAAACTTCCAAATGCTCTCTAATGCTCTCGACCCTCGGTCTCTCCAAGGATTCTTAAAATGTGTGAACTGTGTCTGCAAGATTCAAAGACAACGGTGGGGGTGGGCAGGGGGGCAGGGCTCACCGCCCAGAGCAGCTCTGCTTCTGGTCTGTTTTGCAAGTTGAGTTTCTATGACAGGTTTTCTTTGACGAAAATATTTACACCTAGAAATAGTTGCGAAAGACTACATGAGTGAAGACTGGAGCCACGTGAATTCGGAACTGCCTTTTTCAGGGGTGCCTGGGTGGCTCAGTCGGTTGGACTTGGGTCGTGATCTCACGTTGTGAGTTTGAGCCCCGCGTCGGGCTCTGTGCTGATGGCTCAGATTCGGATTCTGTGTCTCCCTCGCTCTCTGCCCCTTCCCAGCTCACACTCTGTCTCTCTCTCTCTCTCTCTCTCAAAAATAAAAATAAGACATAAAAAAAACAATAATAAAAAATTAAGAAACTGCCTTTTTCAGAATAAGAGTCGGTCAACATGGTTATTTTGCTCAGCAAATATTCTGACCAAATTTTTGACGGTTGATGCAATGAACTGTGCCTTTTCTTTTATTTCCACTTTAGGGGGGCTCTGTCTCCTGGATTCATCCCCCATTCACGCCAGAGATGGGACTTAGAAACTTGCGTGTGCTGACTTCAAAGTCATAGAAAACTAAAACACTTCAGGCCAAGAAATCCTGGCTGCCTGGCCAAACTGTTCGGTTTTGTTTTGGGTTTGTTTTTTTTTTTTCCACCTTCTAATTCATGAATTTATGGAATGCTGCAGAGAGTCAGAGAGTTTATAGGTTGTACTCTGGTTTTCTTCCTTGAGACAAGGAAAACTAAAACTTCGCTGGAGTTGAGCACCTCCTAATCCCCAACAGAAATCTGACATTTTCATTTTGCTTCTTCACCCTCTCTAATCTTCACGTAGCCTGAGGTGGGGGTGGGGTCCGTGCAGCAGAGTGTGACAATAATCCCACCCAGTCATAACCAAGGCATGCCTGAGGGTTTCGGTGGAGACTGAGATGTCCCAAGCCCTTCCCCTTTCCAAGGTGATGAAAAGTTGGTCTGGGCAGGGCACCAAGAGCTACTTATCAGATTCCAAGTGGCATTGTTCCTGGCGCCTGGCCCTGCCGGTGGCATCTGTTGAGGGTCGGTTCCATCAAGCGGGCGGGAGGGGTGACCGGGCTCCAGGCTTGGGGGATTCAGGGTCCCCGGCGCGGTTCCTGACTGGGACGGCTGTTTGATTCTGGCAAAGACGGGGGCACCATGGAGACGAGGAAACAGACAAAATGACTCATCTTGGCTCAGAGCCCAGAATATGTATGCTAATGCCTTCATGCAGACAAAAATAAGATTATGGAGATATTGGGTGCAAAAAAATGCCCAACCTCAAATAATCGTTCCCTTTAATCCATCAACACGGAGACCCAATAATTTTGCTGAGATCCAGAGTCAAAGAGAAAATCATCACATGAGTAAAGTTTGTTAAGTCAATTTTTCCCTCCGTGCACCCCACGCGCCTCTTGACAGACATTGCCAGACCCACCCAAAGCCCCAGCTCCCTACTTCTTCCAGGCCCCCAGAAGGATCAGTCTCCGCCACCCCTCATAGTCACTCATGGACAGGTGACCACTCCTGGCCAAAGAAACCCGAGAGAAAGTGACAGGTGCTGTGTCCGAACAGAAGCACGTAAGAGCTGGGTTGTGATTTCTCTCCTTGCTTCCCATGTTGCGGTGTCCACGGGGGCATGTATTGAGATGGTGTAGCCTCCATCCGACTGGGTTACTGAGTGCCCATGATGAGCAGAGCACCCCCCCCCCCAATAGCTCACATTAGACACACGGTGTGAGCGAGAAAACTTTCGTTGTGTTAAGCTACGGAGAGTTCCGCGCTGTCCCTGCAACATACCCTCGCCCATCCTGATTAGTGCATCCAGTATCTTCCCCCACAATATCCTACAGATGGATACATTAAAAGCCCATGAATCCCTCTAAACTTAGGCTCAAACGATGATTGGTGTTCAAGTCTCCTCCAGGCAGAGAAAAAAAAAAAAAAAAACCCCACGGAAGTGTTACAGACGAGAGAGCCCCTGACTTCCCCAATATTGAATCTGACGCACAGGAAAGATACATTTACAAGCGCTGACATCAGCGAAGGACACTTTTAATGGCTGTGTCAAAAGAGATCTAAATTTAGAAGCAGAAGTGGTCTGGTGACAGGTAGGAACGAACCATCGAGACTCGGATGCTTGGTACCATTTGGGGGTTATTTGAGTTACATGATTGTCACCCACGTTGTGAGTGTACTTCATCTTAAACCCATTAAGAAGTGGGAGGAGAAAACATAGAGAAAATATGTTCTACATGAAGGCTGGTCCACATGTTTTAAGCACAAGTGCAGAAATAAGAGCCTCCATTACTTTTGTTCTCAAAACAAATGAGCTATAATAAGAGACGCGAGAACGTTGGTAAACTGCAAGGATAAAATACCAAAACTGACTTTATTTTATTAAAAAAAAAAAAACAAACTTGGCTCAGTGTAGAAGACAAGTGTTCATCGCGGCCCCTCCCTCAAACACATTCACTCACGCTATTTTTAGTAACAAAAATATTCCCCACAGATTTTCCAGGAGACCACCCCCTACCCTGCGGTGAGAAGCCAAGAAAAAAATGGAAACATATGTCCACACACACACGTGTGTGCATCAGTGTTCACAGCATCATTCATATTAGCCAAGACGTGGAAACAATCCCAATAACCACCAGTTGGCGGGCGGATTAAAGAAACAAAACAAAACTGTGGCGTATCCGTATTGCGGAATACTATTCAGCAACAAAAAAGGAAAAGAAACCTTGGACGCGCACCATCACTTGGGTGAATCTCACAGACATGACGCTAAAGGAAGAAAAGCCAGGCTTAAAAAGTCGCGTGCTGTAGAAGGCCATTTATAGGACGTTCTTTAATACTTTTTTTTTTAATGTTGATTTTTGAGAGAGAGGGAGACAGATCGTGAGCAGGGGAGGGGCAGAGAGAGAAGGAGACACAGAATCCAAAGCAGGCTCCGGGCTCTGAGCTGTCAGCACAGAGCCCGACTCGGGGCCCGAACCCATGAACTGTGAGATCATGACCTGAGCCGAAGTCGGACGCTTAACCGACAGAGCCACCCAGGGGCCCCTAGGACGTTCTTGGACTGGGAAGTGCAGTGTTTGGAGGGCAGATCAGTGGTTGCCAGCACTGGGGAGAAGAGGGGTTGGCTACAAGGGGCCACACCAAGAAGATTTTAAGGGTGACGAATCTGTGTTGTATCCTGATTATCATGGTGGAGGATATGCAAACCTATGCCTCCTGATGGGGCAGCAGGTGTATTTCTTCTTTTGCCAAGTGGGTCCTTCCTTGAACTGAAGTGACAGATAGTCCTGCTGCTTTTCCATTTGCATGCAAAACGTCAAATTATAATGCGTTTTCATTTCGCCATAATAACAAATCCTTCTTTGAAGTCAGTAACAAGAAAGCTCATCTCAGGAGTAATTTCCTGATCATCAAGTTTTTGAATATATATGTATTTTTAATTTGCTAACCCCTGCTGGCATGCCAGGTGGCTGGTGTGCTGATCCCTAGAGATTTCACTGTTATTTTTCCAAGATTGATACGAGTCAAACTCCAGATAACCTTCAATTGTTTGCATTTGTTAAGAAGCATCAGAGAATCCGGAAATCAAAGAGCTGGATGGAACGTCAAGAATAATTAAAGCTGAGATAGTACTTACAGAAGAGGGTAAAAGTTTACAGCAACGTAGTCTGCTGGCACCACAAAGCTTTACTCAGTCCTATGACAAAGTATAGATGTTCTAGAATCATCCAGGAGGGTGAGCCTCCTGTCCCTCCACCCCGCTGTCTCCGATCCGGGCATCTCTGCCCAATTATTCAGAGTTTGGATCAGGCACGGGTCTGAATTGAAAACAATAGAATCCACTCCAGCTATCGTAGGGGAGGCCAAACTTCCCTCTGCCCTCTTAGATTCTGTGGCTGGACCTAAGAATTAAGCTGACATAAGACAGATCGACAAGAGAAATCCCACACATTTTATTTAATATTTTTGTGCACGCATGGGAGTCTTCAAAAGGAAAACTAAAGACCCTAAGACGCCAGTACGCCCCAAAGCTTATACACCTTTTTTAAACAAAGAATGGTAAATTATAGGGATGTGACAAGACAAAGTGGCTTGGACTAGGGGCAATAAATTGGGGGACAGTGACTAGGAAATGTATGGGGAAACTAATGGAAGATAAGGGTTATGTTAGTAGGCTTGTTCGGAAAGATCCATTTTGGCCTGGACTCCCAGACTCTGGGATAAGATAAGAATGTTCTCTTCCCCGTGCAGGGAAGACATCTTTCTCATGGGAGATGGCGAGTCAGAGAGCCCTTCCCACGTCTGTGGTTTCTCAAATGCCTCCAGCTCAAAATAATCAGTCTGTCAAAGTGGCATATTTAGAGGGCATATTTTGAATTTTTTTTTTACATTTATTTATTGTTGAGAGACAGCATGAGCAGAGGAGGGTCAGAGAGAGAGGGAGACACAGAATCAGAAGCAGGCTCCGGGCTCCGAGCTGTCAGCACAGAACCCAATGCGGGGCTCGAACCCACGAACCGCGAGATCATGACCTGAGCCGAAGTCGGACGCTTAACTGACGGAGCCACCCAGGCACCCCAAGAGCGCATATTTTGAACCCCTTTGCTTGTTCAGGCCAGAAAGGACATTTTATCTAGTGGCCCCCGGGGTCTCCACAAAGCGAAAGAATCAGACTCAGAGGTCATAACCAGGAACAAGGCAGGTTCGTTGCCCCTGGCACTCACGTCCCTGACACCGAGCCCGGGGTACCAGGGGACAACCTTCTGCCTCTCCCGGGTAGCTTCTGAAAGCCCCGTATCTCTTGGCCCCCCTCCCCAGAATGCACTCTGCCCCCTGCCACCCTTCACTCACTTCTCTCCCCAGTCTTCTTTGTCCCCAGCTGATCAGTGGGATCGACATCACGTGCCTGCTCCCTCCAGCTGCGAGGGAGACTGGGAAGGTGAGATTCTGGCTTCTCTTTTGAGGATGTGCAGACACATTAGGGGGAAAACTCCCCTGAATGTAGAAAGGCTTTCCAAAGTTTCTGGACGACCGCAGATCGTGACAAATGTCCCCTCCCCAGGTATTCTCTCAATGCAGCTACCCCAGCGCTGCTCTTGACCACAGTTATATCACTTTCAAAAATTGGCAAAGGGGTTGTGACAAATGCAGCGCTGAATTCCCAACTCCCTGGTGGAGAAATCGGGAGACTGGAGCTAATGTTTGGCAAAGGAAAAGCCACGGTATAAATTCCAGATGTGATTCCAGGAAAAGGTGTTTTTGGCATGGACGTGCTATTTTCGTGTAATGAAAGCCATTCAGTTTCAGAAGAGAAAGACTCTAGTTTCCCAGGGGAGAGAGAGAGAGAGAAAGAGAGAGAGAGAGAGAGAAATGTGTGTGTGTCAAAGGATAATCCTCCAAATGTTAAAAACATAATTTTGACGAACCCCGCGGTGACCGTTTGCCAAATCTGTTTAACTCATGGACGATGCCATTAATAGGGTGGCCCGGCTGGCTCGCAACAGGACGTGAGAACGAGGCCTCTGTCTGGTGGGTGAAAAAGGAAGACGGTAGAATACAATGCCAAGTTGGATACAACCATTTCAGCATTTCCCTGGGCAGTAGAACTATGACTTTGGGGTCTTTAGCACCATCAGAAAAGTAAGTATCGCATGTTACCATTTTTCTGTATGTCGACCTCTACCTTTCCAGCGTGGCAAAACGTCCGAGCTGTAGCCAGTAACCACAGGAGGTCGAGGTCTTATCTCGTTTCCTTAGCGTCAGATGTCCCTGACGTGGGCTCGCGACACTGCTCTCCACCCTGACCCTAAAAGATCTCACAGTCATCTTTGGGCCTTATTCCCGAGTGTGGGATATTTATTCTTAACATCCGAAGTCTTCTCCCAGCCCTCAAAGGTAAATATGTTGGTCTGACTGGAGCTCTCTCCCCTTGAAGACTTCCGTCCCAGTCATTCACCTGCTCAACAAACATGTACTGGGCTCCACTCTGTGTCGAGAACTCAGCTGGCCACTGAGGCAACAGAAGTAAAGGAGACACGATTCCCACTCCGAGAAGTAAAAGCGTGCCATCAGCTCTAACGAGGTAGGTTAACTGAGGCGATGGATAGGACCACAAAGTCCTCTGGGATGAAGCGGAGGGGGAAGCGGTTCCGCCTTAAGTGCGGTTAGTGAGTTAGGCACAGTCAACATTTTCTGAAGACCCACTAAGTGCCAGGCACATCCAAGGCTGCAAGAATCCCTAGGTGGGCAACACAGAAATTGGCTGGGGTGAGTTTCTGCTGCTGTGGGTGGGCCAGCCTCAGTTCCCCTCTCTTCTGCCCTGGGACCCCAATTTTCCCTAAAGGATCCCATGCCCACTCTGTTGGCGTCTGGATGGAGCGGACGATCATGTTCTTCTGGCTGGGGTTGTGTGGGGGAGTGTGGTGGATTAGCTCTAACTTCTCTCCTGGGAAACCTTCTCTTGGGATGACTGACACAAGAAGAAAGGATGATTGGGTCATCACCCCAAAACACAAACCCGGAAGAGATTGCCCAGGAGTTCCTACTCCCTGGCCCCCAGAACTGACCCAGTTCTTGTCCTTCAGAGCCTGGTCCCCCAGCCCTTCCTGTTGTTTCCAAAGTCACCCCCACATCTTTCCACAGATTCTTGATAAGACTGGCCAAAGCCAGCTTCTGTTGCTTGCAACCAAAAGACCCTGGCCGATGGATGCAATGTTCACGGGATGTGCCAAGGATGATGGGTGGGGGGTTTGCAGCAGATCCAAGGTTGGCAGCGTCTCTTCCTGCTCCCTCTCCCCAGTGCGTTCACTATCCTTACCCTGGGATGGGGTCACGGCATGGCTATTTGAAGAGATGGCCAGGAGAATTCACCTTCTGGGCCACAAAGTCACATTTTCCGACCCCTCCTGAGTGCCGGGCACGATGCTGGGAACAGAGTGATGTAATCCCCGCCCTTGAAGAGCTTCTAGTCAGCGATTCTGCTAAACTCCCAGGAGGGAGTTGTTAGCTCAGTTGAGAAAATCCCCCAATGTGTGCATTTCACAGGGGCAGGTCCCTGTGAAGGCGATTGGGAGACCAGCTTCCTGTGAGTTCTTTCATGCCCAGCACACTGATTTCACCGGAAGAGGGAGTGTCCTCTTGTAAACAGGGCTTGTAAACATCATTGGAGTTCCTGTAAATGTGGCCTGGCCAAGTCCAGTGCTTGAGCTATTGGGAGGGTCTGTACCACCAGTGCATGAGAGACCCACACGGGCCATGGGGCAGTGGTTTAAAGTATGTCTTTCTAACGTCTTAAGATGATTCTCTTGGGGAAGGTCATTGTATTTATCTTTATTTCGAGCCTGCTTCACAGAGCATTTGTGGCAATAAAGTATATCATATTTAATACAGGAGGCTGTGTCAAGAAAACTTGCCATTTTCCTTCTCAGTATTTATTCATTCAACAGCTATTTAAGGAGCTTCTCCTATAAGCAAGTACTATTCTAGATGTTCAAAGTATAACATTGAACACAAAGGACAGAAATCCCTGACGGCCTCAAAAGGGCCCAAATTCCGTTGGGGGGAGATGAGAACAACAACTTGATTTTCATTTGGAAGATTCTACCCTCCAGTCAATACCCAGTCGATATGGTATGCAGGGAAAGGCACCCCAGGCTCGGGAGGTGGGACTTATGGTCCAGGTTAAACCTAACAGCTCTAGCGTTGCCTTGGCAACAGGAATTCATTATGGGGTGGGCACGTGACCCAAGCCGATCCAATCAAAGTTCATCGCAGGCTTTGGTGGAAGCCACTAGAAAACGGGTCGACCACAGCCCGTTGTTTGAAAATGGTCCCCAGGGCCATTCTAACCCCATCTGGTCCTGAGAGTTAGGCCAAGGCCTGTACATCCTGATAACCGATGAATCTGAGGTCTGAAGGTAGCTGTGCCCAACAAGTGTTTAAGATGACCATATGACGTACTGTCCACGGGACACACGTGAGGGCAAAAGGGGCACTCTTCGACAACTACTCCAGAACAACAGGCCTAAACGGGGACTATACTGGGCAAAGTGGACCTGCGCCCCCACCTCCCAACTTGTGACTGATTTTTTCATCATCCGAGGCAAGAAATTACCTCTTGAGAAAGGCACTCCATATCCTCGCAAGGAGTTCCTTCTGCTTTAATTTAGCCAGAGGGCAGTTCTGAGGCATAATGATCAGTGGGATTGGAAGGGGCTGCTGGGAACGGTGAAGGGGGCCGACAGACACACGCCGGATGTCCCCGAACACACCCGGACGTCTGCCCGCCCCCAGTACCCAGCGCCTGACACGCAGGGTTCCCGGAGGAGCAAGGCACTGGGACACGCCCTCCTCCGGGCGCTCACTGTCGTAGGAAGAGACACAAATACCTAAAACCACAATTGCAGCGCAAGAGTGGAGGGGAGGGGGGAGGGCTGCAGGTAAAGCCCTCCTGCTCCCCTGCCCCTTTGAAGGGTGCTCACATTTTCGGGGCTTGAGTCTGTTCAGTCACACCCAGAGATGATGAATGGCTGAGCCAGCCGACTTGACCTCTTCCCTTCCTCCGGCATTTTCCGGAAAATTCCAGCACTTCAGGTAAAAATGGCAGGCCATCTGTGGCTTCATATTTGAGCTACTTCCTGTCTGTTAGAGTTTCAGCCCCAGAGCCCTAGAGATGGAAACCCCTCATCTTCGGGGCAAGAAGATAATGGGGACTGAACAGAGAGAACTTCAGCCTCCCACTCCCCCTGCCCCCTGCAGCCTTCTCTGAGGGAGGGGAGGGCCCTGGCAGTGTTCACTCTTTTTTTTTTTTTTTTTTTAATTTTTTGTAATGTTTATTTATTTTTGAGAGACAGAGTGCGAGCAGGGGAAGGGCAGAGAGAGAGGGAGACACAGAATCCGAAGCAGGCTCCGGGCTCCGAGCTGTCAGCCCAGAGCCTGACATGAGGCTTGAACTCATGAGCCATGCGATCAAGACCTGGGCCGAAGTCGGACGCTTTAAGCGACTGAGCCACCCAGGCGCCCCGGCAGTGGTCACGCTTGATAGGACATGTTCATGATGTGGAGTGGATCACCAGGGCACTTCCTTACCAACTTGTATCTGAAATTAACACAGCAGCGGCCTTTTGCAAAGAGAAGAACGACATCAGGTAGCAAAAGCACCCTTTCCTCTGCCAGGAAACGTCTCGTGGTCCTGGGAGGAAGCCCTGGGCGCCAGAGTCCAGAGGGGTGGTGTTGGGCTTAGTAGACTGTCTTTTGGGTTTGGGAAAACAGAGAACACGGTGCCGAAGGTCCTGGCCGCATTGGGTGGCCACACACCCCGTGGTCAGCACCCCAAGCTGGCCTCTCGTCCTCACACGCTGCGAGCAACAGCAGAGATATGATTCCCCTTGTCTTGCTGAGCAGCACAAGCCATGAGTCAAGTTCATGAGTGGATCTGATGAAGCGGCAGACAGCTCCCCAGCTAGCGGCCGTGTTTCCTTGCCGTGGGACGATTCTGGATCTCGTAGTGATAACATCAACAAGAGAAAGGCACGTAGCGAGCAGCTAATTTCTGGAAGAACATCTGTTTCTGCTCAGCTTTCGCACCTTTATTGTTCTGTGTGACATTGCAGTATTTTCTGCTGCACGACAGGCCTGACTCGGCTCATCCGTCTTCCATACGATCCAAGTTAAAACCGGTGACGCGAGCCAATTCCTGGCCTATCGGTACCTCTTCCACAAATTACCGTCACCGATTGGCTCGTGTTACAGTTTTTTTCGGAAACCAATAGCTGGAAACAAAAAAACAAAAAAACAAAAACCCAACCTGATAAAGTTGGAGGCGATATCACTTGCTTTTTCTGTATTGTTTCCTTAAGAGATGAAAATGGCAGTTTGGGAACCTAATGACACACGTGTCACCTGCATAGATCATATGTTGCTACTTTTATGAAGAAATCACAAAGCCGGAGAAAGCACCTACCTTTCCTTCCACAAGCACAAAACGACTCTTTTGGAACCTGTAGACTTCTTAATAAACTCGATAAGCTGTCATGGCTCAAAACTCTAGTTTCTCAGACCAAACGAGCTTGGAGTCAACCCAGGAAACGCCCATTGTTTTCATCCCATCTATTGTACAAAAATATCCAATGCGCTCTACACCCGCGGCAGCCAAGCTTCAACCGCTTCTGTCACCCCCTCGCCACTGCCTTGGTCAAAGCCACCGTGGAAACTGTCTCCTCCCTCACTGAGCTCCCGGGATCTGCCCCTGCCCCCCGACCCAGCCCTCCCCACTGTCTGCTCTTAACACAATGGTTGGGATGATCCTCTTAATTACAAGTCAACTCTGTCAAAGGAAGTCTTCTAAGATGGCCCCCAAATTCCCGCCTCCCTGGTACATAATCCCTTCCCCTAGAGTATGGACAGAAACCGGCAATATGATGGGATATTGCAAAGTCACCCTTATGATGGGTGACGAATCCATTGGCTCTGAATTAATAAAACGGGTGACGATCTGGGTGGGCCTGACCTAATCAGGTGAGCCCCTCAAAGGAGCTAGGATCTTCTGAAGGAGCTGTGAGCTATGATGGAAGGGGACACGTGATGAGGACCTGAGGAAGTGACAGTGGTGTTCAGCTAACAGTTAGCAAGAAAACAGGGATCCCGGTCCCTCAGCCACAAGGAAATTAATTCCATCAACAATCTGAGGGAATTGGAAAGCAGACCTTTCCTAGTGCACACCCCTGATGTGGTTGCAACTGGCCGACAACTCGACTTCATCTTTGTGACACCCTGAGCAGAGGATCCGGCTAAAACGTGTCGGAGTCCCAGCCCACAGAAACTGAGAAAATGAATTTGTGTTGTTTTAAGCCACTAAATTTGTGGTCATTTGCTATACGGTAACAAATCACACAATACTAGAAAATTAGTATACTCTCCTCTGTTCAAAATCCTCCAAAGTCCTCCTCACTCATATAAAATCCAAATCCTCACAATGGCCTAAGAGGCCCAGTGTGGTCTGCTCTGCCCACCCCTCTGGCCTTTTCTGGACACCTGTCTCCCTCCTTCCCTCTGCTGCGGCCACACTGGTCACGCTCTGCTGCTCAAACCTGCCAGACATGCTCCTGCCCCAGGCCCTTTGCACTTGCTGTTCCCACTGCTTGGAATACACTCTCTCTCCAGATATTAGCCTGTCTCTCTCCCTCTTGGCTTTCAGGTCTCTGTTCCATGTCAGCGTCCTCTGAGGACCCCAAAGCCACCATTCCCTGCCACACTTTCCTTCCTAACACCGGCCTGATTTGTTCCAGATAATGTCATCTTTTTATCGATTGCCCTTGACCAGAAGGTGAGCTCCCTAATGTCAAGACTTCTACCGATCTTCCGCTTTATACATCGAGCCTAGAACAGTGCCTGGAACATAACAGACACATCACCACTACATCTTGAATGAATGAATGATTCGGGGTTTAATTGGGAAACCTGGCAACACAGAGCATTCACGGGAGCCTCAAATGCCAAGTGAAATGGGCCACATGAACTTGAAATTGTCCATAGAAAGAAAAAGCCGAAACCACACAGTGGCAACCTTTTTCTCTAGTCTCTCCCAACCTTCATGTTTTTTGAAGAAACCAAATAAACACGGTTTCATCGGCCTTGGCATTTTTTGTAGAAGTGTTTCTTTACCTGCTCGGCAGCCCCCGGAGCCCCGGGGCCCCCCAGACACCCGTCTGGTCATGGAGTCGTTTGCACTTTGAAGAAAATGAGACCAACGTGACAAGTCGCCGCCTTTGTCGGTCAAGGCCAAGATACACAGCAGCAAATGTCAGCCAGAGACGGGGCCCCTGGAATAGGGGGGCCGCTGCGCCTGAACATTCTGCATAATTGGAAGGCGAGGTTAACAGCAATAAGGAAAATGAACACGGATGTCCAACGGTTTATGAAGCAGATGCTGGAAAGTAAATAGAGCGGAGGGCGTCCAACTAGCTCAGCCGGAGCCTGTTATTTATTTTTTTAGAGTGACGGAATAACACGGGGGCGGGGGAGCGGGAGGGCCGCGTGTTTGGGGAAAGTCACGGCCGTGGAGTCGGGCCCAGGACTCGGGCTGAAGTCCAGCTGCCTCCACCCCAGCTGTGTGGCCCTTGGCGGGGGCCCCAGCTGACCTCTTCCCAGGGTGAAGGAGTGGAACGTCACTGATGGGAAGCGTTTCTGCTTTAGGGGCCATCGCAGGGTCAACACCACACAGGAGACAAGACGACCTGGGGGTTTTCTTGACAAACCGTACATGGCACGTCCCCTGCTACTAGCCCGCTCCTGGGAAGTATCTCACCGAAGTCACTTATCAACCCCATGGGGTAAGTACTGTTACTGTCCAGCTCCCCGGACAAAGGGACCCAAGCACGCTGAGGGGGCTCTCTTGTCCAAGGTCGCACAGTGAAGCAAGCCAAACCAAGATTCAAACCCAAGCTACCTGTCTCCAGAGTCGTGATCTCCGCGGCCCCTGTGTCACACTGGGGTGTCTGCTTCTCCCCGAGTTTACTCTGTCCCCTGGGCGTTGGCTTATTGTATCAGTGGTGCTCAAATCTGGGACGTTAACGGTGGCCGCGCCTTGAGCCTGGAATCTCGGGGTCTGAAAGATCGATGCCATGGCGGCCTGGCAGGGCCCCCGAGACCAGGCCCCCCCCCCCCCCAAGAGCCAGGCGGGAAGGAACCACCTGCAAAGGGCCCAGGGTCGAGCAAGACACAGCCACCATGGCTCGGTAGAGTCCCTAGCTAGGGGTGGTTGTCCCAGCCTGAGTCACACGGTGCCACATGACAGCTGACACGGGACAGTGGAAAAGGAATTCTCTGCAGGTCCTGAGATGCGGGCTCTTTCCAAGAACCCAAATGCAATGGCGGAAGCAGGTGGGCCCGGGGACAAAGCACTTACTGCTTTTAAAACGGGAAGAAAGGGGACGATAACATTTGCATTCGTTGTCTCCCCAGAGTTAATGAAATTGTAGAAACTCTTACCGATAAGCTTTTCTTCAAAGGACCCCAGAGCTTAAGTATCAAGAGTGTGAATCTTTCCGCGTTTCTAAATCAGCCTCTTCTTTGTTTAACTTTTAACACTTGGCTGAGTTTATTTTTATCTGTTCAAAATATTTCAAAATTAAAAGAACACTTTTATTTTTTTAACTTTTAAACGTTTTATTTATTTTTGAGAGAGAGAGCGAGAGAGAGTGGCAGGGAGGGGGAGAGAGAGAGGGGGACAGAGGATGCAAAGCAGGCTCCACACAGACAGCACAGAGCCCGACGCGGGGCTCAACTCATGAACCATGAGATCATGACCTGAGCCGAAGTCAGATGCTTAACCAACTGCCCAAAAGAACATTTCTGAAATGATGGCTGGGGCATTATCCCTCTAACTGAGTGTCACCCACCCTTATGTTTATGCTTTCTATTCATGAACTTTGACCCTTCTCTTGGCATCCTCCCCATACTTGGGGGGGCCGGTTCAGACATCAGTGCTTTGGGAAGCCACTCTTAACCCAGAGGTGGCTTGCTCTGATGCCCTCGGGGCTGGGCAGGTCCTGGGAAGAGAGAAGCCAGGTGGGCTAGGGGCTCGGGGCTGGGCACAGGGAGCTGGTTTCCACTCCAGCCCATTGGATATTTGAGGATATTCAAGAACCAAGGAGGCGTGTCAGCTCATGGTAAACCCCATTCTGTATGAAATAAGAAAAAACTGGTGGGCGGGGAGGGAGTTATCATGCTGAAACTGTGTCCCCTCCCTGTCTCCAAGTACCACGGGCATCTGAGGCATCTGTGTCCATAGGGACTTTCCCTCCAGGATCAGAGGGGGACTCCCAGGTACACAGCCAGGTTCAGCCCGTCCTCGGCGAGGCCCACTGGAGCTCTCGGGAACTCGCCTCTGCCCAGCTGGCAGACTGTTAGAGCCTCAGCTGTGCGGACGCAGGAAGCTCACAGAATGTTCCAAGCCCCGGGCAGCGGCTCCTTGGGGAAATGCACTCACATTTGGGGAATGGAGTCGGGCAGTAGCTGAGTTTACAGACAAGGTGGTTGGTACCGAATAAGTCAATGTCCTCGACCTGGAACTTTCTTCTAGTTGTGCACTTATGGCTTCCTTGTAGATATTTTAATAATTATTATCAATAGTTAGTAATGCAATTGGATGATTAAGGATGGCTATCATCTTGTTATTGTTAATATTTAGATACCAATGTATTAATTAATAATAAAATAATTTCTGGAGTGCTTTATGGGAAACTATGCAAAATGCTTTCATATACGGCATCAGCTTGATCCTTGAAAGAGGGGAGGGAAGAGTGGTGGGCATGGTGGAGAATTTGTACCACCCTATCTTATTTCATAGGTGAAAAAAATAAACTGGGGCACAGAGAAGGCAAGTGACTTGCCCCAGGGCACAGAGCAAGTAAGTGGTTGGACTGAGTCTTGGCAGTCCTGCCCTAGGTTGGGGCTGCGGGTGCTGGGCAAAGCCCTGGGATGGGAGTCAGGGTCTCTGCATTATCCTCTCGCTATGGAAAAATCAAGTTAAAATTAATTCTTACGTAAATAAGAAATACTTAAAGGTGCTCTCCTTTTTAAAAAAATGAAAACCTTGTAAGTAGCGCCCACTAGTGATTCCCTCCCAGTCCTGGGCTTGATCCCCCTTGAGAGGTGGTCACCATGCTGATATCAGTGTCCCGGCTTCCAGAACTGGTTCCCAAGTACCACAGACATGACCCTCCACAGGGACGAGATGGTATTTTACTAGGCACGTGTTTACACAGACGTCGTTCGCATCACATGAGGTTCTGCATCTTGCGTTTTCTCTCCCTCAGGTACACGCATTGCAGGCCTGTCCACCCTGCTTCACATAGGTCCCTCACCCCCACGTCGGCTGAGTGGCACCCACAGTGCAGGGAAACCACAGTTTACACCGCCTTCCCCAAGGGACGCACACCCAGTTCGTGCCCTTCTCTGCCCTGTTCCACATGCGGTCATGGTCACCTGGCTGACTTTGACCAATGAAATGTGAGCACGAGTCCCACATCTCACTTCAAGGCAGACACTAAGAACCCCCCTGATTTGCCACGCTCACTGGGGTCCCTGAGGGGGAACAACATAAAGCAGAGCTCCTGCCTACCCGAGAGGGATGGGGAGTGTGAGTGAGAATCGACTTTCACTGGTTAAGCCCTGGGGCTTGGGAGCTGTTTGTTGTTGGGGAAGCATCTTGTCTGTCTTTGATGCAGATTCTCCTGTGGTCAACTGAGTAACAGCCCCCCAAAGCCGTCCACATCCTAATCCCCAGAATCTGTGAATATGCTACCTTACATGGTAAAGGGACTTTGTACATGTGATCAACTTAAAGGTCTTGAGACCGGAGGACTAACCTGGACCACTCAGGTGGGCCCAGGGTCATCGCGAGGGTCCTTAGAAGAGGGCGGGAGACTCAGAGCCAGGAGGAGGTCATGTGACCTCAGAAACGGAGAGAGATGGGAAGATGCCACGCTGCTGGGCACGAACATGGCGGAGGGGCCACGAGCTAAGGAGCCCAGGTGGCTTCTGGAAGCCAGAAAAGGGAAGGAAACGGATTCTCCCCTCCAGCAGCCCTCCCAACCCATCTTACATTCCTGACCTGCACAGAGGAGAATAACTTTATGTTTTAAGTCACCGCGTTCACAGTTAGTTGTTAGGGCAGTAATAGGAAAATGGCGTGTGTCCTGACGTTTTCCGTAAAGCAAACAGCGCCTCTATGAACATCTTCACCTCTCTCTGGTATATGTGGTGTTTCTCAAATGCAGATTTTTAAACAAAGGATGCATTCCACAAAATTGGGCTGTCACTTTTAAGAGTAAAGGTGAACTCTCTGCTACATAAAATTTCATCTAAAACACCCAAAATGCCTGCGGTTAAATACACAATACAACTTATTAAACCATCACTCCACGTTTAATACAAAGCTCCGATAATTGCCATCCACTCTCCCCGTGACACTGCTGTGGAATGAGACAGTCGCAGTGAGTGGCTGGCCTGGGGACGGGGACTTCTCAGACCCGGCCTGAAGGAACTCACAGACACCAGACGTCTCCCCGAGAAGAGAGGAACTCAGAGGGTCTTTCCTCCGTATTTGCCCCGACCACACACGTCTCTGTGGCCCTTACATCTGCGGCGGCAGGAGATGGCAGGACAGGCACCTCGCCTGTCTCCTGGTCTCTGAGCCCCAATGTCACTTTGCAGTTTGCTCCCCTGTATTTAACCCCGGAGGGGGTTAGGGGAAGTCACAGACCACCGGTGCAATGAACAGTCCCCAACCTCGCCAACCTTTGTCCAGCCTGATTGCACGTCCCCTGCATTTACGGCTAAACCTCCTTCCCTTTCATTTTTCTTCCCAAGAACCCTGAGGTGCGGCAGGCCTGGGGACTGGGCAGGATTCTTAATGGCCGGTTTGATTGCTCAGGCCCTGGCTGTTCTCTCATTTTGGTCACAAAGGTTACGTAGCTCCAGAAACAATCAATGGCTCGCTAACATATGCAGCGTGTTTTCATCCCCTTTCAGACCACAAGCCATTTTATAGACAGATTACCAAGTCATTTTAAAGCCACGAACATTCGGATTGCTTGTGTAGCTGGGCCCATGCCGGAACACACCAATTTCAAGCCTTTGTGCAACTCTGATTCTTCAAAAGCTGCTAATAGGTACATAGGGAGAATAGAGCAATGTGGATGTCTTCCATTTAGGGCAGCTGAAATAGAACTTCTGGTAGAAGATGGGCGATGTCATTAGCCTTCTCGCTGGCACCTACCTCTACAGAGGCCCTGTGGAGTCACAGGCTGGAAGTGAGGTCTTTAAAGAATATCTGTGGCTTTAACGGGCACTCAAGTTGGCCAACGGTGACCCTGAATGCTCACCTAAAAGGCAGAGGGACATTTGGCACAGGTGTGAGGTGGTGAGAACAAGGGAAATGCAGAGGAAGAGGAAAAGAGCTCATTAACAAATCCTTTTCCCTGTTCACCGTTCACTCCAGAGGGGAACAGAGCAGAGAGAAAGTGGGGAAGCCCCCCGGAAACTCACTCTCAGAAACTGGCAGTATATTCCGAACAGTGATGAGGACACGTTCATGCGGCTTCCCTGGTATGAACCTCCTGTGCTGAGTTTTCAGCACGCGTCCCCCACCCCACCTTCTGGTTCCACACCCCAATAAACAGGCACTCTCCCGTTGTCCATTCACGGCGTTCAGGATCAGCTCCGCGGCAGGTGTACGGGTGGAGCATGTGACCCGGCCCAGCCAATCAGCTGGTGAAGCCCCCAGACCCGGAAGCGGTCCAGGATGAGCACGTGACGCGATCCCGTTTCTGGGGCAGGAGCGACTGGGAGAGATGCTCCCGGGGGCAGGTGCTGCTGGAGGTCAACCCCGCGGCTCCCACAGCCCTTATTCCCGCCAGCACAGCACAGCCCCCCTGTCTAGAGGGGGTCAGTTAGTGTTACTGAATCACTCCCAGAACTAACTACCTTTGGTTTTGTGATGTGTGGAGGGGTGGGGTGGGGAGGGGGGGTTAGTATTTAAACTACTCTCTAGACTGAGGTATCATTATTCTAGTCAATTCTTTTTTTTTTTTTTTTTTTTAAGTGGACCAGAAATATGGATGGTTTGGGAGCTACCGGGCTCTTACCGTCCCGGAGATCCCCGGAATGACACCATCATGAACAGAGCTCAAGTTAACAGGGTCCTGATGACACTGTTGGGGCCCCTGACTCCATCGGTACCTAGAGACTGACCTCTGAGGTTTTCAGTTATATGAGTCAATACATTTTACTCTTGCTCAAATCAGTTCAAATTGAGTGTCTCTTGCAATTTACTACATTAAACTTTAAAACCTCTGCATAGCGAAGGATGCCATTAAATATTTAAAAATATATGCCCAAAGATGTTCTCTATGGGTAATATTTATAACAGCAAAAGTACATGAATGAGTACACAAATACATGGGAAATATCCACATGTCTACAACACGGTGGTAAGTGGCCCATCCATAGTATATATTACTATGTCATCAGTTAAAGAAGAGAAGCCAGTATATACTCACAGACCATTACATCCAAGGCATCTATTTTGCAAAGAATAAGTAAAGAATAATCATATGTATGCATATCTTACATACGTTTACATGCCCACACGTATAGAGGCATGTGCATATAAAATAAGCTAGAAAAATCATATTGAAATAAGAATAGAGTTTAGCAGGGGGAGGGGGTGGAATCGTGGAAGAGGGGGATATTTTTACCCTACACACTTACAAACTACCTCCATTTTAATAAAATCTTTTTATAATACTTGTGAAATTAAAACCTGAAGAGGAAAAAAAAAACCCTAAAATATCCGTATTGCTCTAAGCGGGTTCTACTCTTTACAAAACATTCCGTAAAAAAGAAAGAAAACAGGACAAAAAGCAGACTGGGCCGTTGGGCATGCCACGTGGAAGCTGAAAAGTCCTGCCGGGCTTTCCGTCGTTCTGTCCTCAGTCTCCACGACAGGAACGTGGAACCAGCCAAGAGCACCGCTCCGGCCAGCCTTCGGGAGCCCTCCCTCTTGTCCTCAGGCCTGGGCCTAGTCCTACAAAGGTGGGACCCTGTCCCTGCTCCCTGCCGGCTGAGCCCCAGCACCCTGGAGCAGGGCTCTGGGGCCCCAACTGGACTGGGCTGTGGGTAAGCAATGCTGAGGAGCTTCAGGTCAGCTCCATCCAGCCTGGACTGTCTCCTCCGAGGCTGCCTCTAAGGGAACCAACTCTACCTTCGTCCCACCTGTCAGGTGACCAAGGGCGGGGAGCCTCCCTCCTGTTGTGTCTCCCTCACACTTGGGAGACAAGGAGCTGGCGGTAACCTGCTTCCTGTGTATGAAGCTACCATTCAAAACAGTATAATTATTCCGTCAAAACATCAAACAAGCCAGCAGTAGTCGTAACACACGCACTGTTCTAGAATAGCGATGTTTGCAGTGACCACGATAGGGATTTCCTCACGCACTTGGTCACTGTTCAAGGAAAAGAATGTTCTGCTCTGGCTGTTCTGTGTTGGAGAGGCCAGGGCCTCTCGTGTTCTGGTCAACAAGCTGTCTCTCTTTGGCATCGACCTGGCGTCCGATTCCAAGGCAAGCAGAAAATGAGGAGGAGAGAACGAGGTCCTCCAGGGCTTTGAGGATCCTTGTGTGTTGGCCAGCTGGAGCTGTTCTGACAAAGCACCATAGGTGGGGGGGCTTACGAACATCAGAAATGTATTCCCACGGTTCTGGAGGCTGGAAGTCTGACGTCGTGGTGCCAGCAGAGGCCGGTTCTGGTGCCTCCTCAGACTGCAGACTTCCTGGATCCTCACGTGGCAGGAAGGAGAGAAGACGAGGAAGGTCTCTTGTGACTCTTACAAGGGCACGAATCCCACTCATGGGGCCTCTACCCTCGTGGTCCAATCTCCAAAGGCCCCAACTCCTAACACCACCGTGTTGGGTAGGGTTTCAACATACGAGTTTGGGGGACACAGACATTCAGTCCATAACTCCCTGTCATGTCCCTGGCTTTCACTCTAAGGGAGATCAAAAGCCACGGGCCACCTTTGAGCTGAGGGGTGGCTGATGTGACTCACCTGCCAGATTGGGGTTGGGAAGACAGAGAGGGAGGGAGGAGGGGTGACTCTGGTCCAGAGGCTTCTGGACGGAGCTGCCGGAGGGAGGGAGACAGAGACACCCTGAGAAGGTGGCCAGGCGGTCACTCAGACCTGCGATCCCACAGCTGTTGTTTCTTTCGCCGTGACCTTCCTCGTCTGTGGCTTAATCATCTCTTCACATGCCTCTTTCCCAGCCCCGGGTTCTCAAAGACAGGGCCTGTGCCCTCTGTCACCATGTGGCCGGTGTCACAGCCAGGGCCTGGAAAATAGAGCAATCAGTCAGTGTTTGTGGAAGAAATAAATAGAGGGTACAGAGAGGTTGAGGAGACATATGGTGAAAGCAGTCGACCGTAAAATTCTCAGTCAAAAATAAGAAAGGAGGAGAAAAGCAAAGAGAATCTAGCTTGATTCAGAGAGTTGTTTTGTTTGTTTTTTTTTTTAACATATTTTGCTGTTATCTTGGCTGCTGAGACAGGGGCTCGGCGACTTGGCGTCATCCATGAAAGCAAAGAGGTGAGTCCCTCGGATCCGGCAAGGGCAGTCTTCGGAATCAAACTCGGGGAAAACACACACGTACGCACACACCGAGACGCTCCCGGCAGGCTTGTCCGTAAGAGGGAAAATTCGGGAAGACCCCAAATGTCTCCCAGGCAAGTGGATGAAGAGCTGTGACAGTGACGTTGCCAAGGGATGCCATCCAGCAAACAAAAGAAAGCTCCAACTGCACATGGTCACGAGAGAACGAAAAACGTATCCTCGAGGAGGAAAGGCAATGAGGAACACGACACGGCATGCTTTTATTTATATGTAAAGTCTACACCAAAAAATACCTATGCTCTTCACTTAATTATAACTTTTATCAAGGTCATAGAGGATTCCTGGATTATAGGGCTGACGGTGAGAACCTGCCTGCCCCACCCCTCGCCACAGACTTGTGCTCCAGGAAACAACCATTTTCAGCGATTCTGGTGTTGCTATGAGTATCTACCGCCGTGTGTCTAGATAATAGGCTTGCGTAGCTGCTTGTTCATTCACCCTCCCGCATCATCCTGACAGTCAGAGCGAGACTTAGTGGCACGGAAGAAACACACGGTGTCCGTTGTCCAGCAAAAGAACACGCACAGATGAGCTGTGTGATGTGCAGTTCAATTGGCCATTCTAAAAGTTTGTGTTTTGTTGTGTTTCGTTTCTCTAAAATGAGTAATTGCCTTGGCTTTCTTCCGCTTCCTACGTTTTCTCCATTGCTGTCGCTAACCCATCCCTATGGTCCAAGCCCTGCCTATAACCCGCCCCTCAGGAGGCTCACACCGCCAGGTGAGGAGACCGGTTGATGGTTTTCTTGGGCTGCTCTCGAGATCTGCTTCCTGCCGTTCCCCCGGTGCCCTGATTCGTCCTGGAGACTCTGCCCCTCCCCCGCCTCCGAAGGATCTCCCACCTCCTTGTCTGGGACCCCGGGTGGCTTTCCTGACCCACCCCTTGCTGGTGCAGCATGTCCTCTGCCCGTGGCTTCCCGAGAAAGGGCACGGAGGAGATGAGTCTCTGCCATCTTGCAGGTGAACGTGCTCATTCTGACCTTGCCCTTGATCTGTGACGTGGCCGTGGTTCACGCTCTACGCTCGGAGTAGATTTCCCAAGAGGTTTGAAGCCGCTGCTCTCTTCCAGCCCCAGGGTTGCTTCCTGAGTCCTGGTCCTGAATTTGAGAGCAACTCCTCTCTGGAGGCTTCTAGGATTTTCTCTTCTTCCCAGATTTGTGTGAATTCATGACGATGTCTCTGAGTGCTGGGTCTTTTCAAATGAATTGTTCTGAGCGCTATGTGGGCCCAGAAAGCACATCCAGCTGCTAGTTGTATAATTAAAAATTAATTGTAGAATTCCAAAAATGACACAAGGGCAAAGTCACCCGCATCCTAATCTTCTTCCCCCCTGGTAGAGTTGAGCAGATCAGCGTGGCCCCAGTCACCGCCACCACCACCTCCCTGGGTCCGTCCTAGGACATCGCCGTGGTGCCAAGGACTCTGGAGCCGCCCCTCCAACCATGTCAGCTCGCCAGGAGACGCTCGCAGCCCCGGACGTGTGCCCTGGGCAGCCGGAGGCAGGACAGGCCTGCGCCCCCCACCCGCATGGCCTCTGCCTCAGGGGACCCCTTTCAGGTCCACCTTTGTGGATCCGGAAGCTCAGTCACAGAAAGAGCTTCCCAGCACCTCGGGGCCGGCGTGAGCCCTCCTCCTCTGGGATCAAATCCCTATTTCACCTTCACTTGCTGAGGCCTGGGACCCCTGGGGACACCAGGAGCCAGTGAACCTGCCAGCTGCTCTTGACCTTGAAACCACAGCCCCTCCCCCTCGGCGTTCTGTCTCCAGCAGGGCTTGGCGGGGGTGGGTGGGGGGGACAGGCATCCTGAACCAGATGGAGCCATGTGTCCCCACACAGCATCAGCCTCCTTCTCCAGCCCGGATTTAACTTTCTTTGCTTGAGCTGAGCTCCATCAATAAGCAGACAAGTACGTGGGGGGATCCCTGCCCACCCGGGATCCCACTCACAGCTGTCAAGACCCGACTGGTTGAGATGACGGGAGATCTCTGACCCTGGGTCGTTTGCATGAGGGCAGAGGACCCTCACTGAAGACACTTCTGCGATTTCCTGCATTCATTTGTGTGCCTGTATTATTCCCTCGTTGATCTCTAAGCTCCACGAAAAGTAACTGTGTGCTTTCGGTTTATCCTCATTCCTGCCCCTCTCGTTCCCTCGAAGACAGGTCTGTGCTTAGTATAAATGCAGCTTCTCAAATCCCGCCCCTGAACATTGAACTTGGGCCCGGGGAGTCCCACATTTCTGCGAGCTTCTCGAGTGAGTCACAAGCACATCTACCTTTGAAACATGCGCAGTAGGTGAGACGCAGACTCATTTTTCTCTACAGATACAAAAACAAGACCAGCCTGTTTACAGTTAATGTAATATTCCTATGATTTAAGTTTATGCTCTTACTCCTTGTTTTCTTTATTTTTTGTTCTATTTTTTAACTTTTTTTTTTTTTTAAGAGAGAATGAGCAGGGAAGGGGCAGAGAGAGAAGGAGACACAGAAACTGTGCTGTCAGCACAGAGCCCAACTCAGGGCCTGAACTCACGAGCTCTGAGATCATGACCTGAGCTGAGGTCAGACGCTCAACCGACTGAGCCACCCAGGGACCCCTTACTGTCTGTCTTCTATCTGTGTCATCTTTTTCTCTCCTTTCCTTCCCTGTTTTGTATTGTCACGTATCTTTGTTATTTTATTTTGTAACCTTCAACTAGATTGTCGTGACGTCTTCATTATTGTTTTAAGGCACCTACTAGGGACTAGGGCATATACACCCTCCACTGGTTAGAGTCTGCCCTGAATTAGAACCTTACCCCTTCCTGAATGACAAAGATCCTGAGGACACTGTCCTACCACTTAGCATCCTTCTGGATGTTTCTCTTATCACAGTTGAGTTTCATTCCTCGTGGACTATAAACCCAGCAGGACATTATTATTACGACTGTTTTGTGAACTCGTTAAACAACTTCCTATTGTTCCTCTTTCTTCCATGTGTTTCTGAATTTTCATTTGGAATCATTTTCCCTCTGCCTCGGCAATCCCCTCCGTGTCTATTTGAGTGCCAACCTGCTGGCAGAAAATTTTTCCAATTTTTGCTTCTCTGAAAATGCGCCTATCTCACCTTCACTTCCAAAGTGTATTTCCAATCGGTATAAAATCGTGACTGGGCAGGATTTCCCCACCATCACCCCCCCCCCCCATCAGCGCCATATTCCAGTATCTTCTGGCTCCGTCGTTTTTATGGAGAAGTCCACTGTTTACCATTGTTTCTCCTTTGAAGGAGACGAGTGGTTTTTCTCCGGCTGTGTTCAAGATTTCCTCTACGTCTTCCTGGTTGGCGGTTTCGCCATGATGTAATCAAGCGTATGTTTCCCAGTTTTCGTCATGATAGGAGTTCTTGAATTTGCAACCCGATGTATGTCATCGGCGTTGGGAAAATCCTCAAAATCTTTTGACATAGCGTTCCTGCGACATTTTCCCTCTCTTTTTTTTTTCTTAGAATTTCAATTACACATATTTTAGAACTTCTCACAATATTCCATATTTTCAACGTTTTTATTCCCTGCTTAGTGTGGATATTTTTTTTAAAAAAACACCTTTTTTCTTTTTTTGTCGAAATTGTTGATATACCAACCTCTTGTGTTGTTTTTTTATTTCACTTGTTTTATTTTTCAGTTTCAGACTATTCTTCTGACTCTGTATAAATTGCCTTTCTCTGATTAAATGTTCCCACTGTTAATATTTTTAGGTTAACATATGGATAATAATTATTTCAAAGTTCTTGCCTGGTACATTCCAGCACTGAGGCATCCGTGAGTCTTTTCCTGTCTTCTGTTTTTTCACTGTTTGATTTTGGTCATTGGTTCCTGCTCCTGTTGGGTTTGGTAACTTTTTGTGAAACCCGGATATCTTATTTGAGAAATTTAGTGTCGCTTAATGCTGTTGTCTTCTCCTAGAGAGCACGTTCTTCCAGCAGCCACAGAGGTTGGGGCAGATTTCTTGATCAAATCTGGACCCGGACTTAAGATCATTTAAAAAAAAATTTTTTAACGTTTATTTATTTTTGAGACAGAGAGAGACAGAGCATGAACGGGGGAGGGTCAGAGAGAGAGGGAGACACAGAATCGGAAGCAGGCTCCAGGCTCTGGGCCATCATCAGCCCAGAGCCCGACTCGGGACTCGAACTCACGGACTGTGAGATCGTGACCTGAGCTGAAGTCGGACGCTCAACCGACTGAGCCACCCAGGCGCCCCTGGACTTAAGATCATTTAAGTCACATTGGCAGTCTTCACACAGCCTACTTTATTTTGGCTTGAACTTACTCCTAGAGAAAGTCATTCTAGGGTCTCACCTGTAAGACTTGCACATTTTTCAGGACTCCTGTGCTTTGAGTCTTGAACGCTAATATTTATTGTTAGGGCCACGTGATATTGGTGAACATGCAGGTACGTTTCTCAGCTTTTCTGCAACCCCCCTTTCAGCTTGGTTTCTGGGCATCGTGTTCTGTAAGCTTAGGAATCAACAAATCCCTTCCTGAAAGTGCTGCAGAAGGTCAGACTCACTGCTGGGGGGAGGCTGCTTGCTCCGGTGTCTTGGGCCCCCAAGTGCTTGATTGGTCCGTAGCCTCGAATGCCAACTCCTATGTCAACAGATCTATGAACTTAGCAGAGAGCTCTGAATTGGCACTTTCTGCTCTCAGGATCCCTCTGCACTTACAAACGGACAGCTAGTGCAAAGACTGGACGGGGTGAAGAATGTGGGGCTCACTGCATGCACCTCACTTCTCTCTGGAATCATGGACATCACGTCCTGGCAGCCTGGGTTGCTTTCTGATGCCTTTAAGTCCCTTTCTTCCTTACTTCCTTTCTTTCGGTTTACTAGTCTTTGCTAGGTGTTCCCCTTGGTCTGATCTACGGTATTCCATCATTGCTAAATAGAGAGGGGTCCCTTCCTGCATACTAAAGTAGACATAGATACCTAGAAAGCTAGGGTTGAAGAGCTAGATATCTGCATCTCTTAACTAGATAAATGAGAAATTACTTTTGTTGCTACTTTCTCATGAAACCAAAAATTCCAACCACAGGAAAGACTAAGAGAGCATCCAGCTCAAAGGTTACAAACCCAAATGCCTACCGGTACCAGACAATTAAGTCAAAATGTGAAGCAACCCAAGCATCATTAAAAGGGAAAATTCAATAAGTGAATGATACGCGGTCATAGTGATGAGGAGACTCTGGGACTGGGGGGTTTGACAGCCCAGAGGAAGAATGTTCCATGCTGAGGGGATGTTGGTACTGGCTGCTTATAGCAAGGAGGAAATGTGGACTGAGTTTTGAAAGAGCTCAATTATTTTAATATATAAACTATGTTTTATACAAAAATGCACGCTATGAAAATTCCGACAATTAATTATTTTTTAACAACGTGCTTCCGAAAATGAAAATAATAATAAAAACAACAGTTTGGCACAGAGGCATCATGATGAGAGCATTGGCTCTGGAAGTCAGACCACCTGGGTTCCAATCCTGCCTGTCCTCCTGCCAAGCAGGCGACCCAGGGAAAGTCGCCTAGCCCATCTTGGCCCGCGTTTCCCCGTCAGTGAAGTGGGAAGAGGTGTATCTAGGTCACGGGTGGGAAAGTGAGACGAGGGAACAGGCGCGAAACGCGCAGCAGCGGAGATCTCAAGTCTGGGAAAACGCTCATCAAACGTACACGACCGTGCACAGGACGGACTCCCTCCGGAAGCTGATTTCAGCCCACAGGCCACCGTGTCTCAGCATCTGCCCCGGTCCAGCCTCCTCTCTCTCCACGCGGGGCACGTGTGAGTCACAGAAAGGGGAAGGGAGCTGCCCGGGCAAACGGACAGCCCCTCAGTCCTAAACCTGGGTCCAGGACTGGAGTTTCCTTTTGATGCATTTCATCAATTAAATCCGCGTGCCCTGCAAGGCGAGCAGCTAATTCCCGCGGGAGGCGGAGCGGTCGAAGCTCCCTCCAACTACAGATGACTCCCTAATTGCCACGACTGCCCCAGTTCGCCGCAGTCATTAGCAGAGGCCCTTGTGCTCCGGCTGAGAGAGGAGAGGGAGGTCCAGACATATCATTGCTCATCTAAATTTTTAATAATGCTCCAATCTTCGGATCACCGGGGTAATCAAACCCAAATTAGCCTGACACTCAGAGCCACGGGATAACAAGGAGAGTGAAAGCGATAATGTTTCTTTAATGAAAATTTCATCAGTGCGGAGTTCTCATGGAATATTAAGGGTCTTGGCCCAGAGCCAGCATCAGAGCTGACTGCTGTGACACTGACCTTTGTCCCTCAGAGGGAGACACAAGTGCAGGGTCTGGCTGGCCTCACCTGCTCCGTGACGACGCAGGTGGTCTTCCTCCAGCTCCCACGAAGGAAGCTCTTGAGCCCGGGGCGAGGGGGCTCAGGCCCCGTCCTCTCCGGAAGGTTCCGCCGGGCGGCTCAGCACCAGCCTGGTCTCCCTGCATCTCGGCCCCTCCCTGCCCTGCCGGCTCCTCCCGAGACGCCCCTCCCCCGACTCACCAGGTGCCCGGTTCTCCAGCTGCTCAGACCAAGTCCTTGGGGTCGTCTTGGCTGGTTTCGTTCGCTCTGTCTCACTGCCTCTGTCCAACCGGCAGCAGAAGCCCAATGTGACCTTCAGATGTGAGGCGGGAGCCGGGCCCCGGGGACCCTGCCCCGAACCTGCCCGCCCCTCCTCCTCGTGCTCCTCAGGGGCCCCGCAGGCCGTCCGAGGGTCCGGGGGACACACGCTCGGGCTCAGATCCGCCCTCGCTGGGCCAGGCCAGCTCTAGGTCCCGAGATGCACAGAGGACGAGAGTCTGAGTCCTCGTCCTCGTGGCCGAGCTGGAGGCAAGGGGCAGGGGCCCCCTCGGAGCCGCCAGAGGCACCAGCCCCGCCAACCCCGTGGTTCCGGACTTCTGTCCCCCCAAACTGTGGGAAGACCGTTCTCTGTGGTTTGGAGCCCCCGGTTTGTGGCGACTTGTCAAGGCAGCCCTAGGAAACGGATACAGAAGCCAGTAGAAGCTTCTAGGAGGGAGCACATGGTCTGACGTGCATTCTGGACGAGCCGGGCAGTCCGGAGGGACTGGAGGGACGGGCCTCACGGCGTTCTTGCCCAAGAGCCTCACATGTGGGGTTCACCTGCCCCTCAGGCCATTCGACCTGCTCGTGCTCGGGGAGCCTTTCTGGGCCCCCATCCCCCCCCACCCCCAGCTCTGTCCCCTCAGAACCCACTGCTTCTCGTCATGTGTCCTCTGGCTTATTTGTGCCACCTGTCCCTACTGTCCTCGGCCGTGTGTCAGGGGAGGAGAAGTCCCGAGAGCCTCCCCTCAGCTGGTGCACACAGCACAGCGGGCTACGCGGGTCCCTCTAACCGAGCAGCAGCCCCGGGGCCTCAGATGTGAAGCAAATCACTTGTCCTCCTGAGACTCGGTTCACGCAATTGCAAAGGGAATGGGTTTGACTAAGCGATTTCCAAGGGCTCCTTCTGACTCGAATGTTCCAGGATTCCAATTTCAGAATTCTTAAGATTCCATTCTATTGTTCTTCCCAGTCCTTCAGTGACTCAACGAATGCAGATCAAGAACCGACTCTGTCCTCAGAGCAGGAATCCAACAGCAGACAGACAGACAGAGGGGGTTCCGGCTCTCACGCGGTTGCCATTCCTGTGGGTGCAAAAGGCGATGAATAATCAATCTCAGATGGAGACAGCTGTGCAGGAAATAGGGACAGGATGTAGGGTGCAGACAGCTTCCGTGGGCAGGTGGTCACAGCTACTATCTGAGGGGGTGACACTTGAGCAGAGACTGGAAGGGCATGAAGCAGCAGGTCTGGGGAAGCAGGGGCGGCACGTGCAAAGGCCCTGAGGCAGGGAGACTTGGGGTTTGCAGGGGGAGCCAGGAGGCCGGTTCCCTGAGAGGGAGGGAGGGGAGGCAATCGGAGATGATTCCGCGGAACCCACAGGAGTCGTGCTGGGCTCTGCAGGTGCAACAGGAAGTGGGGTCCCCTTCCTCCACCGACACATCTACTCAGGGGGACGTGTCTCGTGTGGATCTCACGGGGCTCACTCTCACTCTGGGAGCGTGTGGAGCGTGGATCTGGGCGTGGGGACAGGAGGCCAGCAGGAGGAGCCGTCCGGCTGCGGTGGTGACCCAAGCGAGGACGCGGGTGACGGCAGGGGACAGAGGGGCAGACAGACTGGAGACTAGTTTGAGTTTTGTGGACTGGACGCGGGCTGGAAGAAGAGGGAGGCCCACAGGATGACACGTGGGCAGGTCCCTGGCCCGAGTGACAGGCGTTTGGCGGCCCCACCGACCGAGGAAGGGAACCCGGGTCTCGTGCAGCGCCGTCGAAAACTCCCGGATCTGGAAGCCAGAGTGGCTCTTCCTCCGGAGCAGCTGGGGCGCCTCCCTCAGGCCCGAGGGGGCCGGGAGGCGGTGGGCACCTCGCCAGCCCAGGACCGACCCCGATCTGGACGTGGGGCAGCATGGAGCCCGGTGCCGGGAGGGGGTTGCTGCCCGGGGCAGAGCCAGGCCCCAGACTCACGGAGGAAACTGAGGGGCCGGCGATCACCTGCCACGATCCTCCCGGACCCCCCACCACGGGCAGGGGAGGGGCGTCCTTAGGCGGCGGGTGTGCCCAGAACACCCCACGCCGGCCCTGTGGACGCACCACCCCTGGAAACGGGGAGACGACTCGACCACAGGAAAACGTCAAGGTTTCAGCCTCTCGGCATCATCGAGGACACGCTCTGCCTTCGTCCGGCTGCTCTGCTTCTCAGAGGACTCGTGCCTTCGCGGCGCTTCTGGGCTGCAGTTTGAGCAAAGGCAGAAAGAGGAACGAAGAGGGGGTGAGAAGGAGGGACGGAGAGAACGGGGACAAAGGAGACAGAGGCCTCTCGGCTCCCAGATGAGGAACGAGAGTCCAGGTGTGTTCAGAGGGGCTGGTGGACAGGCCACCAGATGGTCCCCGGCTTCGCTTGTTTACGGTTTTGAGACGTTGGTGCCGCTTGATGGTGGATGCTGGGCCCACATCCCCCTAAGGACCCAGCTCTCGTCTATGTTTCGTCCTTGGGGACGCAAGTAACTTCCTCAAGTCGGCACCCGAAACCCCTTCTCGTGTTAAGAACTCCCCGCATGGTAACAGCCCAGACCCGGGGCCCCACTGTGTGCGGGACTCAAATCCTCTGCGCGTCAGCCCAGCAGGCCCTCCCAGAGCTCGGGGAAGGAAGGCCAGCTCTCGGCCCCTCTCCCAGCGGGGAAGGAGTGTGCAGGGACGGGGACGACTTCCCGGGGACTGTGGCCTGGGGAGCAGGGGTGGGGGCCCGGCCCCTGCCCGTCCACCAGCCCCTCTTCCTTCCGGGAGGCCCCCCTGAGGAGCTGGTGTCCCACATTCTGGGCGAACGGACCTTCGCTCCTGGTTGACCTTGGCCTTAGGGGACCTACCTGGATGTGGACAGAGGGTTCCCGGGAGGCAGGGGCCGCCTTTCCTTCATGAGTCCAACTTCTGGGCGGAGCCAGAGCAGGGACCTGGCCCGGCGGAGCTCCGCCTTGGCCCGCAGCTGAGCCCGGGGCGCCGACCCTGCAGGTGCAGCGGCCACCGGCCCCCCCCCCCCCCCCCCCCCCCCCCCCCGCCAGCCGCCCACCTGCAGCCTCACAGCCAGAGGGAAGCAGAGGACGGGCGCTGCCCGCGGCGGGGCCTCCCGTGTCGCAGCCACGAGGCCTCCTCAGGAAGCCTCCCCACGGCATCCGGGAGCCCGTGTGTCACAATCGCGGGCCTCCCTGCTGTGGGGAAATCGTACATTTCCCCTGGCGGAAAATAATGAAAACCAAGCAGGTGCATGTGGACCCGTGCCGGGCGGCTTCTTCCCTGTCACGCCTATTCAGTCGCACAAAGGAGGAGTGTTCGTTATTCACATAAGCGAAGTTCCAGCCTCAGTGAAGAAGTGATTTTGCATTCTTTGCGAAGCCTGCCTTATCTTTCTCTCAAGACGATCCTGGTCCTTGGGACTTGTGGCTTGGGAAGATACGAATGTTTGAAGGTCTTTTTCTCCCCTAAGATACACACGTTGTGATAGGTACTGCAAAGGTTCATTTGTGTGCCTCTGGATAAAAGCAGATTTCATACACTAATAGCAGATGTATCAACTGATGGAAAATACTTACTTAGGGGCCACTGGGGAAGCAGATCCCTTTTAAACACATTTTTGCGTCGTGAGGCGATAAGGAAAGGCATGAATGTAACTCTAAGACAGAACGAAAGTCACTGTTTTTTTAAAAGAAATATGTAAATAGTAAGTAAGAGAATGCATAACAGAATGTGTTTCTGGATTCCGAATCTTGCCAAACCAAAATAATTTTTAAGAAACATTTAAAATATCATCGGTAACCTTGAACGTATCACGTTAAAATGTCTCTTGTAGACAATGGGGCCACCCAGGAACTAAAGCCAGTATTTGAGAAGGAATAAAAAGCTAAGCTAGAGTCAACGTTTTGAGCTCACAATGAGAAGAAAAAGAGTGGGCCCGGAAAACGAAGTCCAGTTCAAGTAGCATTCATTTGAAATTTCCAAACAATTAGAAACCTTTATTTCAATTATGTATCTTTTTCTGCCAGGCATTGACAATCATGCGCACTGTGTTTCTCTGTCTTTCAGGGAAGGATAAACGGTAAACGAGGCAATGAATTTCAGGCAATACATTTTGTTTATTTCATTCAGTAAATTTTTTTAGAGTGCCGACTAGATGCTGGGCACTTTTCTGGGAGCCAAAGATAAAGCGTTGAGCAAAGTGACATACATTATTACCCTTGTGGAGTCTAATTAGGGGAAGACAGGGGTAACCCAAATAAAGATTATTGGAGGGCGTTAGGTGCCGTGGGGATAAATAAAACCAGAAGGAGAGATAAGTGCCAAGGGGGTGCAGTTTAACAAGGACGGGCAAGAAAAACCTGCCCGAGAAGGCCACGTTTGTGCAAAGATCTGACGGAGTGGAAGGTCTAGTTGTGAATTATCTGGAGAAAATATCCATGCAGAGCATAATGGAAATATAAACAGTGCCAGCTTGGGATGAGTGTCAGTGAGTAATCATTCCCCTCCCAGTGAATCTGCAGACAGTGAGAATGTACACTTTCAATGTTCCTGAGAAGGTCTCCAGTGGGATGGAGCCCCCTTACCCACCCGTGTGTCCCGGTTACCTATTGCTATATAGCAAATGACCCCAAACTTAGCGACATAAAGCAAAGACCAGTCTGTTGCGTTCATTGGTACCGTGGGTCAGGAACTCAGGTAGGACACAACCCCATAGTCTCTGAAGGGCTCCCTCTAGGAAGAGGTATGGTGCCGGGGGTGACTCAAATCCCTGGGGGACCGAATCATCTGCAGACTTCTTCGTTTCCATGTTTGATGTCTTCCTGGAAAGGCTCAAAGATTAATCTCAGCTGGGACTATCCACCAGAGGGTCTAAACATGGCGTCCCCATGTGGCTTGGGCTTCCTTGCAACATGGCAGCCTCCAGGGAGGCATACTGCTTGCGTGGGGGCTCAGCATCCCAAGAGCAAATGTTCTAGAAACAAGGTGGAAGATGAATGGCCTTTTCTGATCTAGCATTGGGGGTTCACACAGCATAGCTTCCACCAGCTAGAAGAGTCCCAGGCCAGGAGAGGGGGCATAGATTCCGGCTCTTGATTGGAAGAGTGTCAAAAATGTGCAACCATATTCTCAAACCACCGTGCATACTAACTAACTCAAGTTACATCCACAGATTGTCTTCTCTTCCTTCTCTGTTCTACTCTCCCCAGCGCCCTGACTTCTGTTCCTAGAATCACTTCCCCAGTCGACCTGACTCAAGCCCTTGGCTCCAGCTCTGCTCAAGGGACACCCAAGAGAAGACGTTGTTCATAGCTTTAACCTCAAAAAAAAAAAAAAAAAATTGCGGATGCTCGAGGCGGAGAAGACGTGATTGGGTTTAGACAGAAATGAATTCTAAACTGAGCCTACTTCAATTGAAATGTGCGATGGTCTCTGGGACCAAAGGAAACTCACCCAAGGATATATTGTGACATAATTACACACGCTGCTTTCTTTCATACAACTTCTCGGGCCTTCCAGTTTTCTCTTTCCCTTCGTGGCTGTCTGCTTTCCCGAGACAGCACAATACATGGTGGGGGAGGGGATTCACAACAACCTTCGAGGCCTCTGTTTTATGAAGAGAAAGAACAATGGCGTGCGCATGAGCATTAACAGAGGTGAAAAATTCCCCCTCTTTTGATTTCGCTCCACCCACCCTACGACAGCATGGCAGGATTTGGATTGACTCAAATAGGGGCCCCATTTAGAAACCAAAAATCCTCTGGGAAATTTTTTTTTTTTTCTCTGCAGGTGAGTCACTTTTCTCTCACCCACGTTGAACCTATAAAATTCAGAATAGGTCAAACGTAACAGCAATTCATTTCAAAGTATCCCACCATTAACAACGGGTATTTCCAGGCCTCACGTCCCTGCCCTTTCTTGGAACTAGCCTGCAGTATTTTCGTAGCAAAGAGAGGTTAGCCTGCTTTCAATCTCCACGGGTTCAGAAATTGTCTCCAAGAAACCCGCCGGTTGATTGGTGACCGGTACGTGTTTGTTTCTGTTTTTGTTTTCATTTGAAGTCGGCTTGCCCAAAGCATTTTTGCTTCATATGGTGGAGGTCTCTAGGGGAAGCATTGCCTCAGGCCAAAAGGAATCATTAGGGATTCCCAAGTTGAGTCAATTGTGGAACTTTTGGGGGAAAAAAGTCCCTGCCTAAAGATTCACCATGTAGGTGAATCCCTTCATTAAAAATGAGCCCTTTTCGGGGGCGCCTGGGTGGCTCAGTCGGTTGAGCGTCCGACTTTGGCTCAGGTCACGATCTCGCAGTTTGTGAGTTCAAGCCCCGCGTCGGGCTCTGTGCTGACAGCTCAGAGCCCGGAGCCTGCTTCGGATTCTGTCTCCCTCTCTCTCTGCCCCGCCCCCCCCCCCCCCGCCCCCAGCCCCACTCACACTCTGTCTCTGTCTCTCTCAAAAATAAAGAAGCATTAAAAAAAATAAATAAAAAAAATAAAAATGAGCCCTTTTTATCTGCTCTCAGAGGGAACCAACCCCTGGGAGCCCATGGCATCACAAACAGACAACAGCCTTCACAAAACCTCCTCACAGTGGGCTCCCAAGGTAGAGACTTGCTTTTGCCCTGTGCGGAAGGGCCACGGGACCTCTGGGACTACAGGGCTTTCATGTAAAACAGAGCGGTCAAGTTCACAAGCCATCGCCATGAGCCAGGCCATCAGCTGAAGCAAGAACGAGATGGGTATAGAAATAAATGTATCGATCTGCCTCCACCTGCTCACTTCTTTTATTGGAGACTATGATGTAGGGGCTGTGGTTTTTAAAGTCAGTGCAGAATAGAATCATGTCAGCTGGTATCGAATGGATCCCCAAAATAACCTTGCTGGAAATGGATCATTTGATAAAATATTCCTAAAGAGTTTCAAGATTCATAATGAGGTTTTTTTTTTTTCCATAACAAACTTGGCAGAGTTTTTCTCCAGTTTCCAGTTTTCCAAGTGTGATTATTTTATTCCAAATTGCTTTTAAGTTTGCAAAATGAGCTCGATGCTTACCTTCCCCCTGTGCTGAATTGTCTCTTTTACATTTTGCAGTTAATTTTAAGCCTGAGATTGATGATTTCTTTAGTGCTGAGTCACTAGGACAAGAATGGCTAAATTTTCAATTACACGTGGGCAAAACGGGAAGTCTGGAACTAATATAGGGGCACCATTCAGCATTTTCCTTAAAAGACTAGAAATGGCAAGCGGTGCTGACCAAGAGCATCTCTGAAGATCCCCAGGGAGGGTCTTCCTCTCGTAGGTTTTTCCTGGCAATAGGAAAAGAAAGTTTGGGTATCTCTTTGATTAACTATGTTTATCTCTCCAGGTAGACCAAATCTTCTGTGAATTCAGTGTCTCATTCTTAACACCTTAGCACCATCCATTATTCCTTGAACCTGAGAGCAAGAAGTCCTAAGTAAATTCTTGCTGACAACTCGATTAATAACTCTAAGAATCAGGAGATGACAGATCTTGGTGGGGGCTGGGGGCTGGGAGCGCTGAAAAAAGAAGGAAGAGCCTTGCTTTCGTGAAAAATAGCCATTCTGGGCTGGGTTGCGTCCCCCTTGACCTTGGACCTCCAGCCTCCAGAACCATGAGAAAATAAATGTCTGATATTTAAAGCCGCTAGTACGTGGCTCTTTGTCACAGCAGCCAGAGCAGAAGAATACAGAGTTATCTTGCCGCTAACTGGGGATCCAGACTCTGAAAGTTGACTTTGCTTATAGGCCTGCAGCTCATGAGTAAAATATGACGTGATGTTACATCAAAGTCAAGGATGAGAGACATTTGAACTTGAACTTGAACGCTCAATTTGCACCTGGTCAAAGTTGCCGTGAAATGCATTGTCCCCAAAGAGTTCCAAATGATTGATAATCTCCAAGAGTGAAAAACCAAGTGACCTTCTTTATACTAATATTTGAAATACCCTTACTCTCCTCCTACCAAGACACAAAAGGCATCTAGGTCATATCTCAAACAGTGATCTGAGCAGAAATCTTAAGCCCGGAGGGATCCTGTGCGGCCCGCAAATCTGTGAGGCAGTGCGTCCACAGGCACCGGGCCCTGCCTCTTCCCTCCTGCTGGATAAACCTGCAACAAGAGGCTGCAAGCGGTCGAAACACACGATGCGTGACAAGTAGGCGATGGGACAGCCCACGGCGAGCGCCTGCTGAGCGAGGCGCCGCCTCTACACCCCTGCACCACTGCTTTCCCCTCCCCACCTCCCTGCCCACCGCCCCCAGAGCACCTCCAGGCTCCCCCTCAGATCCCCGCCTCCCTCCCCAGCTCCCTGCAGTGCACTGCAGAGCAGGGGTGAGGGCTGCGGGCTCGGCCTCCCACTCGGTGACCGTGGGGACCTCACCGCCCTCTGTGGTCTCAGTCCCCTCCTTTGTAAAATGGGTGTCCTGCTGGGCACTGGGGGCTTAACTGGGGTGCTCGGTGCTCTGTCCTGGGACCGCACCAGGATCAGCTCAGCCGACCCGAGTTCCGGTCACTTCCTCCAGGGCAGGCTCCCCCGCCCGGCTTTGCTCCCACAGCTCAGGCCTCCTTTCCTGCCCCCACGACACACGTGCTACAGGCTCCTTCCCGTTAGCAGACGTGCACACGCACCTAGACGCACACACGTAGACACACACACCCTTAGACACACACACATCTAGACACACACGCATCCGTGGAGCTTGTAGCCGCCACCATGGACACTGCGGGTCCGGCCGCCTCCCTCCCCCACTGTCACACTGTGCTCTCCCTCCGGGGGTCTCAGCCTCCCCATGACTTCAGGGGCCACGTACAGGCAGGTGACCCCTTCACCACACGCAGCCCAGACTCTCCTCCGGCTTTAGACCTGTGTGTCCACGTGAACGTCCCACGGTCACCCCCAGACGTGGCCTCTCTGGATGTCCCCCCTCACCGGCCGGTGACGCCATCCACCGGCTCCTTGCCGGGTCCTGGGCATCTCTCCTGTCCCCTCCCCTCCCTCGCATCCCAAACCTAGTTCCCGCTGCGTCGGCTCCTGGGTATCTCTGGACCCTGCCCCGCCCCCACCGCTGCCATCACCCTCCCAGCTCGGGGGACCGCCTCTCTCACCGCGTGACCTCCTCGCCCCTCTCACGGATCGCCCTGGGCACACGCTCCGCCCACTCCACACCCCCGACGCGGCGACCACGTCCCGCCCCTGCTGAGCATCACGGGGCCTCCAGGCTGCTCCTAAGGACCCTGGGTGCTCCCGGCGTGGCCCCGGGCCCTGCGCCGCCCGCCCCCGCGCCCTCCCCTCCACCGCCTGCCCTCTGCCCTCAGCGTCCTCGGACGTCGCTTCGCCGCCACGCGCCGCTCTCCTTCCCGAGCTGGCTGCACCCTGGTGCCTGCGGGCCTTTGCGCGCCGCGCCCCTGCTGGAACCGCCTTCCCTCGCTCTGTTCGGCAGGCAGGGTCCTCGCTGTCCCACCGGCCCCGGCGCAGCGGTCCCGCTCCCCGGAAGCCTCTCTGGGTGGGGGTCTCCTCCTTCCTGCCGTCCAGACTCACAGACCTCCCCCGAGGCGGCACTGCTGCCCCGTGTCGTCGTTCCCGCGAGCAGAGGACGGTGGCCGCCTGGCCCACTGCCCAGGGCAGCGCCCAGCACGTGCTGGGGGTGGGGGTGGGGCTCAGCACGTGTCCGCTGAACGAGCTAAGGTGTTGTTTCCCACATCTTAGCTCCCCAGCTCGATCGTGAGCCTCCGAGAGGAGAGCTGGGACGCCCACTCTCTGGGTCCCCACGTCCCCCGCTCGCGGGTCACGCACGTTTGGCGGGCGATCGGCCAGCTCGGGCCCGCGGTCTCCGCGTTGACTGTTACCTGCTGCTTGTGCGCAAGGGAAACACCAAGGGCAGCGTCGGACACCGGACAGAAGAGCGACGCACGCGGGGCACCGGGGCGGCCGGCTGAGCGGACGCGAGCGCAGCCCGGTGTCCTGTCCACGTCAGAAGTGATTTAACGAGTGGGGGCGTCTGGGCAGATGTCACAACCTGTGCGATTCTTTTTCACGTCAACGTTCCAGACGGGGGGAGGGGCTGTCCTTCTGCAGCGGGCCCTGCCAGGGAACAGCGATCAGAGAGAAAAATGCTCGCTGCCTCTCTCCAGCTTCTCGAGTCTCGACCGGATCGTTCGGAGATAATTGTCTGTGCGGCGGGGAGGCGCAGGAGAGGCCCCGACGTCAGCCGAGCCCTAGGCCTGCTCGAAAAATATGGGCGCTTGGGTCTCGAGGCGACGGTATTGATTTGTCCTCTGGCTGACGTGCGGGATGTGGAGACATGACTCCCTGGGGATTAACACGAGGCGCCCCGAGTGCCTGGAGGGGCTCTGACTGCTCCACAGACCTGCTGAATCTGGGTCCGGGGTCTTCCTCCTCCCACCAGGGGTCTTCCCCGCAGATGGGGCAAGGATTAGGCCAGTGGCCAACCAGGCACGGGGGCAGGTGGTGATCGCAGACGTCCTGGTGGCCGATACGTCCCCGTGGCTGACCGTCTGTCTGGCCTGGAGGAAAGGGTCAGCCTTCCTGGGTCAGCACCTGCCGCTCGGCCCCCACTCACCCCTCCTGTGCTGCTTGGGGTCGGCCCAAGGCCTGTCCTTTCTCTGTGGCTCAGTCTTCCCACCGGCCAGATGGGAAGATTAACATCACCCCCTGCATTATCTCACAGTGGATGGAAATGTGAGATCCCAGCAGGGGATCCATGGGGGAGAGCCATGGGGAAGGTGCAAAGGGCCAGCGCCCAGGGCCCAGGCTGCATCCTGTAGAGACGTGAGGTGAGATTGGTTTGATTCATTTCAAAATTAAGCTCATTAGTCATAGTAAATTGCTGAAGGATCAACGGTTGTTTCTGTCTGTCCACCCTCCAGCCACCATTTGTTCCCCATGTCGTTCCATTTTTCCCCTGGGGAAGCGTCTCTCTCCCCATTCCCAAACATCGTGGCAATTCCCAGGGCTGACCCCGCTCCAGTGGGCATGTGGTCCAGGTCTGGCCCCGTAGAGCATGATATTTCCAGACTGTAGCAATTGGCTCAGGACGGAAGGCACCCCAGCCTGGTCTGATGACTGCCCTGCCTCAGAACAGTCGGGAAGAAGAGCCTCTTTCTAGTAGGGCCGTGACGTTGGCAAGAAATAAGCCTGGTGCTCCACTGACTAATAGCACATAGCAAATTATTCCCAAATGGAAGGGCTTCAAATAACCATTTCATGGCCTCATGGACCCTGTGATCAGGAACTCAGACAAAGCAGAGCAGGATGGTCGCATCTGATGCCTCAGCTAGGAAGTATCGACAGCTGAAGATGTCTCTACAGCTAGGGGCCAGAATCATCCAGAAGTATCTTCATTCAGTCTCCACCTCATGCCTGCTGCTGGCTGTGCTCCGGGACCTCAGCTGAAGCTGTCACCCTCAGCACCTGCACATGGCATCTCCACAGCGCTGGGCTTCCTCACGCACGGCAGTCACAACACAGCAGAACTTCTTACCAGTTCAGAGCTTCGAAGGCAAGTCTCCCTGAGAACGAAGCCAAAGCTGCCATGACCTAGTCTCTGAAGTCACAGGACTGCCCAGGCTCAAGGACAGAGGACACAGAGCCACCTCTCGGTGGCAGGAATGTCAAGGTCACAGTACAGATGAGCATGGGAAATAGGAAGACGTAGCCATCTGCAGACTAGATTCTAATAATATGCCAGCACCTGGATCCATCCATGCCTGAAGCCAGATACTTTTAAGAAGTAGACTTCAATTACTTGCAATTAAAAGAATCTTGATGGCAGAGGGGCACCTGAGTGGCTCAGGAGGTTAAGCATCTGACTTCAGCTCAGGTCACAACCTCATGGTTCGTGGGTTCGAGCCCCGTGTTGGGCTCTCTGCTGACAGCTTGGAGCCTGGACCCTGCTCCGGATTCTGTTTCCTTCTCTCTCTGCCCCTTCCCTGCTCATGCTCATGCTCTGTCTCCGTCTCTCTCTCTCTAAAAAATAAATAAACATTAAAAAAAAAAATAAAAGAATCTGGATGGCAGAAAGGCTGTACAGGGCAATAGTTACAAGCATGCATTTTGGAGCCAGAAGACGTGACTAAATTTTGGTGCTTCCTCTTCAAGCTACTTAGCCTTGGGGACAAATTCTCAGTGGGCTGGCTTTGGCTGCTTGATTAACCGAAATGATCAAAATACACATGGGGGTCGGCAAATATTTCTTAGTCTACCCATAAAAGGAAAGATTGATAAGCCAAACTTCAGTGTAATTCATACCTTCCATTCATCAAAAACACCATTAACAAAGTGAAAGGGAGTGAAAAGGCAGGTCTCAGATCAGAAGAAGACATTTGTGATAATTACACCTGACAATGGACAGTATGTAAAATATAGAGAAAGTTCCTACGAATCAGTAAAGAGAAGACAACCGATTAAGTAATCAGTTAAGGATCTGAACAGGTTTTAACAAAATAGGAGACCCAAATGTCCAATAAACAAACATATAAAACTAAGTTTCAGATCATGATTATAAGGGAAGCATGAATTAAAGCCATGAAAGTCCACCACACATCCACCAAATGGCTAAAATTCTTTTTTTTTTAAGTTTATTTATTTATTTTGAGACAGAGGGTCAGGGAGAGAAGGAGAGAGAGAATCCCAGGCAGGCTCCAAGCTGTCAACACAGAGCCCAACACAGGGCTCAATCCCACGAACCCGTGAGATCATGACCTGAGCCGAAATTAAGAGTCAGACGCTTAGCTGATGGAACCACCCAGGTGACCCCTGGCTAAAATTCTTTTTTTTCTTTTAAGTTTATTTATTTATTTTGAGAGAGAGAGAGAGAGAACGCGAGTAGGAGAGGGGCAGACAGAGAACGAGAGAGAGAATCCCAAGCAGGCTCCACGCTGTCAACACAGAGCCCAACGTGGGGCTTGAACTCACGAACCGTGAGACCATGACCCGAGCCGAAATCAAGAATTGGATGCTTAACCGACTGAGCCACCCATCTGCCCCACGGCTAAAATTCTTAAAGACAGACACTCAGTGTTGGCAAAGATGGGGAGCAGCTAGAACCCTCATATGCTGTCGGTGGGAGTGGAGATTGCTACAACCCCTTTGGAAAATGTCTGGCAACATTTCCCAAGCTGAAACTTTCACCTCCTCACTATGACCCAGTCCTCTTACCCTGGAAATCTACCCCAGAGAAAGGACCGCACACGACCACCAAGGGACACATACGTGCGTGTTCAAAGCAGTTGGATTCCAAAACAGAAAAAAAGAACTTTAAAATGCCCATTAGGCAGTAGAATGGAGTCTCTTCATACGCACAACGGAATGCTATGTTTCCTAAAGAGAAGGAACTGCCACTACGAGGCACAGCACGGACATGTTTACAGATATAAAGAAACAACAACAAAAAAAAAACCAGACACAGAAGGCAAAATATGGTATGATCTCTTTTATACGAAATTCAAGAAAAATAAAACTAATTTCAGTGACAATCTAAACCAGAATGGTAGTTAATTCTGGATGGGTGTTAAGTCAGAAAGTGTTTGCGGGGGTGGGGGGGCACCTGTTTGTTGGAAATGGTCTGTATCTTTACTTGAAAGTTGGCACATGGGTGTGTGTGTATATGAAAAACATGTGCCACGCTTACACTTGAGAATAGTTCGTAGCAATGGATGTAGGTGATAGGTCAATCAAAAGGAAGAAACTTGCAGCGGGGGGTGGGGGGGGTAGGGGGGGTGGGGGGGGTGGGGGGGGGGGGGGGGGGGGGGTGGGAGGGGATTGGAGCTGCCCTAAAGAGTCTGGGATGAAGGCTGCTGGGCAGGTGAAAACCACAGAGACCCCTGACCCCCACCCCTTCCCAACCGGGCACCACAGCTCCTGATGAGGTCAACACCGTCACCCTCATTTTCCACGTGAGAAAGGAGTTAAAGACTTACACCCACACAAAAACCTGCAGGTGGATGTTTACAGCAGCTTTATTTATAAGTGGCCCAACTTGGAAGCAACCAAGGTGTCCTTCGGTAGGTGAGCGGATAAATAAATTGCGATACATCGAGACAGTGGAATCTTATTCAGTGCTAAAAAGATGAGTTATCGGGCCATGTGGAAGAAGCCAATCTGAAAAGGCTGCATACTATACGATTCCAATTATGTGACATTCTGGAAAAGGCAAAACTCTGAAGACAGTAGGAAGATCAGTGGTTGCCAGGGACTGGAGAGGGAGGGACGAATGGACAGAGCACAGAGGATCTTTAGGGCAGTGAAGATACTCGGTGTGATGGCAGGCTGACCCGTTTGCCCAAACCTACCGAATTTGCAACACCAGGAGCGAACCCTGACCTACACTGTGGGCTTTGGGTGATCATCGCGAGTCAATGCGGGCTCATCAGTTGTAACCGAGGGACCACTCCCCTGGGGGGTGTTGATGGTGGGGAAGGCTGTGCACGTGGGAAGATACATCTGAACCTTCTGCTCCATTTTGCTGTGAAACAAAACTGTTTTAAACACGAAGACTATTGCTTTAAAAAAAAAAAGTCCTATCTTTATTCTCATTGGACCAACTCGGTCACATGCCCAATTCTGAACCAATTCCGTAGCCAAGGGGAATGTCAAGCATTCATTGGCTCCGACCCGTGTTACTGATCACCTCCCAACGGATCACAGTGGGGAGGGGAATGTGATCCCTCTGCGGACCCGTAGTTACTAAAGGTTTTCAACCCTGACGTATTTATTCGTTTCTCAGCGGGTTTGGGCGCTAATAGAACTCAGCGAGGACATAGAAACAGAGGACTGGCCCCCGGGATCTTCACGTTAACGTGGGAGGCAAAATGCAAACATATACACGCGCGTATACACAGGCACATGCACACGTGCACACACGTACATCCCTGTACATGCGCACACACGCGCACACCTAGATGGGGGGCTTCTGGGTGAGGTTCCTTCACTTCCTGGAGGCCCCGGCCCCACTTTCTACCCACAACACCTCGTAGAGACCCCACCCGTGGTCCAGCCTGGCTGTGGATTGAGCCCACTTCCGCAAACTAAAATGTCTTCCGAAAGGTGGGGTTTTTCAACTTTTGGCCAAAACCCGGAGGCCGACGTGGTGCCCAGTGAAAAAGCCACCTGTAAAAGAAGCTTCTCTGTCACGACAGGGGCCCAGAAGGTCCCCAGACAGATGGGAAGGGAGGAAGCCCTGCGGCTGAGAGCTTTGCCCGCCCCACCAAGGCCCAGCCCCTTCCTCGGTCTCACCCGCGACGCCATGCCCAGCTATGGAGCCATTTCCAGGCCCTTCCCCGAAGGGCCTCAAGGCTAACCATGGGGACTTTCACCCTTGGAGCCTGAGGAAAGTGTGGTGTGCCTTCTCCACTCTGCCCTCCCAGGTTTGTTTTTGTTTCTGTTGTATCATTGGATACACAGAGGCATGGAATGGAAAAGACAGCACCTTTAAATTTTTTTTTTTTTTAACGTTTATTTATTTTTGAGACAGAGAGAGACAGAGCATGAACGGGGAAGGCTCAGAGAGAGAGGGAGACACAGAATCTGAAACAGGCTCCAGGCTCTGAGCTGTCAGCACAGAGCCCGACGCGGGGCTCGAACTCACGGACCGCGAGATCATGACCTGAGCCGAAGTCGGCCGCTTAACCGACTGAGCCACCCAGGCGCCCCAAGACAGCCCCTTTAAAAGTTTCGGGCCCGCCCGTCTCTCAAGTCTCCTTGTCTCTAAATTCCAGACTTCCCTTTACAACGAAACTGACGAAGCTCAGCAATCAACAGCTTTCCAAACCCCGGTTTAGCGCACCCTTGCCGAGCCAGCCACCCATGACCTTGAGGACGGCTTCAGAGTGCGGCCAACACCTGGTGCAGAACGAGACAGGGACAAACACTTGTCCGTGCGGACCCATCTCTCTGGAACAGAGACGAGCCTGCTGAAAGGGAGTTTCTCGGTGATGTGGGGGCACGACTTTCAGTCCCACATTCAAAAAATTTGTTTGTGGGAAGGGCCTGGGTGGCTCGGTCGGCTAAGCCTCTGAGTCTTTTTTTTTTTTTTTAATTTTTTTAAGTTTCTTTATTTTGAGAGAGAGAGAGAGAGGGCACAAGCTGGGGAGGGGCAGAGAGAAGGAGAGAGAATCCCAAGCAGGGTCTGTGCCCCCGATGTGGGGCTTGAACTCACATCCTCGAACTCGTGACCTGAGCTGAGATCAAGAGTCAGAGGCTTAACCGACTGCACCACCCCAAGGGCCCCAAGCCTCCGACTCTTGATTTCAGCTCAGGTCGTGATCTCACGGTTCGTGAGTTCGAGCCCCGCATCGGGCTCTGCACACACACTGCTGACAGTGGGGAGCCTGCCTGGGATTCCGTCATCCATCTCTCACTGCCCCTCCCCCCCCCCTTGCTCTCTGTATCTCTCTCCAAATAAATAAAAATGAGCTTAAAAAAACGAGGGACGCCTGGGTGGCTCAGTCGGTTGAGCGTCCGACCTCGGCTCGGGTCATTATCTCCGGTTGGTGAGTTCGAGCCCCGCATCGGGCTCTGTGCTGACAGCTCGGAGCCTGGGGCCTGTTTCAGATTCTGTGCCTCCCTCTCTCTCTCCCCATGCCCCACTCACTCTCTCTCTCTCTCTCTCTCTGCAAAAATAAACTTAAAAAAAATTTAAAAAAAAACAAACAACCTTGTGCTTTTGTCGCCACCCTGAAGTGATCGGCAGACGCTGTTTTATCAGTGCTCTCACTCATCAACTGGAAGTGATGCAGGTGCATTTGATCTCCCAGTGGGAGAGCCAGCCCCTGGCAAAGAAACTCGGCTCCAGGGGCTGAACAGTCCCAAACTGGGCTCCGAGACTCAACGCAGGCTGTAGCGGGAACCGTGCCCACAGAGCACCAGAGAGCATGCCTGCAACTCTCCCGGCCCTAAACTCTCCTCCTCGAGGGAGCAGTGATTCCTCTACCATTTTCGCCTCGCAAGTGCAGAGCCAAGGGCTGGTCCCCCCCAAGCGGATCTGGATGGGGTCTGTGCCACTTGGGAGGCAGGCGATCGAGCAGAGCCGTGCCCTTGTCCAGGATAGATCTACTTCCTGGCTTCCCTTCTCCCTGCTTCCCGGACAGATTTCCCATCTAGATTGGTCGCAGCCCTTCGCGGGATCTGGTGAAATACCCAAGGATCTCACCCTGATGAATCCCAAAGGGTCACTTAGAAGCCGCAGAGTATGGAAGTCAAGGGGACTATTGTCTCATTCTCTGAGGGCTGAAGACAATCTTCCTCCTTGTCCCACAACACATTTGTAGCGAACAGATAGAGTTACCAAGTGTCAGAAAATAAGCGGCCCTCTTGGGACGGGCACTCAGCCCTTGCCGAGCTCAGCACCATTCATCATCGAGCATCTTGTCTCGCGGGGACGTCACATCCACGCTGGCTTCTCAGCTTACGGCTCCTCGGTTATCTCCCTGAAACAAATGCCCTTAAATTGATTCTGCAGAATCCCATTCTGGAACTTGCCATCACTTCTAATGAATATAAATTTCCATAAGAATTTTTTAAATTGCTCCCCGGCATTACGGATTCACAGCATCCGTGTTATAAATTTCACAGGTTTCCAAACCTGAGTATATCAAAACTGAAAAGACTGGAGCTTAAAATTACAAGAACTGAATCATTGTGCTCTCGGATGCTTAGGGAAAAGCATTTAATTGGAGTAATCAACATACAGTAATAAAAGAATTTTTATAGTCATTTATGATATTCACTTGTGAGGACACTCAGTTGACAACCTATTGATTGACCAAACATTAAACCTTCTGACGACTATTTTTGAACAACTACTCTGTGCAAAACACGGTTAGGTGTGACGAGGTGTACAAAGCAAAGTGATACAATTCCATCAAACTCGGCAAACGAGGACAAGTCCCGGCCACGCACCAAGGATTCTGCTAGACTCTGAGACCCGGTGGTGAACAACACACAGATCTGGTCACGGCCGGGGTGAGGGGCCAGAGTAGGGCATCCATCAGGCGGCTCTAACTGAGTAGAGGCTTCGTGCTAAATAGGACCCGAGACAGCCTGGGACACAGGCCGAGGTGGGCAACGCCTCCGCTCCCTGCAAGTTCTGCGCTGCATGGAGCCCCGGCCCCCGGATCCGGGCCCCTCAGGACAGAGCGGGCTGTGCCCCGACTCGCTCTGAATGCGCGCAGGACATCGAAACGCCCCGCGCCTCAGTTTCCCAATCTCTGAGAACGGGCACTACTCGTACCCATTGATTGCAAATGAGACAGCCATGGAAGGAGCTGCCGTGGGCTGTGCCCGGGCCACCGTGGCTGTCCCCACCGCAGGGTGGCGGGAGGGTGGGGTTTCGGCCCCGCTGATAACTCCTTCATACTCGCAGCCGGCAAGGGCGTCCTGGGTGCAAAAGGGCCACCCCGGGAGGGGACCTGCGGGCGTGGTGCCAGGCTGGGAGCCTCCCAGGCCGGCAGTAGTCCCAAAGCCAACAACCCGCAACGCGTGGCTGCAGTGTCCTCTCTTCCCTGAGCCTCGGCCACGCGGAGTGGGGGCGGCTCGAAGGGCGGAGTCGGGGTCAGAGCGGTGGCACCCCTGGCCGGACCCAGTCTGCTCGGGAAGGCACTAAGCAGATACGAAAGTTGAATACAGGTAAACGGGGAACGGACAGCCGCAGCCGGAAATCGTAGAGACTCGGGCTCAGACAAGGCAGGGGCTCAACCCGGGACGGTTTTGCACACGCACCCCAGACAGGTGTGCCTGGAGACATTTGTGGTTGTGACAGGCGGGGCGGGTGCTCCTGGGATCTGCTGGGTACAGACCCGGGATGCCGCTCAACGCCAATTAGTTAATATCTGGGTCTCCTGCCCAGGGATTCGATTTGCTGAGTCTGCCATCCAACGTGGGCGGCAGGAACGTTCAGAGCTTCCGGGGGGTTACGAAGTGCAGCCCAGGAGGAGAGCCACGGCCAGACCCAGGCCCAGAAGAAGAAACGCAACTCACACCGTCGCGGCAAGCCAGCCCCCTGCGGGCTCCAGCGCCTCCCCACTGCAGACGCGGGGACCTCGCGACCACGCTCTGCCCCCAGCACCTCCCCTCGGAATCGGGAACATGACCTCTCTCTGATCTTCAGGAATCTTCTCCCGCCTTGCCCGCTCTCCACCCTCCCCGTCCCCTCTAAACTCTCCAGGGGGCTGAGTCCTTCCCAGACGGGAAGGGCAGCTGCCTGTGCCCTGGGACGGTGCCTGTGACAAGGTAGCCACACCTGGTGACCTCCTGGGGACAGGTAGACAGGACCATGGGCAGAGAGACACATGCACCTGAGGCCCCCGGTGTGACCCTGCCTCCGGGAAGCAAGTGACACCAGGCCAGCACACAGCAAATGGGACCTTCCGTGACAAGTCTGGGGTGCTGAGGAAGTCGGAGAAGAGGACGCGGGAGGACAGTGCCACCCAGCCCAGACAGTCACCTCCCGTCCTAAAGGCCCTGAAGGAGATTCCCAGAACAAGCACATGCCCGGGCCCCCACGTGGCCATTTTCCTGGAAAGCTCCTCCTGACGGTGACCTTCAGCCCTCTGGCATTTCAAGATGGTGACCATCGGGTCATGGCCACCTCCCTTCTGCTCCACTCGGCGCCCTGCCCTGGCCTGTGGGGCCCTGCGGTATGTGGCAGATGGGTCGCCCGGTTCCTCCAACCTCCTCCTCTCCTTCACACGGCTCCAGCTGCCCCGGCCTCCTGGCTGCTCCTCACCAAGGACCACCAAGGGCTCTCCTGCCTCAGGGCCTTTGCACCTGCTCCTCCCTCTGCTTGGTGTGCTCTTCCCAGGACTGGCTCACCTCTCACGCATAGGACCCTCCCCGCCCTCATAGGGGACCTCCTCCATCAGCTCTGCTGTCCCTTCTAGCAATGATCACCGCCCTACACATCATACAATGATTGGTTCGATGACCGCTGCTTGTCCTGAGACGGGAAGGTAGCCTCTGTGAGAGCGGGGACGTTGTTTTGTTCCTCGCCCTGTCCCGGCATTCGGAGCAGTGCCCGCAGGCGATGCCCAGGAACACCCGTCAGTGAATGACTCAGAAGCGGGGCCGTCTCCCTCTCACCTCATGGGTCTGTCTCTCTTATGCCGATTTTGAGCGGTTTTCAGACATCATGCCCTTTCTTTATTGATTCCTAGATCATAGAGCCTCAGAGCACGTTGCGCAACGAACACCCCTTTGCAAACAGGAAACTGGAAGGTGGCTTCACCTTGTGTCCAGACGGGCAGGAAGGCTCTCCAACCCCTGAGAAGGGCCCCCCGTCCTGGTGGTGCCTGGGCTCCGGCTCCAGGCGGGGGCCCCGCAGTGCCTGTCATTCGTGGATTCTGCCCCTTCCCGGCTCTCAGCAAGCCAACAGCTCCCTCCCGGCTTCCGTGTCCATCCGTCTAAGCAGCGGAAAAATTAAAAACAAGTGAAACGCACTTAAGAGAATGCCTCCAGGAGTTAGCGGGCGCCCTGCTGAAGAGAATGGGTTCCTTTCGGGGTCTCTGTGATGATCAATTATTTACTGAGCCCTGATTATATTCCTGGCGCCACGAAGACAGAAGGGAGACAGGGTCCCTGCCCTGGGGGCTCCCAGGGAAGAAGGGAGAGTTTGTGGAGCTAAAAAAATGTTGCAGCTGAAAAGACAGCGACGCGTCATGGCTAGAGGCTGCTCTGTGCCTTTATTAGATCTTTACTTTTAATGACGTTCATTTATTTTTCTGATCTGAGAGGGAAAGGAGAGTTTATCGGAATATAATATATTCCTACAAAAGAGAGAAAAAGTAAAGTCCAACTCTGGTATTTTACTGCACATATAAAAAGTCTCCTTAGTGTGTAAACTAAGGATTTAATCTGAATATGTACTCTTCAGATTCTGCCTGGATTTGTCCCTCACGTTCTATCACACGCAACTCTCTGTACCGTGACATCAGAGGCATAAATGTTAACAGCTAGAAACATTCCATCACGCAGACGTGCAATGATTCCCCTCCTGCACGACCGTAAGGTTGTTTTCTCTATTTTGTGCTAGTTTGTTGGAATAATATAAAAAAACCTTGCCGTAAACATCCTTCCTTGGGAGTCTTGGATAACTTTTGTGATCATTTAAGTGCCTAATGGAGAAGCGGAACTTCTTTGTTCCTAAGCCCAAGTTGGAAGTAAATCCCAAGGTTTCCCAGGGTTCCGTGTGCAGGGGCGAGGGTGAGTGTGAAGCGTGTGTAAGCCACCCGGGGCCACACGTGGGCACCCAGAGCCGTCACCCCCGGAGGGCTTTCCCCCCAGTACCTCCCTCCCAGCTGGTGGGTGGGGGCACCTGCGGGATCCCACCTTCCAGCCTGAGGAAGCAGAAATAAAGGGCATGACTGCGGGAAATGTAAACAATCCAGTGCAAATTAGCTTTTTAAAATATAGCAGCTCATATGTTCTTTTCTTGTTTTTAAAAAATGTTTATTTACGTTGAGAGAGAGAGAACATGGGGAAAGCAAGGTGGGGGTGGAGAGAGAGATAGAGAGAGAGAATCCCAAGCAGGTTGCATGCTGTCAGCTCAGACCCCACTCGGGGCTTGATCCCATGAACCGTGAGATCATGACCTGAGCCAAAATCGACAGTTGGACGCTTAACCTATTGAGACACCCGGGTGCCCCGCTTTTCTTATTTTTTAGCTCAATATAACAAAGTGTGTCTTCTCCGGGGAGGTCCGTGAGGCTCTGAGCTCCTTCCAAGAACAGACACTCCACGGAGGGAGACACCAGCCTCTGGTTCTTCCGTCTCCCCCCGAGTGACGAGACACAGGGCCTCCTTGGGGTTGCCTGGGAGGGAGCCACGTCACCAGGGATGTTTCTCTCTCTGGCTCTCCTGTAGCAGACAAAAGAATGGTGGAAAATTGGACACCTCCAGCTTAAAACTCGCATCTCACTAGAGCTGACTGTTCTAAGAGACCAGCTCCTACAATCCTAAGTTCATCTGATTTTAATATAAAAGCTCAAACTTTCAGCCTGAAAGCTTAATATGGAACTGTCCTTCTGCAGAGTTATCCTTCAACGATGGTTCGCAGGTGTCTTTTCCTACCAGAACGAGCCGCTCTGGCCCCGGGTCTGCATCGAAGGGGGCAAATGCACTGTCACAGCCACATCTTCTTCCAGAAGACAAGACTCCATGTGGCTTCACAGTCTTTAGGCCCCTCATGACAGATCCTGAAGAGGTGACACATCTTGATCGCATGTAATAGAAAGACAACTCAACCTAGATTTAAGAAAAACATTTTCAAATAAACGCATTGGTTCATTAGCAGAGAACTCCGGGGGGTAGTGTGGGGTTCAGGCACGGGTGCCTCCAGGACCCCACTCTCTCCATTATTGGCTCTGACTTCAGGGGTCTGGGCTCCTTTCTTGAAAATCTCCCACTGCGGCAAGAAGCTGCTGGCGGGTCCGGGGTGGCACCTTCACACCTCCAAATCCACAACAAAGAGCGTTTCACCCCTGCTGCAGAGCTGAGAGAGGAGCTCCTACCTTTCCTGTGAGTCTTTATCCCCCCACAGCCTGTACTTATATTTAAAACGAGGCGCTGCTACGATGGCTGCATAATTGCCCAGGACCTCGGGGTGCAGACTAGTGTTTTTAGATATAGATGATTCTAGTAGCTCTGTGAACCGTCGCTTCATTTGACTGAGCGTCCGCGGAGCTATAGAGCCGCGGATTTTCCCAGCCGTTTTTCCAACAACTGTCAACGACTCTTACGACAACTGCCTTCAGCTCCTCACGCATTCACCTGCTTCCCTGCTCCCGCTCAGATCAGCTGGTCCTGTTTCCTCTCTCTCCCGCTCAGTCCGGTTCCCTCCCCGAGGCATCTGTCGTTGAACAAACGTGCAGAACGAGGTGCCGGGGCGTTTAGGATGCTTTCAAGATACACGTGAAGAGACTCCTGCAGGGCCACCTTCCCGTGCGACGGGCACTGTCCTCGCGGCTCAGATGGCTGCCCTCGCTCCCCAGACGCTCGCAGGGGACCTGAAGCCCAATGGGCGGCCTCGGGCCACAGGGGAGCCCGGTGGTTTCCCCGCTCCCTCCCTGCCAGCCCCTCACACAAGGTTCACACAGAGGTGCTGCTTCGGTCAAGAAAGGTCAGAGCCCAAGGTCACTCGAAACAACAGGAAGTTTGGCGCCCCTGTGGAATCCCAGGGGGGACAATGAGAAAGGAAGGTAGGAGGCGCCCTCCTGACAGCACAGAGGCCGCAGGTGTGCAGTGAGTGAACCATACGGCACCTGCTGGGTGAGCCAGAGCCGCCAGGACTCAGGAGGACGAGGGACAGCCACCCAGGCTCTCGCCCCCGGACTCGGACTTCATGGTGACAACCGTTTGTTATCAGGGTGACGCCAAGGTGAGACCCGGGGGGATTTTAGCCCCTGTCCACTCCCATCACACCCCCAAATTCACCCCCCAATAAGCAGGGAGAACCTCTGGGAAAGAGCAACAGACAAGCCCCCTGAAGCCCCTTCTTGTCCAACTGCCTGAAGCTTCTTCCTCCGTACGGACAGTCTGTGTGCCCTCGGGCTAGCTGCAAAACCTCTCTGAGCTGCATTTCCTCTGTCCAGGGAGGAGAACGGTGGTGATGCTCTCCGGAGCTGGCAGCGTAAACCGTGAGATGGTGTGACAGAGCAGCCCACCCCGACAGCACCTCTGGGGAAGCCCTTGGGGGGGGAAACGTTCTTGTCAATTCTCTCTCGACTCCTAACGTGGAAAAACAGAGCTGTGCCCCCCCCTTCCTGCTTCCAAGAGGAGCAGCAATCGTGATGTTGACGGTCATCTAGTCATAAACTCCACGCGAGGACAGTCATCAGGAGGGGACACGGGTGGATCCTCTCCAGCGAAGGTGTCAGGATGAATGAGAAAACGGAGTGATGTATAATCCGAATTGGAGACTGACCTCCTCTGCTAGTTTCCTGTCACCGGGAAGAGGCCACCTCCAACCTGCCGCGTGCTTAGTGAAGCAGCTCGGAAAAGTAGAAAGTGAGCTGACATCATGTGGTCCAAGCAGATGTTCTCGGCATCAGTGGGACTTGATGAGCCCTTGAATGTCTGATTAAAGAAAAGAAAGAACACTAACAAAGCCTGGGCACAACGGCACCGCCCCCACTGGACGCAGACAACACAACCCTGGTGCCCGCCCCTGGGGAACATTGGCGACATGACACGGCGGTCGGGGACACGGTGTAGGACATGAAGAAGCCCTGAGGGGTAGCGGGAAGTGTGGTGTGTCAGCGGAAGACGGGCTGTTCCCACCTGTGCTGAGAGCAAGGACACCCAGACCCTACCGAGCACCACAGTACATCCGCTGAACCTCGTAGCAGTCAGCCGCTGTCACCACTAAGCTGCGTAACAAACCGCCCAAACTCAGCTGCAAAGAATAGCAAGCATCTGTTTCTCATTCTCAAGTCTACAGGGCTGTTGGGGTCCATCACATCTAGGCTGAGCCTGGCTTCTTTTCTGGGCTTCAAGCCTAGGGGTGAGTCCAGGGCTGCCGCACCGCGTGTCTCCCATCTTCCCGGGACCATTGAAGACCACAGCACGTTCCTAACCCTAACCCTAGGTGAGAACACAAGAGGGCAAGACCAGCTGTGCAAGCACGTTTCAACCCTCTGCCCACATCGCATCAGCCGAAGCAAATCACATGACCGAATTCCGTGTCGATGACACAGGAGACTTCCCACCTAGAGGGACAGCCCCCAAAGTCATGTGACAAGGGGCATGAATCAAGGAAGGAAGATGGGAGAATAAAGAGCAGTGATGTGCAACAATATAGGCTCCCAGGGGCGCCTGGGTGGCTCGGTTGTTTAAGCGTCTGTCTTCAGCTCAGGTCACGAACGCGTGGTTTGTGAGTTTGAGCCCCGTGTCGCCCTCTTTGCTGACAGCTCGGAGCCCGGAGCCTGCTTTGAATTCTCCGTCTCCCTCTCTCTCTGTTCCTCCCTGGCTCGCACTATGTCTCTCTCTAAAATAAATAATCGTTAAAAAAAAATTAAAAAGTATCATCAACAACAACAACATAGGCTCCCTAGGGCGTCAAGCCCCAACCTGGGCATATTTCCAAAGACACAGAATCCTGCACCATGGGTTTTGGAGCAGCATTTCTTTTCTCCCTGCACAGATCTCCACATCTGTAACACAGGGGTAAAGATGTCACATCAAATCGTCTCACATTCGTTTGTTTCAAGTTGAAACAAGCAAATGCCGGAGAAGCGTTGAGTAGGGCCGGGCACAGTGTGGACAGAAGCTACCCTGAGCTCTTAGCAGTCCTGTCAACGCTCAGGTGGTACAAACCCCCTTGAATGTCTCATTGGAGTGTCATCCCCTGGCGATTTACATGTGCTTGTCCTTGACAGTCAGGAAAACTGTCACGGGGTAGAATATCCTGTCTGAGGAGCGCAGAGAACAGGTTAGGGCACTGGAGTCCCAGCCCTGCCCCCCCTCACCCCCACCCCATGGCTGTGTGATCTCCAGCATCGCCAGCCTCCCTTCCCCATCTGCAGAATGGGTATCCTCAGCCTCGTGTCGGGGATGGTCAGGAATAAATGGGCTGATGTCTCAAAGCGCTCAGCACAGCCTGGCCCCGGGGGGGGGGGGGGGGGCGCCAGGAGGGGCCAGTAGAGAGAGCACTGAGGCAGGAGTCAGGAGCTTGGCCTCGGCTCTGCCACCCGCTACCTGGGGGTCCGGGAAAGTCCCTGTGCGTCCTGAGCCTCGCCGGTCCCGTAGGCCCAGGAGGTGACTGCACCAGTCAGGCCGCGGATGCCCTTGCACCTCTCTGGCGTCCTTGACCCACGGTCTGCACACACTTCACCAGACCCCGGGCCTGGCAGGCTCCCACAGAGCCCAGGGGCGCCCTGTTAGCTCGGGGTGGGGATGCATTTCTGCTACATAGACTGCGTTTCACAGACAAGATTTCCAAGGGTTTTCTTTTCGCAGAGAGCTTCTCTCTCGGAGCCTGCGGGCGATTATTTACACGTGTCCGCCTGCGGGGGCCTCGCAGAGAACAAACAGGGGATCATCCTCTGCAGGCAAAGCCTTGTTCCTCGGTGCTCCCACCTGGCCTGGGGCAGGCCTCCCCTGAGCGATGTCCCCCAACAGACCCCACACCCTGGAGGGAGACAGGAGCCAGCCAGGAGCTGGGCCAGCTCTTCCCGGGCCCACGATGGGCTCCTGGCCACCCCAGCTTCCCGTCCCCCCAGCAAAGCCGGTTTCCATAAAGCACCTGTTTCCATAAAGCAGATCCCACCACCCCACAGTGTAAAAACCACAAATGATAAACACCTCTTCACTGATCACACGAATAAGAGTGAAGTGTGTCACCACATCTAACTTGAACAAGTCTTTGCTGGGACGTGTGGATGGTCGCGAATCTCACGCCTCCCCTGCTCCGGGTTCAGAACCCTGAGGACAGGTTTGGGGACCGCAGGGGCAGTCGATGAACCTCACCGTTACTCCTGAGGCTGCAGGGAGCAACTCGACCTTGGGCCGCAAACCCACCTCCTAATGCCACCTCCAGGAAGCACTGTCTGCAAAACCAGACAGACAGGATTGGAAACCTCCCCACCAACTCCGTGGGCCTGGCTTGGAGCTCTGATCCACGACTACAGAGGAGGACGCTTGTCTCCCAACCCCAAACCCCAGAGCTGAGACGGAAGGGAGGTCAGGCCTCCGCGGTCCCCCAGCCCGCTGCCACGCACCCGCCGGCCAGCCCGGTGCTGCCCATCGTCACCCGCACACCACGCGCCCAGCGGTCAGCGCGGACTTGGTGGCCGGAAGCCACGAGCGTCTGGGCGAGTGAGGGCCCAGCTGTGACGCGGCTCCTGACGAGCCCAGCGAACCCAGACCCTGTAACTCGCTCGTCCCCCGGCTCGGGCGGCCCAGAATCGTTGCAGGGACAACGGCATTCAAGTACGCGAAGCTCACGCCCCGCCTCGCCCCTCGATGCCTCCCTACAGGACACATGACACTGGGGTGACCCAAATTCTAAAAGGGCCATGGAACTCCACTCTGAGAGAGAATGACAAAACAATGCCAACGACTCAGACGACCCCCGGAACCCGTCTTGGCTCAGAGCGGCCCCTGCCCACCCTGTTTCCGGTTCCGGTTCCGGTTCTCTCCGGCCGCGGGGAGGAGTCAGGGTTCATACCCCCCACCCCCGCCCAGGGTGAGCGAAAAGGGTCCCGAAGGCGGATTCCCACCCAGCTCGGTGGCCCCAGGGGAGCCGTTTCCAGGGCTGAGCAGCGAGGCGGGGTTGAGCGGGATGACGGGCGGTTCTTGGGACGGAAACTCGAACAGACATCGTGGGTCCTCGGTAACCGTCCCCGGGACGTACTCGTGTCACATCTGCTCCTCTCGCCCAGACCGACCCGCTGCTCCAGCCGTGAGACGGAGGGAACCGGCCTCGGGCTGGCGTCACGGGCGCAGACTCGGCGACCCTGACCCGGGGAGCGCCGGCTGCGGGGCTGCTGGCTGTTCCATCAGGTCAGAAACCACGTGACGGGCACGACGTGCTGGGGAATCGCTCCTGCCTCCTCCGGAAGGAATTCCTGGGAAATTTGAGATCCACGGCGTGACCTTATTTCGTCTCGGTGAGCGACAGACACACCCTGGCCACTTGATTGTCTGTGGTCCCCACACCCGTTGCAGCTTCGACCCCCGTGTCCCGCAGACGTCATCACAGACATCGATGCTGACACAGAACCGGGGACAGGCGCCAAGTGCCAGCAAATGCCCCACTGTGATCACAGCTTCGTAAGCCCCAGGTCATTTTTGCTGCGATTTGCTCCGTCACATCACGGGCCCATCAGGAAGAGGCAGAGTCAGTTCTGGGACATCGATGATGGTCGTTCTTAGTAAGTCGGACGAGGCGAAGATCCCCCCAGCAGGAGTACGGCCGGTGCAGACGTGACCTGGGACACACCCTGAGACCACGTTCTGTCTCCGCTCACCCGAGACGGGAAATGACAAACGTCGGCTGATTACACCCAGCGGGGCCGATTGACGATGCCATCGGCCAGTTCAAGCTCAACTTGATGTGTCATCATCAACCATCCGGGAAGCCTGCACAGAACCGCAGGTGCGGGCTCGGTCCAAACCTGGGAGCAGCGGTTCCAGCCAGGGGCGGTCTGCACCTGGGGCACACGGGGCAATGTCTGGGGACAGTTTTGGTTGTCACCACGTGGAGGGATACAACTGCATCTAGAGGGTGGAGGCCGGGGATGCTGCTAAACACCCCACGATGCACAGGAAGCCCCACGACGAACCAAGGCGGGTCCTGCCCGGAATGTCAACAGAGGCACGAGTGAAAAGCCCTGATTCACAGCCACGGTCGACATTTCATTCCCTGGACGGATATTGCCAGGAATGACACACAGCTGGTGGTCCAGCTTTTCATCGGGCATCACAGGCATGAATTCATGCGCAACGAAAACCATGCGTAAATCAATTGTTTGCTCTCCGGCTTCATCCTACTGTAATCTTCTCCTTCCCACTTTTATTTTTTGTCACTGGAGAAATAGTGAAAGAATAAAATACGCTGGAGAGCCGATAACAATTTTGTTTTCTTCAATGAAAAAGAAGTAATTTGGAAATGACGCATGGGAAGCTGAAAATCAGTGAAGGAAGAAGACGTGGGCTCGTCAAACGGGCATCATCCCAGAGAGAGGCAAAGAAAAGTCTCCGTGAGCCCTGGACAGTCGCATGAGTCAGCACGCCCGAGTGAGGCAGGGGCAGAGGCCGCGGGAGGACCCAGGGAAAGCAGGGCTGTGTGAGGCGAGTCAGAGCTTCCCAAAGTGCAGGCCATGCCTCCTTAGTGGAGCCTGAGATCAGTTTCATGATGCGACGCTGACCAAACCAGCATTTTAAGATGTGAAGTAACGAAACCGAGTAGAAAATATCTAATATTTTAGCTAAGGTAAATATTGTTTTGTGAAATTTTAGTTTCATAGCTTATGTGTGCATGTGCACGCCAGGTCTTGTAAAATATATTTCTTACCATGGGTTGTGGGGGAAATGGCTTGAAAAACACTGGACTGAGGGGCACCTGGGTGGCTCAGTCAGTTAAGTGTCCAACTTTGGCTCAGGTCATGATCTGGAGGTTCATGGGTTCGAGCCCTGCATCGGACTCTGTGCTGACAGCTCGGAGCCTGGAGCCTGCTTCGGATTCTGTGTCTCCCTGTCTCTCTGCCCCTCCCCTGCTCACGCTCTGTCTCTCTGTCTCTCAAAGATAATAAATAAACATTTTTAAAAACGTAAAAAATAAAATAAAAAAGAAATCCCGGTTTTCAGCCGAGCACGTGGCATTCCAGACCAAACCCGAACTTCCCACCCGATCAGGTGCAGCTCGAGAGCTCCTCCCCCACCCCACTTCTCCTCCCTCCTGCCTAACATGACCTGCACCCCTTCATCAGGTGAATGAGAACAGTGACCTAAAGTGGCAGAGCAGCGAGGAAGAAGGTCCAGACACCCCCGTGGCACCGCCCCTCCCCAGCTCCAGGCCTCCCACCGAAGCTGCTGCCCGGAGGGAGACTAACTTCTGCCTCGTTCAGCCACTGGCACTGGGGTCCCTGCACCAGCCGGTGGACCAAACACCCAGAAGTCGGGGGTGCATTTTGTGTTTTGACTGTTACCTTTTCATGTCAAGGTGAGCTAGGGGGAGAATCCCAGCTTGTCGTCCGGCCCGTGATGCCATGAGGACGGGGGAGGGGGTGGAGGCAGGGGGTACCGTAACGCGGGAATTTATTTAAGAAAACCGGGAGCTGCTTCGGCGTAAAGGAGATCTTCAGTAAGATAATGACACGGTGTTACACGGTCCGGCAACGATTCTGAAGGGGACCCCGAGGGACCAGAGCTTGGGAAACTCTGTGCCTGACAGAGTCCGTCTCCTTGTGGCTCCGTGGACAGCCGGTCCCTTGCAACCACGTCCACTCGGAAAGGTGACCGGAGGGAGCAGCAAAGCAACCAGGGTCAGGGTGAGAGGCACAGACGTCCCCTCGGGAAAGTGGGAGCAAAGCACACGAGGATGGAGAAGCACTGAGGCCTCATCACCTCTGGTGACCATTTCTGCCTGTCGTGGGGCCTCAGCACAAAGCCCCCCGGGTGCCTGGCGGGCCCCAAGGTCCCCGACCTGCAGCTCCGATTTTTTTGCCACATCACGTCCCTGCAAATTCTAGCTCCGACTTTGCTGTGCGTGGCCTGACCTCCGAGGGCGCTTTCCGAATTTGCTCGCTAAGGCCTCTGCTGCTGACCCTGCATTAAGCCCCTGGTCTCCCTGCCTGCCCGGCCCCCCTCCAGGAGCATTCACACAAAAGGTCTCATTGTCCCCTAGCCTCAGACTCAGACGTGCTCGGGCCTTGACTTTCTGCAAACGCCCACCGCCTGCCTCGGGTCAGAGGTCACCCCCAGCACCCTCTGTGCCCGGAGTGGCTGGCGTGTGGCAAGCAATCCCGACTTCCTGTGTGATCCCAGCTTGCCCACAGGAAGTCCGGGCTTTGCAGAAGCAGAGAGTCCACAGTGAACTGGATACAACATAGATCAGGACGAGACAACCCATGGGCTCCTCCAACGAGCGGGAAGGTGAGCTTGTCCCTTTGTACTGAACAGCGCTCTTTCCCCAAGCTAAGGGGACACGCGTGTCTTTATTGACTGCGTCCAACGCCTTCTGGGGAGCAAAGGGGAACCCCCAAGGGGAAGCGGTGTCACCCTTCGCTTCGGCTCGAGACTTAAGATGCCCTCAATACGTATCTTCAAATCTGTGTGTGCCCGAGCGTGTTAGAGCCAGCCGTCCCCGTGACCTCGGCAAGTTCCTTAACTTGTGGAGACAGTGATCCTACCACCCTGAGTGCTTGTCACAACCACGGGAGACACGGCACAAAAACCCTTGGGCACGGGAGGGCACGAAGCGTGGAACCAGGTCCACGCTGACTTAGGTATTCGGGGAGACGTGGCCTCCGGCTTCTAGTCGGGGGAGGAAGGACAAGCCCGTCTGAGCTTAAAGAAGGGCACAGACCAGATCCCCCCGTCCAGCCGGGGCTCCGTCGTCTGCAAAGACGGGCGTGAGGGCAAAACGGAAGCTCCACGGACACCGTGCAGAGCAGGTCCCTCTGCTGCCCAGACCTGCACCCGCCTGCCCTCGGCCACCCCGGGTCACCAGCCAAAGCCAGTCTGCTGAGTGACCAGTCCGCCCACCAAGGAAGCCGCTCACTGGCATGAACCTGCTGACAGGCCGGTTTGCTCCAAGCAGTGACATGAATGCCTACAACAGAGCCTAGAAGGGTCCTGGGGGTGTGACCGCTGTCAGAGCAAGGCCCGGGACAGGGACAGAGGCCGGCCTGACCCCACGGTGGGGAATGCAGAAAGCTGCCTGACCTGGGCATTCTTACATTAGTTTTGAAGGCGTAGGCGTTTCCCAGTACCTCCTGTCTCCGCCGGCCGCCCGCTAGGAACGTTCTCCAAGGCAGCCGCCCCTCGCCCGGCCCGCGCCCTGAGCAGGACCTCAGTGAGGCCACGAAGCCAGGAGCCCCACTGTGGCTGGGGTGGCCCCACCTGTGGTTTGTGCAAATTGACATGTCTCAGCTGCACTCGGTGGAGAGAAAACTCCAGGCTCCTCTGTGGACAGATCTGGATTCGACCGTGGAAGTAAGGCCCCTCCACCCCCTGGCGTCGTGGGGACTCCCAGCCAGGAGATGTTTTCAATGTCTCTCAGAGGGCCGGGACTCAGGAGTAGCTAACAACTTACAGAACACTGTTCTCCGTTCTCCGAGACTCAGTCTGTGAAGCCGAGCACCGATCAGCATGCTGCTGCCACGGAAGCTGACTGGTGAGGAAGGATCCAGAAGGTGCTTTGCTGTCCCCTGCCCTCGGTCACAAGAGCCCTGGGACTCAGCAGGACCTGAATGCTCCCTGAAGGGTCAGCTGGAACCGGGCAGCTCTGTGCTGGGGGCAGAACTGAATTGATGTAAAGAGCCTGGTGTTGGTCAGCAGCGTGGGCGGGGCTGATGCAGGGAGGGAGGAAAACGGTTGGGGGGGGTGCAGTTGTGGGGGGCCCTCCCTGGCGCCCCAAGGCTCTCCCAGGGGCAGAGGCACCAGCCTGCTCTGCCTTCCCTGGGGCTGGTCCAAGGCCCTTCCCACTGGGTTCTCCACTGGGTGAGGCCAGGGAGGGAGGGGGGCGGGCCCCTGCCCTGGGCGTGGGCGGAGTTCTAGAAACCAGGCCTCAGTCCCCAGCCCAGGTCCCCATTCACCCCAGCTCAGCCACTGGAAGGGGCGTCCAACGTGCTCTGCTCATCTCAGCGGCCCTGCTGGGCGGTTTCCATGGTTCCCAGTCTGAGAAGAGCTCCCAGGAGCCCCGGGGCACAGGGTGACAGGCGCTGCCCCAGATCCCGCGAGCGAGCGGCGCACAGTGTGACATTAATGGATGGAATTAGCAGCCTCGGCAGCGTTAACGAATCTCCTCGTGGAGACTGTGACGTCTGTTTGGCAAAAGGGATCATTAGATGTGTGCAAACATCCCACGTGCCGTGGAAGGGCCTCGGGCGCTGACAAATGATAAATGAGGAAATTAGAGGCTTGGGGAAAATGTAAATATCGCCCTCTGTAAGTCCGTCCCGTCCCTGGGCAGGGAAAAGACAGACGTGTCCCCAGAGCTGGGAGCCACCCCTTCCGTCACTTCCCCACCTGGAAAGTGCCTGGGATTACTGCCCACGGCGGGCGCTGCACGGCCTGGCCGCCCGCTGCCTCCTGCCCGCGTCCGGGCCTCGCGGGGGAGGACGAGGCCGCGCTTTCGTCCGGGTTTCCTCTAAGGCTGTTCTCAGCCTTCATTTCCTGATCGTCCCCTAGGAGCCATTTTAGACATTCGTTTCTGGGTCCCTCGTGAAACGTTAACGCCACAGAAGCGCCACGCGGCGGTTTGTGTGCCGCCGCCTGTGCCCCTTTGCTCCTCCATGATGACAGTGACATCTTTTCGCCCAGAAACCACGCTCTGCCCCCCTGGGAGCGGCATCGCCCGGCGGAGAAAGCGTATTCTCAGTCGTGCGTGCGCGCGTTCCGTCAAACACGCGCAAGTGCGCACCTGGTGCCCCCTCTGGGCCCCGGGGACGCAGCGGCGAGCACGGCAAGTGGCCCTCGTGCGGGGACACCGCGCGGGGACGGCAGACAGCGACGGAGCAAAGTGTGACTATGCCCCACAGCCAAGAATATCGGGAGGGGAGCCGGGAATGGGTCCCAGGTTGACCAGGGGGCCCGCCCGGGCAGGCTCGGCGCGTGGGGTGCGGCTGGAAGCGGGGGCCGGTTGGGGCGCGGGGCGCAGCGAGAGGGAGCGGCAAGGGTGAGGCCCCGAGACGGGACAGTAGCCTGAGTCTGCAGAGCAGCGAGGAGGCCGGTGTGGCCGGAGCCAAGTGGGCGAAGGGGCGCGAGGGGGACATGAGGCCAGGGGGGTGACAGGTGATGGCAGGGAGGAGGCGACAGCTCTCAGGACCCTGGATCCCTCTGAAGACTAAGGCTTCGACTCTGAGGGAAGCGAGAGTCACCGGGACCAGACCTGGTTCACACTTGAACGGGATCATCGGGCCGGTGCAGGGTGGGTGCGGGGCAAGGCCCGGGGCAGGGAGACCGGGAGGCGGGACGAGGTGAAGGCGGCCGAGCCAGGCGGTCTTGGTGGAGGAGGTGAGAGGGGTCGGGTGGAGCGGGAAGGACACGCTGCCCGGGGAGGAGCGGAGTGTGGAAGGAAGGAGGGAGGACGGTGGCCGGGTGCTGGCCGGCGGGCTTCCAGGGCTGCCCCAAATGGCGACGGGAGAGGCCGTGGGGGAACCCGAGCTTTGGACTTCCTGTGCCCCCGAGCAACACCCTGCAGAGGGTCAGAGGGAGCGAGGGTGACCTCCAGGGGATTTATCACTGTTCTCCAGGCAGCTTCAACCACATACTTTGTGGAGCCTCTGCAAATTGAAAATGTGCTCCAAAGCAGGAAGAAAATGCCATTAAAAGTTCTAAACTAAGAAAGATTTTTCTTTTCTTCTGCAGTCTCTCTTGTTCACTATTTAGTGGGTATGGAGGTCCTCGCGGGCAGTGCAGACTCTCACAGGTCAAGCTCCTAAAAGGGTCAGAGTGTGGAAGCAGTCCCTGGGCAAGTTTATTCTCCTGAGCAAATTCTCCAAAGTCACATCTGTTCAATAGGACTTTATTAAATTTTTTTAAATGTGTATTTATTTTTTGAGAGAGAGAGACACAGAGCACGAGCAGGGGAGGGGCAGAGATAGAGGGAGACACAGAATCGGAAGCAGGCGCCAGGCTCCAGGCTCTGAGCTGTCAGCACAGAGCCGGACACAGGGGTGAGAGCCACGAACCGTGAGATCATGACCTAAGCTGAAGTCGGACGCCCAACCAACGGAGCCACCCAGGCACCCCTCAATAGGTTTTTGAAAAAACATGTTGGAATGAACGTCAAGACTACAATGAAAGCTGTTAGCAGAAGCCATAAGAATTGTGGGACGGAAGCATCAGCAGAGGGACTGTGAGGCCCCTGGACAGGACTCTGGGCTAACAGAGCCTTTGTATGGGCCCAGACCTTCCCCCACCTACAGCAAAGCCCCGCCCCCGTCGCGGCCCCACCCACGGCCTGGCCCCACCCCCAGCTTGGCCAGGCCCCCGTCTCCGCCTGGCTCCCAGGTTGGCCCCGCCCCCGGCCACACCTCTTAAGCCGGCCCCACCTTCCAGCCTGGCCCCGCCCTTGCCCTGACCCTGCCTTTAATATCTCCTAGTTCTAAGCAGATGTAATGCTCCAGGCCTGTGTCCTCGCTTTGGTGGCACGGCCGCCTCCGGCCCACCGTCTAGTGTGGTTGGGAGAGGCGGGCTCTTGGGTGGCCTGGCAGAGGCCTGCAGACACCTTCTCTGTGGGCCCCAAGTAGTGAAGAAGCAAAGGTCCCCCCCACTCAGTCATGACTGCTTGGTGGCCTGTCAGGGATTCCAGGGACAAGAGTACACTGGTGAGGAGAAGATTAATGGCAGAAAATCTGAACAAGGAGGGGCACCCGGGTGGCTCAGTCAGTGCAGCGGGGGACTCTTGATTTCAGCTCAGGTCCCAATCTCACGGTTAGTGAGTTCGAGCCCCATGACAGATGCTGCACTGACAGCTCAGAGCCTGCTTGGGATTCTCTCGCTTCTCTCTCTCTGCCCCTCTCCTGTCTCTCTCTCTGTCTCAAAAATCAATTGATAAACATTAAAAAAGAAGAAGAAGAAGAAAGAAAGAGAGAAAAGAAAGAAAGAAAGAAAGAAAGAAAGAAAGAAGAAAGAAAAAATCTGAGCAAGGAAAGGGGAAAACAGCTGTGGTGGACCCTCCCTGAAGAGCACCGTGCTGTCACAGTGAGGAATGAGCCAGAACCTGGAACCCAATGCACACACACGTTAAACACAGGTAAACACAAGTCTACATACATGTGTACATGCAGCCTACATACACCCAGATGCACACAATATGCACATGTACGTACATGTATGTACTCTAAAAGCCCACAGAGTCACTCTCCGTAACACAGAGTAACTCTGTGACCTATACGCATACAGGTAGAAACATTTATTGATCGGAAGCCTGTAGAGTCCATCTGGGAGGCTGGGGCCCCTCCCTTTTCGTTGCCCTCCCTGCCTCTGTTCCTGGAAGCACAGAATGTTCCCGCTCCAGGGCTTCTGCCCCTGCCCCCCATTCCCACCCCCTGCTGGACCAGCCCTCTGCCAGGTAGACTTCCTGACCACCCACCTCCGTTTCTTCACCCTGCTCTGCAATTTGTTTCTTCGCTCTCTGATTCTTTCAGTGGAATGTCTCCTCCGTGGGGGCTTGGCATAGGACGAGTACTCAATAAACATTCGTTGAGAGGATAAATATTACATATGTTACTTGAGTAACCACACAGACAAGTGCATAGAAAGAGCCCATGCAAGGGCTTTCATCACACCTAGCTGGTAACAGTGGTTGTGTGTGGGCAGGGAGAAGCTGGGCAGGGGTGGGGGTGGGGGGGTGGCAGGGTCAATCGGGACTTGGGCTTATCTCTAATGTTTTGATTTTCTTACATGGGGAAGATCCTTATGTATTGCTTGGGTAATGAAAATTAATTTTAATTAAAAAATCAATTTCATGCAATATCGATTTCACAGTAAAGGAACAGAATTTTCAGTTTCCATGATTGAGATGTCTGACATCAAACGCTCCGTCATCCTGAAAGAACCAATTTCACAGTAAACAGACACATTCTGGTGCATTAATAATAATAACAGTAATAACCAGGATATCTGTTCCTGCTAATGGCCATTCAGGGCTTTGCTGATTCCAAAGCCTCTGCCTCCCTCACTTGATTCTTATGACAACGGTGCAAGGTTGGAGAAGAAGCTTGTGTTTATTATCATGATCCCAATCACTGTCCCGCTTTTGCCAAAGAAGACGCGGTGACTTTCTCCATGCCGTGGGGACCTATGGGAAGATTGTGGGCAACTACTCGCCACCCCCTTCTTCACAGGACTCTGAGTGTCCCGCCCCGGTAGCCTAGCGAGCCTGGCCCGGCCCCAGCTCTAGGAGCGTGTGGGCCATGATTGTCCTGACCAGTCAGCTCGTCTCACTCTTTGGGAGGTGGGATATGAACCTTGATTTGTTCAGAGACGGGCACCTGGCCTGGGTGGGCACTGAGATATTTGCCTGGGCTCCCTGGTTCTTCCAAGGTTCCCTCTGGGCAAGGTAGATGTGGATGCACTGTAGAAGGACTACGGCCTTATCTTGCTGCCGTGAGAGATAGCATCTGAAATCGGCACTGGGAGGCACCAAGAGAAGTTCAGGGAAACTGAATCACTGCTTGATCAAATCATTCCTGAAGCCTTTCATCTCCAGGATCTTTTAAAGCTTGAGGCCATCGACCCCCTATTGTTCAAGCCTGTTGGCATGGAGTTCTCTCTTCCTCGTGACCACAGCCTTCCGTCTATCTGCTCAAGGTCACAGAAGAGTAAGGGGCAGATGATTAAAGCAATTCTTCCCTTGGGTGTGATACATACCTTCTCAGAACCAGCTTGGTTCTCGAAATCTAAACGTTGGAGTGAGAGGAGAGGCCCTCAAGCTCACCGAGCTCAGCCTCGTAAGCAAAGTGAGGCGGTGAAGAAGAGGTGGCCCCACATCGCAGGGGAGGGGGCAGGGCTGGCCCTTCTGCAGCTGGTTGTTCACGTTTCCGGGTTCACACAGCAAGAGGCCACCGGAGCAAGACACGGAGGGCTTCATCTATCCGTGCAGAGTTCGTGTCCACACACGCAAAATGAAGCGGCAAACGTTTGCGGTCGTAGACTCTGGTGTGATAAAATCTCTGCTCCAGGGACGTGCGTGGTTCCGATTACCAAATGGGGAGGGATTCTGGTATTCCGTCGATGTGGAATTTCGCTTTTCTCTGCAAACTCAGATGACTTCATTTTTTCGATGTGATACTGTTGTTTGGGTATAGATCTGCACATGTTCCCACTCAAAAAAAAAAAAATCTTAAGGGTGCCTGGGTGGCTCAGTCGGTTAAGCGTCCAACTTCGGCTCAGGTCATGATCTCACGGTTCGTGGGTTCGAACCCCACGTCGGACTCTGTGCTGACAGCTCAGAGCATGGAGCCTGTCTTTGGATTCTGTGTCTCCCTCTCTCCCTGCCCCACCACCCCCGCTCACACTCTGTCTCTCTCTCTCAAAAATAAATCAACGTTAAAAAAATTTTTTTATAGAGGGGATATAAATGCAGAATACATTATTGATATACATTTTATGTCCGCACTCCCTTTGGAATCTACTCTTCGGGGATTTTGTTCTCACAGTTGCTGCCTGTGTGTTGGGTCCTCTCTTCTCCCCTACTTTCCTCCTAAGACAAAGAGACGGGGACTGACGTACCCCCTCCTGGTTCCCTGAAGCAGGGCCCTGAGAGGCGGACCCCGCGTTGGACTTGGCCGGCGTGGGCACAGCGGAGGGCTGGGAGGACGGGACGGGAGACCTGGCGAGACGTCTCTCTCTGGGGCTCCACAACAGTCATCAAGGTAACGGCAGCCTCTTCGAGTCCGCGCTCTGGCGGTAAAGACTCTGTTGAGACCTTACGGAAATCGTGACCGTGCTTCAGGCCACCGCAAAATGCCTTCGGTTTCTGCCGAGCTGTTGGCAGTGAGAACCCAGCGGCCGGTTTGCTCGGTGTTCCCGCGCTCCCTCCTTCCGAGGCGACGTTGACGTCCACTCGCTTCTCCCGGGCTGACGAGAGCAGTTTCCAGTCCGGCGACTTGGAGGAGACGTCATCTTATAACGGTTCATCCGTAAAACCGTCATGCAGAACAGACTTCAGGAGAAACTGAGGAAAACTGCCCGTGTACTTGTGGTTCCAGGCAGGCGTCGGTGAAGACTGGGGGGTTTGGGATGGAAGAGGTCCCTACTCAAATCCCGACTCATCCTGTACCTGCCGCGCGGCCCCAGGGAGGACGCTGACCCGGGACATCACTTGCCTGACAATGCCACTTACCTGAGTGGTCCCTTCCCTGGAGAGGCCACTGACCGAGGAGGCCACTCACCTTCTCTGAACCAGTTTCTCTCAGTTCGAGGATTGTCACAAAGGTTCAAAGTCAAAGCAGACTGAGGCCTCGCTCCTCGAAGTGTGGTCCACAGACCAGCACACCTTCCCCACGGGGCAGCGCACCGAAAATGCAGACTGTCAGGTCCCATCCAGGTCCTACTGGGGGGGTCCGAACCTTCGCCAGCCCCCCAGGTGGCTCGCGTGGGCCCTGGAGTGGGGACACCGCCTCGGGGCGCCGAGCAGGCCACCAGGTGCACGACCCGCAGCCCGGACCTCTGGGCACTTGAGTGTTTGGCCGATGTCTCGCTTGCCCCCCCGGCCTCGCCCCTGCTCCCGCATCCGGATTGTGGCCCGGATTCTGCCGTCGGAAGGGAGCCCCATTCTCTGTAGAGCTTCCCCTTGGGGCAAATGGAACCAAACAATCAAAAACAGGAAAGAGAAAGAAGAGAAAAGAGGAAGAAAGACCAAGAAAAGGCGTCTGTCTGCCCCAGCAGATCAGGAGCCCCGAAGTCCTCGTCCATCCCGCTGCGGGGAAGGCAGCAAACGTCCCCTGGGTGCATCTGCTGGGCGGTGGGGGCGGGGACCAGCCCCACCGCGTGGGCACAGAGCTGCAGGGGCGGCGGGGCACGCCTTCGGGGCACCGCTGCCCCGTCAGGTCCTCAGACCTCAGGGAGGGATGGCCACAGCGCGCCTCGGGGCTCGGGAACTGGGGCCAGCGCGGGTTACTGAGGCTCCTGTGCCACAGGTCCCTGTGACGGGGCTGCAGCTACAACCACCTTCCAGTCCTGAGTTCGGGGCCCCTTCCCCCGCACTGATCTCTGGGCCCCTGGAACCGATACAACCGTGCACTAATGCACAACCTGACTGCAGGGAACCCTGGTGTCCGGTGACCTCCTTGAGCCCTCAGAGCAGCCCCCTCTTGGCCTGTCCCACCACTTATCCAGAAAGCAAAGGGCCAGTGGCACTCCAGACCCTGACCCGAGTGTCCCCTCACTCTTCCTGACCCATGGCAGGCAGGACGTGCAGGGCTCTGCGGAGCACAGAGCCCCAGCCCAACCCCAGCAGACAGCCTCACCCCATGCGGCCCTTCCACGAGGGCCGCCTGTGGCTCTGAACCCCATTTGGGAATGGGGTTTGGAGGGGACGGGGCTGCTCCCTCTCCGAGAGCTGCTGTGAGTTTTCAGGAGATAAAAATCTCCAGACTGAAGCTCTCACCACAAGAGCTCGCATTCTAGAACTCAGCCAGGTTCGTGAGCAAGACACTGGGTGTGTGCAAGGCGGACGTGGGGCGGGAAGCAGAAAGCGGTCTGGGAGAGTGGGGGCTCCGCTCTGGCCCCACAGCTGTGGGGCAATAGCCGGGGATGAGGGAGGACCAGGGTCCTGGGTGGTCTTCGAGGACTGACCTGAACAGGACAAAGGTGGAAGTGAACCAGCCTGCGGGCCTCCGGGGAGGCGATGGCAGGGCGGCGGCTGTGAGTGGATGGGGAAAGAGCTTGGGGTCTTGTCAGGGGCCCCTTCCCTCCTGCCTACGTGGAGGAAGCATGGTCTGCAGAATGTTCTGTGCGGTTGCCGCATCCGTGGAGTCCAAGGAACGCAAGGGCCGCCTGGTGGGCCAAAGCATCCTCCGTGAGCGTTCCCTACACCCAACAGAGGGGCAACCTGGGGTCAGCCCCTTCTGGAACGTTCCCTCCAGAGGCAGTTGCCCGTGGATTCTCATCTCACAGAAGACAGCATCGCTCAGAGCTCCCAGAAAAGCCATCAATTAAACGCCACCGAGGGCAGTTCTGACGCAGTCTGCAGGAGGCAGCCAGGCCATCGGCAGGGCCAGCATGATTTACGGCCCCTGCTTTCACAAACGCCGCACCGCCTCGGCTCCCTGCCCTCGGGCCAGTCACTCCGGAGTTTAAGAGTAATTAAGAGAAACGATTCCTTTTTATAGCCAGTTCTTCTTTCTCTCAGGTACAGAAGTGGTTCTGGAATAAAAACATCATGAAAGGCACCGTGAAGCCAGGAGACAAAGCAGCAGGTGACTCTGGCTTCAGAGAAGGGACACCTGAAGTGAAGCACGAAGAAAAGGCCGCCTGCATCAGCCTGGAAATGAAGGGGAAGAAGGGAAAAAAAAAATGCCTCTGGGCCCAGGCTCCTCCGTGGGGAATGACGAGGTCTCCTTCTGTCCAGGGCCACTCAGAGCCCTTTTCAGCATCCCTGTGATATAATTAGTGCTGACTTCACAGCCTCGGGTGGGCAGGGGGCAAAGAAGGTCCTCAGATGGAGAGACAAAACCAAACCAAGCATTTCCGCACGGCCCTATGGAATAAACAGACAAGGGGCCACATGTCCCTTGAAGGACCAGGAAATAGACCTTCCGGCTACGGCATGACACGTAAGGTCCTGTCACTTATAACGTGGACCACTCCAGTGACCAGATCAGAAGTGGAGACTGTCTACTGATGCTGTTTCCAACCCAAATCCCCCGGCTTTCTTCAGACAGAACAGTCTCTTTTCTTTCCTTTTCCTTTTTTTTTTTTTTTTTTTCACTTCTGCCATAATAATATGACTTCTTGCAAAGATTATATTTACCTTAGATTTTATTCATTCATTCAGACCTGTTGCATTCGCTGATTCCCCATTTTCTGAGCAAATATTTATGAATCACCTTCCCTGGGCAATGAATGGACAACCAGAGCCTTGGCCTCAGAGGGTGAAGCTTTGAGTATAGGAGACACTACGAACAATCACAGAAAAAACAAGGTTGACAAAGAGGATTTTGTGGAATTTCTCTGTGGGAAAAAACTGAGAGCTGAAAGAAAGCAGGGAATAGAGACCACGTTAGACAGCGAGATCAGTGACAGCCTCTCTGGAGAGGTGACTTTGACCCCAGATGAACACAGCAGATTCCGGCCAGGCAGAGGCCATCAGGAGAGCATTCCAGGCAAAAGGCACAGCACGTGCAAAGGCCTAGAGGCAGGTCTGGGCTGGACAAGGAACAGAGAGGGGGCCGAGGCCTGGGGCAGTGGGGGCCGGTGGGTCACAGAGAGGCAGGAAGGGGGGCACAGGCCTCCAGGGACAAGGCAATGCCCTGGGGTTCGCGAGAAGAACAGAGGGAAGCAACAGGCGGGGTGTGTACGGGGAGGGGCGCGTCCTGGCTGGTTTGCACTGCTGCCTGGTGGAAGCTGTTGGGCTGGGCAATCGTGGAAGCAGGGGGCAGGCCGATCCCCAGGTCTGCGAGACGTGTGACCTTGAACAAATTTCCCTCCCCTGAGCCGCAGTCCTCATCTGTGGGGTGAAGGAATCACCACTGAGAACGCAGTAAGATGTCGCCCGTGGAGGAGCCCAGCCCACGGCGTCAGGGTCTTTCTGGAGCTGTAACGAGAGGACACTGGCCTCCCCAGCCCGTGACCCGGGGTGACCCGGGCCTGGATAAGTGCCCCTCGTCTGCCAAGTACACGCGCGTGGGTAGCACAGCCCCTCTCGCGTCCTTCACTCACTCTGTCACAACCGCTGGCGAGGGTCACTTGGGGGAGGACCAGGCCCCGCTGTGGGGGCTGTGATTCTAATTTGCGGGTCCCCTGGGAGAGGCGGGGCAGCTGACTAGTGGCTCGCCCCAGAACAGAGCTGACACGATGAGGTGGTGACGCCCGGGAGCAAACGCTTCCGTTGCTAGTTAAGGACGATCCAGGAAGCCTCCTAACACGCACCCAGGCCCTTCGTACGGCACCTGCTGGAGGCCGGCCCCGCTGGGCTCCAACCCCCTGGGTTTCCAACCAACTGAGCGCCTTCCCCAGGTGGAGCCCCTTCCCCAGGTTGCTCGCTGGGACCCCTTCTCCCTGCAGGGGAGGGAACGGAAACGTGGCAGGGACAGGCGGGGACCCACAGATCCACACCGTGGGGCCCTTCGGGCCACCGATCCCGGGAATTCCGCAAGGCAGTGACATGACCTGCCAAATCAAGGGAGGGGATCACGCTCAACCAAGACCTGCGGAGACCGAACCAAGGGCCGGGGGCTCTTGCTTGCGTCCCGACTCTGGGCAAGCAAGGAGAAAAAGGCCCTTGTGAGGCAGCTGCCGAGATCTGCACACTCCCGCTGATGAGGACACTGCAGTTCCCTTTCAAAGAAAAACCCATCCAGTACAGGCTGCGACTGGCTTGAAAATACCTTGGCTGGAAGAGGGGAGGCAGCTGGAGGGAGCAGGCAAAGCCGGGTAAGTGCGGAATGCGGGTGAGGGGCAGATGGTTCATTGCGTTCTCCCGGTGGAAAATCTCCATGATCGTTGTTTAAATGTGCTCCGTTCATTTTTTAAGATAGCTGTTCACTTGAGGAAATATTGCAGGATGTGACAAAACGCAGACCGGGAACGTCCGCTCTGTCATTTTGCCGCTTCCCCGTGTGAACCGGGCGACAACAGGGCATGTCACGTGGCCATGGGCCCGAGACGGGACCTATCCCCGCGTCTTCTGCAGACGGGACTCTGAGACCTTTGGCCGGTCCCGCACGCAGGGGGAGGGGTTTGCGTCGACACCCGTCGGAAGCTACCGGCTTGCTCATCACAGAGCCAACCGGCTGATGGCGAGTTTATGCAGAGCTGAGCACAACAGCCGGGGCCTGTCACCCCGGCTCTCGAGTGAAGATCCAGGGGTGTTTTCAAGCAGAAATAATGGGCCTCCGTGGCTGTTTAAAGAGGTATGATTTATCTCCGGGACCGCATCCAGGCTGGAGCTGCTGGGGACAAGCCCAGGCTCCCTGGCCGGGGACGAGGTTTAATGCCTCGGCGGCTTGTCTGCAGGTGGAGGACGGCTGAGCCCTCGCGTGCCCAGCGACCGGGGGTCGGGGTGACCCGCGCGGGCACAGACGCAGCCAACACGGGCCGCTGCGGACAGCGCGTCTGTGCACCCCAGGAGGTAGGAGATTTGGGGGTTTCTGTTGACTCTGAGCCACATGATGCTTAACTGGGGTTATCTCGGGCCGGTGGAATGTTTGCAGGCAGAATCGTGTGGCTTGGTTGCCTTCATTACTCAAAAGCAGGAATTTCTGTCTCCAAAGATATGAATTATGTGCCTTTGATTGAGAACAGCTGCCGCATCCTCTGCACAGAAACGCCGACCCTTTGGGCCAATTCATCGGACCGTGACACGCACCACCAGGTGTCTACCCAGGGCCCTTCCTTCTCGCTCATGAGTCCCTAAGCCTTGTCCAGCCCCCGCCCCTGTGCCCCTGTGACACTGCTCTGGCCATGAGGGGACGCAGAGGCTGCTGGGGGTTCTGGGCAAGTGCTGGTTTCCTATTTCAGCCTCCTCCTCCCTCCTCCTTTCCCTCCTCCTCCTCTTCCCTCCTCCTCCCCCCTCTTGCTCCTCCCTCCTCCTCCCCCTCCCACCTCTTCCCCCTCCTCCCTCCTCCGTCTTCCTCCTCCCTCCTCCTTTCCCTCCTCCTCCTCCTCCTCCCTCCTCCTTTCCCTCCTCCTCCTCCTCCTCCCTCCTCCTCCCTCCTCCTCTTCTACCCCCTCCTCCCATCCCACCCCTTCCCCCTCCTCCCTCCTCCTCTCCCTCCTCCTCTTCCCCCTCCTCCCCCTCCTCCCTCCTTCCTCCTCCTCCTCTTCCCTCTTCTCCTCACTCCTCCTCCTCCTCCCTCCTCCATCTTCCTCCTCCATCTTCCTCTTCCCTCCTACATTCCCTCCTCCTCCTCCTCCTTCTCCTCCTCCCTCCTCATCTTCTTCCCCCTCCTCCCCCTCCCACCCCTTCCCCCTCCTCCTTCCTCCTCTCCCTCCGCCCTCCTCCTTTCCCTCCTCCTTTCCCTCCTCCTCCTCTTCCCTCCTCCTCCCCCCTCTTGCTCCTCCCTCCTCCTCTCCCTCCTCCTTCCTCCTCCTCCCTCCTCCGTCTTCCTCCTCCATCTTCCTCTTCCCTCCTGCTTTCCCTCCTCCTCCTCCCTCCTTCTCCCTCCTCCTCTTCTTCCCCCTCCTCCCCCTCCCACCCCTTTCCCCTTTTCCTTCCTCCTCTCCCTCCTCCCTCCTCCTCCTCCCTCCTCCTCTTCTTCCTCTTCCTCCCCTTCCCACCCCTTCCCCCTCCTCCTTCCTCCTCTCCCTCCTCCCTCCTCTTTTCCCTCCTCCTCTTCCCCCTCCCCCCTCCTCCTCCTCCTCCCCCTCCTCCCTCCTTCCTCCTCCTCCTCTTCCCTCTTCTCCTTACTCCTCTTCCTCCTCTCCCCTCCTCCTCGTCCCTCCTCCTCCTCCTCCCCCCTCCTCCTCCTCCCATTCCCTCCTCCCTGGCTGGGAAAGAGTGGCAGCATCTGCAGCCACGAGAGACACCCAAGGGAGGGCAGGACAGCAGAAGGAGCCAGCCTTGGTGACATCACACGGCCCCCCACAGCAGCCCCAGACCTGTTCCTCGGGAGTGAGGCCAACCACCACCGGTCAAACTCCTGGAGCTGGTTTCTGTGGCTTCGAGCTGAGCGGGGTCCTGGCCGGGAGAAGCACGCACAGCTGGCCCCTGATAACCGAGGCGCCTGGTCCACTCACCGTGACCCGCTTGCACGGCACTGGGGTCCCCAAACTCACTTGTTCTCTGATGTACACGGAACGTGGCCGCCACCCTGCATCCGGTGGCCGCGCTCTCAGTTACTCACTCCCAGGTGGGCTCAAGCTTTCACACGTGAATCCGGAATCGGCAGAACTTCTTCCGCTCCGACCATCTGATGCCTTCGGGTTCTCCGGCGGTGCGGTGGGCACCCTACGCGTTCCCTTCCCGGAACGAACACCTCTCGTGCCCTCTGACGTCTGCTTCCCCTTGCCGTGTAAGCAGAACCTGGCTGCCATTTGAGAATTCACCTTCCTACCTCTGTCCACGGGACCCCGAACCCCAGGCCCTCGGGGAAAGGCGGGCCACAGGAGCCACCGCTGCCCGACAACGGGCTCGGTGACAGGAGGGACCTGAGCCGGCCGTCAGTGACTCTGGGGCTCTGATGGCATCCTGTTCGTGTCCCTGCACTTGGACCTGAGCGAGTGTGGGGCTGGAGCTGGAACCGTGGGGGGTTGGAACCACGCGGGGGCACCTGCCGCTGCCCCCGAGGGGAGTCTGCAGGGGGCCGGCACCAGGGGTGGTGCGGGGGCACACGGGAGACCAGCCCAACCCACGCGATGGCCTCTGAGCCCCCAGACCCAGCTCTGCCCGACCACCAACACCAGTGCGTGAGCCCATCGAGGCCCCGGGGCCTGAGCCCCTGAGTCGGGTCTGGGTCGCGTCACCAGGAGAATCCAGCAGAAGGTTCGGTTTGGGGCAGAAGCGTCCGTGGCCCCTGGGAAATCTCCAGCCGGCCCGGAAACCAAGAGGACATTTACACCTGCTGAGTCGACTGTTCGTGACCATCCTGGGTGGGCCTCGCCCGCTGCCGCGTGGGTCCTTTTCCTTGGCTGAACTCACTGAACTGTCAGGGAACGGTCACCGGGGGTGGTTTTGCTCACTTCCTGCCAGAAGAACACATTCTGGTCTGTTTCAAAACCCTCATGACGTAACTGTGCCCCCCGCACATGAGGAAACGGAAAGTTCTTGCCGCAGAGGGAGCTCTCGGCACCTTTATCCTGAGGCTTTGTTCAAGGAAAACACACCTGCCTGGCACTCCCTGCCGGGGCTCGAACTGTTGTTGCAGCTGCCTCCAGGGCCGGTCCCTGCACCCCAGGGCCCAGGTCTGCGGGGCCCTGTCCCCTCCCGGCCTCTCGGCTCCCCCTGGGCCTCCGGAGGCCGCCGCCCACCCGTCAGAGGCTCTGGCCTCCTGCCGGCTTTGTTCTGGGGATAAAAAGGCAGTGGTGGCCGAAGGGCTCTGCCTGCTGACCTCCAAGGAGCGGGGCTCTCGGGGCCTCTGCTGAGCTGAAGCTGCGGCCTCCCCAACGGCGAAGCGCCCTGAGCGCCCAGAAAGTTCGTGGCAGAGGCTCCAAGGGGAGAGATGGTAAGGCCTCCAAAGCTGGAAACCAGAACAGCCCCCACCCCCCACCAGTGTCAGGTCAAGGGCAGGGCACGTCCCTCCTAACAGACTCTGATGCGCCCCCGGAATGAACTCCGCTGCTGGCCGCGACCCCTGCTGCAGTTCAGGTCCTCTCTGCTCTCTGGGGGCCCCAGCGCACCTCCAGTTCCGGGAGGGGGGCGCGTCCTAGTTCCCAGAGCTCAGTGGTGCCCTGACCCAGGCTCTCCCCGCCTTTCAGGAGCTGGTCTCTGGAGCATCACGCTCCTCGCCCTCCCGAGGCTCTGACGTCACCCCGGGCCTGCAATCTTGGGTTGTCCAGAGATGACGGATTTCGCTAAACCGAGCCCGGCCCCCCTGCAGACAGCGTCCCCATTATATTACCCCACTCTGCTGAGCATGTGACGTTTGTTAGTTCCTGGAAGTGTCTTGTTTGTTGATCTATTCACTTCCTTCTCTCCTGTCTGCACCCCACCCCCCAGGCTGGGCCAGGAGCCCCCTGAGGCCTGGGGCTGCGTCTAATTCTCTTTTGTTTCCCTGGGGCCATAACAGGGCTCCAGTCCCTGGAAGGAGCTCGACAGAAGGCCTTTGGTCAAAGCCCCCTTTGAGTCTCATTCCCTTCTTGCCCGGTGCCTCTTTCCCACCCGATGTCTTACCGGATCCAAAACCTTGTGTGTCTGGCCAGCGTCGTCCACGAGAACTTTCTGCGATGAGACATGTTCTGTATCTGCCCGTCCGGTGGGGTAAACATTCACTGCACCATCACAGGGCCCTTGACATGTGGCTAGTGTGACTTCGGAGCACAGTCAGGGAAGGGGCAGGGGAGCCCCCAGCCTTCTTCTGGGTCTGGTGACCGGCCACGGCCGGTCACTCCCGTGGATCGGGGACTACGGGGGTTGGAGGACAGGCTGGGAGAAAGGACTTTCACCCCGGGGCGGACGGCAGGAAGGTTGTGTGGGAGGAGGGAGAGGAGCCTCAACGCCTGATGAACAAAGATTCAACCCCGAATGGTGCCCTGCCCCCCCTCCACGTCACCCTCCTCCACCCCTTCCTGAAAGCTCCAAGGGGTTGGGGACCAGGCTCTGCCCCTTTCTTGTCCCACTCTTTCTGGGGTGTTGTGCTCATGCAGGTGACCGAGATGGCCCTCTCCCAGGTCCAAATTCCAGCCAGTGGGGAGGGGGAAGGAAGGAAAGAGAAGTCTCTCACTTTGAAGCCTGGAAGTCAGACCCCTCACTTCTCTTCCCAGCCCATTGGCCAGAACTTAGTCACAGGCCGCCCCGAGCAGAAGCACAGGGAAGGAGTCGTGCTCTGTTCTGGCAGGCCCCTGTCCCACTGAGGGTCTGAGGGCTCTGTCTGTCTAAAAGAAGGGAGAAGGGGCATAGAGAGACAGCTAGATGTTTCTGCTCAGAAGCACTTGGCGAGATCAATCACCTCACCACAGGACCACCTAGGCCTTGCCAAGTTCAAGGGAAATAGAACAAATGTTGCCCCGTGGAGGGTCAAGTCACGTCCTTGTCTGCTTCCAGCTGGGGCTCGTGCCTGTGCAGAAGCCAGCTCTCTGTCCCAGCTGGAACCTCCCCCCCCCACCCCACACTCACCAGTTGCTGGAGTTGCTAGGAGTAACCTAGGCTCCTTGTGCCTCAGTTTCCTTATCTATAGAATGGGGGTGATAACAATCACAGGTAGATCGTCAGAATTGAGTTAATTAACATGAAACATCTAGAACAGAGGCTGGCACGTAGTGAGTATTAACGGATGTTCATGGGGAGAGAGCAGTGGAATAGTAAAGAGCGTTCACCCACATGCACACGAGCACACACACACGCACACGTATGGCACACACACTCACACACACGCACACATACGCGCAAATGTGCCCACACACGGGCACATGGGCACTGAGTCTCCTCAGCCTGAGCCTTGGCCCCCGACCCCCACCCAGGTGCTCACCGGGACAGTGACAGGGCCGCTCCCGTCCCCGTAGCTTCGATGCAGGTGTCTTCTGTCTCTGAGCCTCCCAACAGTCGTGGGAGACCGGGACTCTGCTACCAGCCCCTCTCCACAGAGGAGGAAGCCTGGACCCACACAGGAGGCGTCCCCGTGCCACCGTCAGTGGCCAGCAAACAGCCCGCGGGACCTGAGCCCAGGACGTCGGATGCCAGGTCAGTCACGGAGTCGCCCCCCCAGGCACCTTCCGGGCAGCGCCTCTGGGCCAGGCACGGCTGCAGGTGCTGAGAGCCTGGGGCTTAGCAGGACGGGGCCGTCCCTGCTGCCTGGGAGCTCACAGTGCAGCGGGGAGGGCGAGGGAGGTGACAGCAAGGACACGTGCTCTCAAGGTCACTTCCCATGGTGGGGAGTGGCACCCGGAAGAGACAGGGGGCCGCGTGCCGGGAGGGGCCTGGGCGGACAGCGCCGTCAGGGGGCTCGCTGACCGGGTGACGCTTGGCAGAGCCCTGGAGGCTGAGAAGGGGCAGCTTCTGGAAGGTGAGCTGGGGACAGCATGGAGGAGGCCACATGGCGGGCACAGAGGCCCTGGGTGGGGACGAACCTGGCACGTTAGTGGCACAGAAGGGAGGTCAGGGGGTCCGGGGGAAGAGGGATGGGGGGGGACAGGCCTCCACGTGCCCCAGGGCCTGTGAACCCAGGCACATCTCCGAGCGGTCACGCAGGTTCTCAGGGCAGAGAGAGCCCCCACTCTGGGCAGGAAGGGGCCGCCGGGTGGGTGGGGAGGGTGCTGGGGTGCGGGAGGCAGGCCCCCTCTGTTCTCGCCAGAAGCCCAGGGCCGGCTAAGCCAGAGGGCCCGGCCCAGCCTGGCTCCTTCCTCACCGCCCGGGCCTCTGCCATCCGGTTGGGGCACCTCAGAATGAGGAGCAGGGAGGGGGACCGGTCACAGGCGTGCACCTGCTACCCAATCTCCAGACCCAGGTAGCATCCTGTGACAGGCTTCCCCGTGCCAGCGGAGGGGACGCTGACGAGGGGGTCCCCTGCCTGGCGATTCCTTTCTGGTTCTGCCCACGTGAAATCTGCCCGTTTGAGCCTCCTTCTCCGCCTGTTTGTGTCTTACACTTTCCACACGGGAGGTAAAGGCAGAACAGACGCAGAACGTGTAATTGTAACCCTCGGATGTGTAACCCTTTATCCCTGCAAGTTCCCAAGTACCCGTGCGGTGAAAGCACGCTGCTGTGCAAGAAGCCAGGCTTCGGGACAGCGATCTAACCGCTACTTATCCCGTTATTCATCTAGTCCCGTGTGTGCATCTGTCCGTCCCACTTTGTGGCCGTGCACATAACAAGGACACACACAGTCACAGGTCCCCTGTGTGTTTGGACAACACGTGACTTTGCATCACAAAAGCACCTGTGATGTCAGAGGCGCCGTGAATCATCGTGACGACTCTGGGCCTGGTATCCAAGAGACCTCAACTTGCAGCCAAGTCACTGTCCCCCCGCTGTGAGAACTGGTGGCTGTATTGGAGCCTCTAGCTGGAGGGGATGAAATTACATCTAGAATGACCCGCATTGTGCCACCGCTAATGACCCAGTTAACCTCTGGATAATTTTCTGCTTCTTGGTGTCCTGGGAACGGGTGGTGTTTACTCCACTTGGGACAAACCTTTATTAATGTGCATTAATGTGCCGGGGCGGTCGCTGCTCTGGGCCCAGGGTTTTCATAGAAATCGGCCAGTGAGCCAGGGTCCCGCTGGAGCTGTTGCATGAGAATGAGGCTCTTTTCTTTACCCTCTCCTTGCCCTGATTTGCATGACTAAGCGTTTCTGCTTTTTTAAAAAGTGTGTTTGTTTGTTTCTGGATTGTTGTTGTGTCTCCTACAGAGGAAAGCAATTACTTGCTCACTGGACAGAGACCTAAATCTGGCAAAAGCCCAGTTCTGCTCCGCCCAGAGGAGGGGAGCCAGCCAGCCACACTCCGTTGGTAGGGACCATTCCAGGACACGGGGCCCACGGAGGCGGGATGAAAATTACTTGGGTCTTCAGTAGACTCCTTAAAAGAAGGTATATATCACAACAAAGGAGAATTAGATGGGACCGGAGGGCAAAGAGGACTCTGTCCTTGTAAAATTCGGCTCAAGCTAACAAGTAGCTCAAACGTGTCTCTGAATGAGGCTGTGGGTCCCCTGGGGAAAGAGAAGACGTCGCTAATTCTGTTCAGACGTGTGGTTCTCAGCTGTATCAGAGCCAATGTCTGGTTTTTAAAACAAATATTTCACGGCTTCTATTCAACTGGAATGAAATTCATAATTAATATCACCTACCTACATACGTATTTTTAAATGTAATATCCCAAGTGTAAGATAAAGGGGGAAAGGAAAGGAATTCATGACAAAATAAAACACGTTTCGACACGTAAATGCTCTGGCACAACTCATCTGGAAGGTACAGTCAAGTAATCAAGATGCTTGAACTTGGACGTAGAATCCCAGTGAATGAAGCTACACATGCAGACCCGGGACAGTTCTGCTGTTTGGGGGCAACGCAGGCACCAGGAGAAGCTTTGCCATTGGTAATTCAAGCCTTCAAACGGGAAGGGGACCTTGGTAAAGAGTCCTGAGCGAAACAAAGCACCGTCTTCCCTTAACTTACACCATAGTTTATTCCTGAAAACTCCAGATCATTCCAAACAAGGAAAAAAAGTAATCTTATGTCTATGCAAAATAGAGTTGGGTTCTGGGCTCAGGTCGTCTTAGACGGCTTTTTAATCTACGTGGATGTCCAGAGGGGCCTTCAAAATTGGTGCCCATGCGTCCGGCCCCAGAATTAGTCCGGAGGATAGCTGGCGGGCCGGGCCCCACCTTCAGACGGGAAATGAAACCAGAGGGAGGAAGAAGCTCACCCAAAGTCCCACGGCCAGAGAAGGGCAAGGTCGGGGCTTGAGCAGGACGCTACTGGACTCGAGGTCTGGATCCAGTTCACTAGAGGCTCGTAGACGCCCCTCCCCAGAGTGAGAGCTGCACTTAGGCCAAATGGGAGCTTCCTTGCTCAGGAGGCTATAATCCCCACGCACGCCCCAGAGCGGTCTAACACCAATGACGGGGGCGACAGGGAGGTCCAAAGGCCAGCCCCCTTGCCTCAAGTTGGGACCAACTCTGGGATACGATTCATGCTCCAGGGCTATCCATGGGCTCGGGCTGAAGCTGCTCTCTTTCTTCGCTTAGCTTTCCCCGCCCCGCCCCCCTTCCCTGTTCCGCGCCCTCCCTCCCTCCTCTCGGGAGATGTCCTCAATAAGTCACATGCGTAGGGATCTCCATCGCAGGCTCTGCTTCAAAAACTGACCTAATACGGGTCAAGATCAAAAGACCAGTTCGGCGACTATTGCAATCATCGGGTGAGAGATGATGGTGGCTCGGACCAGAATGGCAGCCGTGGGGGGTGGAGAGACGAACTGGTGAATATTCGGAAGGTTGGTGACTTCATTAGGTGCTGCTGCACTACGGCAGTGAACTAAACCAGGGGCCAGTAAACCACATCCTGCGAAGAGATCTGAACCCCAGCCTTTGGAAGGGGCCCCCGTCCAAGTTTGTCCTTCCTAGGAGACTCTCCCTTAGCCCTTGGGAACCACCTAGGGTTTCCTTATGGCCCTTAGTGACTCTTTTATCATAGGTTAATAATTCTTTATATAACATTTCCCCTGTTTAAATCACGGTACGGTTCTGTCTTTCGATGGGGCCCAGGCTTCTACATAGGTGGGACCCAGCAAAAAGCCAACGGGGAAAGACTAAGCGGGCTCTGTAGAGGCTCAGCCCTGGCATTACAGAACAGTGTAGAAGGGTACGTTGGCGGCCAAGAGACAGTAGCTTAGTAACCTGCCCACGGTCATTTCCGGCTTTCCCATTCTATTACTCCGATCTTTTTAGTTGTCCTCAAAAGGGCATATTGGAGGAGCACTTACTTCGAAATCAGAGAATGGACATTCCAGTCTTGAGCCGACTGCTAACTCTCCCCGGGGCCTCAGTTTCCTCACTTGTCAAAGGAAGTAGTTATACCAGAGGCTGCTAAGAATCTTCTCGTCGTGAAATTTCTGTGACTCGGTGAGAGAGACACCTGCAGCTGTGGGGGTTGAACTCCAAAGTGCCCAGTGATCATTACCAGTGATGGTCATGATCCCCCCGTCTGATGATGATCAGGCACTGACACCTCGCTGCCTTATGTTCCCTGACCCAACCCATTAGCACTTCCTGACAGCTCGACCCCCGAGTAGACTCTGAATCCACACACTGCTCTCTATCCCTCTCCTCATGTTTTTGGAATGTTTATTTATTTTCGAGCGGGGGGAGGGGCAGAGAGAGGGGGACAGAGGGTCCCAAGCAGGCTCTGCGCCGACAGCAGCGAGCCCAACGTGGGACTCGAACTCACGAACCATGAGATCGTGACTTGAGCTGAAGTCGGACGCTCTCAACTGCCTGAGCCCCCCGGGCGCCCCGTATCCCTCCCCATCTTTACCCAGGACGGATGATGGATGATGGATGTGGAACACCGGCTTCCCTTCTGCCCGTCCGCAAGGTGCCTACGTGACCAACCCCCAACAAAAACCCTGGGTGCCGAGTCTCTACTGAGCCTCCCTGTAGACGAGCCTCACACCTGTCAGGTCCTCCACTCCCTGCCGGCCACACAGGCTCACGGTCCGCTTCCACACTTCCACGCAAGTCATACCATGTCACTCCTTTGCGTAAACCTCTCCAATGACTTCCCACCCAGTACCATCCAGACTCCTCACTGTGGCCCACGAGGCCCTGCATGGCCTGGACCCTTACCACTCCCGTAACAATGCCACGTCCTTTCTTGCTCAGGGCCATACGCTTATCATTCCCCCCCCCCCCCCGGCACCCGTGCTCCCCCACCCCCAGCCTGGCCAGCTGCTTCTCATCCCTAAGACTGACCCATCAGAGATCCCTTCCCTGCGTGCCTTTCCTTCACGGCACTTACGACAATCTGAATGTATCTCATTTATTCATTTGTGTGGTATCTCTTGCTGTCTCCCTCCCCCCGCCCCCACTCCCCAGGATAGAAGCCTCAGGAAGACAGGGACCTTGTCTGTCCCGTTCAGTACTTTATCCCCAGCAGCCAGCCCGGTGCCTGGTATAGACGGTAGTTAATAAATATCTATGAGAAAGTAAGTGGGATCCACTGTAGACAGCCTGTGGTTGTTTACCTGGTTCCCGTTTCCAGGCGCCTGCTTAAGTCCAGAACACGTGTACCTTCTTGATTTACCATCCGCCTCTCTGGTCCCTGCGAGGCGGCTCTGTGCACCTGCACCAGGTGTGAGTCAGGGCGGTGAGTTGAAAAACAAAAGAACTCATACTAGTAAATTTACAGTAAATCTAAGCAGAAAAGGACTTTACTAAAACACAGTGGGTAGCTGGGAAATTTCCCAGAAGGGCCAAAGAATCAAACTGAAAGCCCACCTAGCTAAGAACTTGGTCTAAGACTCACCCCATGGAGCTATTCACCTAAAGATACCTCCAGTACGTCGGACGCAGACGCTATGGCTCCCGCTGCCCAAAGCACGGACGCGTAGTCTCCCCGCTGGCTGGCCATCCCCAGAAAGCATTTCGTGAGGTTCCTGTTTCTCAACACGACGAGACTCCAATTCAAAGTTTACGTACGTACGGGGGCGCAACCAGAGTCACCTGCCGCCCTAGCTGCAAGGGAGTCTGGGAACCTGAGTAGCTAGAGTTCCGCTGAGCCGGCAGTTTGTAAGGTATGAAGTTCGCCAGACGCAGGAAAGGAGCTCCGAGTTTCTGGACAGCTAAACGAAGCACAAATGCTCACTCAACTCCCCAGGCGGGTGGCCACGGAAGAGCTATTTTCCCCTGTAAGCCGTTGGCTCTTCCCGTGCCAGAAGGCTGCAATAAATCATCCTCCAGTTATGGCTGTCCTCGGGGGTGACACACAGTGCTGTAACCGCTTCCCCGAAGGCCTCTGTCTCTTTAGCCACTCTCCTTTAGAGCAACGAAGAGACGGTTGAATTGTTGTCGAAGCACCTCGCATCATTACTCATCCTGGCTCGGCACGAAGGCAACCTCAGGATCAATGTCGTCGTTCCCGAAAGGTTTTTATATGCTAAACATCAGATGTAGACACAGCCTGGGAGATGACAGAGCCAGTCCACCCGGGATTTACACGTGTGAAACGGGCAGAGAGAGGGCTGCCCCAGGGTCCACCCTAAACACCGTATCCCTCCCTTCTCTCCATCCTCAACAAATATTTGTCGACTGTCTGCCATCTGCCCAGCAATGTGTTAGAAGCGGGACATAACACCACTGAGAAAAACATAGGCATGGCCCCCCGCCGCCATGGATGGTCCATTTGGGCTAGAGATTGGGAGGGCAGATACTAACTGAACAGTCATTCATATAAATCTACTACGCAGACTGAGACAAACATATGCTTTCAAAGTCAATAAAATCACGTTACTCACCTGCTCAGAATCCTCTGACTTCTTCCCCACGCCCAGAGTGAAGGTCTCACGCTACCAGCCCCACGGGATGTGATCGTGGCTGCCTCTCTGACGGCCCCCTGACGTTCGTCCCTAGACTTACTGGGCCCAGCCACGCCGGCTCTTTCCTCTGTTTCTTCTACTTTATTCAGGCCACAGTTATTGGAAGTCTCTGCTACACACAATCAAATCATCTTCAACTGACACAGCACATCCGGGAGCTTTGGTCTTTATTTTTAGGGTAAGGTGAGGCCCTCGAAGCATTTAGACGGCAGGGCGAGTGGGTTTGGTGCATTTAGCGATCCCCCTGGCTGCATAGAGGACACGCGGTGGATACTGGGCGAGGCGGTGGGTGAACCCTTCTGCCCTCCCACGGGGTAGAGGACAGATTACGTCGAGATATGGCAAGACTCGGAGAGTCTTGGTCCCTGAGCAACCACAAGGTTTGAGATAGGTCACATTTCCGGACCTGAACGTCCTTGTCTGCTACCCCAAACAAACCTGCCGTGTCTTGTCAGAAATGAACAGAAGAGGCAGAATCCGCGGCAGACGTCTGTGATCGTGATGGTAGAGAGACCCCGGGAGATGAGAACCCCTGATGCCCTCAGCCGACATTCCTCAGCCGTCCCTCCCCCGTGAAGGTCCATGGTGATGAGTATCCGCTCGAGCAGGGGACAGATAAGGACAGACAAGAAAACAATGCGACTGTCAACACTGCCCACGCCCCGTGTCCACACTCACGGCCAGCCGGTCCTTGCCACCTGCGATCTGACCACAAGCCCCAGACGCCTCCTGACGGTGTCCTCCTGACCTGGGAAGTGCTGGGAGCTGACACCCCAGATGCCTCTGCCAGTGATGGCTGGGACCCTGAGGGCTTGCTTGCAGCCCACCTGCCCTGTCCCGCCGCCCCACTGCCCTGCAGGGTCTCCCGCAATAAACCCCTTACCTTGCCTCAGCGTCTGGCACTGGGAGCCAGACCGAAGGTCGGTGGGAATCAAATGAGATGTGGACAGAACGGGGGCCGACAAACCTTTTCTGTAAAGGGCCAGAGGCTAAATGCTCTAGGCTCCGCGGGGCGCAGTCTCTGTCACAACTATTCAACAATGCCCCGTAGCGAGAAAGCAGCCACAGACGACACGTGAGCGCATCAGTGTGGCTGTTTCAATAAAACTTTATTGACAAACACAGACAGCGGGCTGGGTTTGCCCCCTAGCTGTGCATGGCGGACTGCCGGGATGGAGAATGGCCGGTGCTGGGCCAAGAGCTCCATCAAATTCAAGGTCGGGGAAGCCTCACTAAGGAGACAACGTGCGCACAGGAAGTCACTAAATAAAGGTCCGGGGGGGGGGGGGGGCGCGATCCAAGCAGAGGGACCTGGAAGACCACAGGCCATGAGTGTGTGGAGTGGAGTACATGCCTCAGTACCTAGCTGGAGGAGGAAATGAGACAAGGCAGGTAATGGTAGAAATGGCAACGGATACTTAATGGCCCTGCCTTCCCAGGCAGGAAGTGTGATTATTGTCCCATTTTCCAGAGGAGGAAACCGAGGCACAAAGAGGTGAAGCAGCTGGCTCAAGGCCACCCAGCTAGGTTCCAGGGGGCCAGGATGCCTCTCGCCTGCGTCCAGAGAGGAGCCGTCCCCGGGGAGAGGGAGTTTGGGCTACGTGCCCAACAGAGCCAGGGTAACAAGGAACGACATTCATCCAGCACCGACCCCGTGCCGGGCCTCCATCTAAGCTCCACACAGACTAATTCATCTAATGCTCACATCGACGGACGTTATGAGGTGGGGGCTGATTGTCACCGTGTGACAGAGGAGGAAACTGAGGCACCGAGGGTTTAAGCGGTGTTCTCAAGGTTGTTTCTGGGAGTGGCTGAGTCAGGATCCAAGCCCAGTGTGACTTCAGAGATGCTGCTTCTGCACACACTATACACGTACACACACGCACACACACACACACACACGTGCATGTGCACACAGACCCCAGAGAGTCAGCAGCAGACAACAGTAGATGGAAGAGTGTTGCCCCGAACGTGGAGCATGATGAGAAATATCTCAGAGGCTGTTTTCCACCAACTGGGAGTGTCTGAATGAAAGCCCAGCCCCACGGCCCACGGTCACGTACAAGAAGGGGCTGGGGGCACGGAATCCTGGTTGTCGTGATCATCGGCTCTCTTCCTCCAGACGTGGGCTTTTCGGATACAGTGTGTGCAGTAAACACACTACAATGAAGTCCAAATTCCATCTCTCCCTAGCTGTGGGACAAGGAGCAAACACTTCGCCATCATCAGCCTCAGTTTCCCCTGAAACATGACTGATAACACTGCCCTCCCTAAGAATTATACATAACACCTAGGCATGCTTAGAGCGTGCCGGGTACACAGGAAGTGCTCAATGAATGTTGACTGATATACCTAAGCCCTGTGTATAAGCGATTCCCTTCCTGACTCCCCAGCACCAGACAGCCCCCGAGAGCCTCAGTGAATGACAGCTGCCACCACGCGGTGTCATTGTTTCAAAGAGTCTCCGTACCGAGCGCCTGGTGAACTGTCACGTGCCGACCGGAGAGTCGTCCAGCCTTTGTCTCGCTGGGCTGGGCCGATATCCAATGTCACAGCGTTTTAGGTTCTTCTTTTCTCTGCCTGTGTCTTTTCTCTGCGGATCGGCAAGAAAGATAACAGCTGCGCTCGGACTTTGTGTTTTAATCGTTTTAATAAGGCACAGGAAATTGGGTGGCTTAGGGACTCGGCGTCAGAGGGAAGCTGTCACTGTGTGGCCAGAGCAGGTGGAAGGGGGAGAGTCAAGGGCGGGAAAGAGGAGGACACTCGGGGAAGGCAATGGAATAGCTTGGGAGGCTTCGACGGCCCAAGTTAAGTTCACCTCTCTCTCGCAAACACCTCAGCTGTGCCAGCCGCATAAGGCAAGTGCCAATAAATATTTGTGAATACACGAACGGAGGAAAGAATGAATGACCCGGCCACTATCTAATGAGCTGTGCTACTCTGTCCCTACCCGGTGAGTCAGGCACGGATCCACAACGCGTGCTCAGCGACCATCTACTGATGCCTTGAACACCTAACAGATCCTTCAGTCTCGCTCCCCTTTACGAGCCTGCCTGGCTACACAGAGGTCCGGGAGGACGGGATGTGCTGTGTGTTTCTCTGCGTTCTCCACCATGCCCTGCGCTTGGACAACTCTCAAAAGATAACTCAGGATCAGAATGCCTGGGGACATGAGAAGCGGAGTTGACATTCAGAAAATTTCGCCACTTGCAGGCCACGCCCTACATTCTCTTGTCAGCAACAGCTCTCAGGGCCTCCATACCTTTGCATAGACTGTTCCCTCTGCCCAAATGCCTTTCCCTCAGTCCCCACTTCTCTGGGTGAGCTCCTACTCCTCCCTCTGCATCTGTCACTTCTTCTGTGAAGCCTTTCTCTGATTTCCCCCTGGTTGCTCCGTGACCGTCCTCAGCCCAAAAGTTGGCCCCACCATCTCTGGGACAGCACATCCCTCAAGCCCCTTCCGTGTTCTGCTGCAAGTCTTTGGTGATGAGTTCTGTCCCTTGCTCTTAAAAAGACTAGGGTTGGGGCGCCTGGGTGGCTCAGTCGGTTGGGCGTCCGACTTCGGCTTAGGTCATGATCTCGCGGTCCGTGGGTTCAAGCCCCGCATCGGGCTCTGTGCTGACAGCTCGGAGCCTGGAGCCTGTTTCGGATTCTGTGTCTCCCTCTCTCTCTGACCCTCCCCCGTTCATGCTCTGTCTCTCTCTGTCTCAAAAATAAATAAATGTTAAAAAAAAATTAAAAATAATAAAAAAAAAAAAAGACTAGGGTTATGAAAATGAGCACTGAACCCAGAGATCAGAGACTGGTCCCTTCCGTTCCACATAACCCAACAACCAGGAGACCCGGGAAATGGGAAACCCTCCCCGTCCACCGCCGTCCGGATGGAGGGAACCGGGTTTCACAAAGGAACCCGCAGAATCGCAGCACGACGGCCACGCTCCGCCCTGCCCGTGAGCTCCTGTCGTCAAGCCCTGGTGGGTTCGGTTTTGTCTGAAGGTTTAACAGGATTTCAGACTTGGGGGGTGGTCTCCTCGGATTTTCTCCTTCTTTTTCCTTTTGAGGCTTAAAACTACCCCCACGACACCAAAGAAACAACCGTGGCGGAGAAGATTAGAATTACACAGGATGTAATTCCCTTTCACAGAAATGCCAAAGGGTACTGGGTCATCTTGAGTTGTGATTTTCCTCCTGCAAGAGCCAAAAAGCTGAGATCGTGGATTAAGTAAAATGGTTGTGAACGAAGCGTGGCTCTTGAGGACCGCAGCTGGAGGTAGAGGTTTCAAACCCTAAGGACCCACAGCGGAGGGTTTGTAAAGAGCAATGGAGCATCCAATCAGATATTGTGCTACGCGGCCACAGGGTAGAGATAAGGGAATATCAGGTTTCTTTAGGTTTGTCATTTCTCGGCACGTAGATGTGTGCGCGTGTGTGTTAACGCAGTTGATTCAATGCGTGTAGTATTGTCTTACGGGGAGCCTGAAAGGTCGAGGGGCTCACTTCTGGTTACGCAAGGGTTGGGATTGTTCGAGAATAATTTTCCCAAAAAAAGGTAAAACTATGACTCTCAGACAAATATTCGATGAATGTGTCAGAGGTGTGAACGCGGTAATGAAGGAGCCAGAAAAGTCTTAAAACCAAGTCAAAGAAAAATCCAGGGGCACCTGGGTGGCTCGGTTGGTTGAGCCTCCGACTTCGGCTCAGGTCATGATCTCGCAGTTTGTGGGTTCGAGCCCCGCGTCGGGCTCTGTGCTGACAGCTCGGGGGCCCGGAGCCTGCTTCGGATTCTGTGTCTCCCTCTCTCTCTGCCCCTCCCCCACCAAAAAAAATTTAAAAATAAATAAATAAAAAAGAGAAATGCAAAGTGCACACCCATTTGTAGGCCATTAGGAAGGTTGAAATGAATTTCATTAATACATGCAAAAGAGACTTCCTCCATAATGGGGGGGAGGGGTGGGGGCGGCGGAGAAAATCAGTTAAAAACACCCCCTGGACATAACATGCATTTCTATGGACAGGAATGATTTGCGTTACTATCAGTTTGCTATAAATGAACTTTTATCCTTACAGGATTGTAAAAAAAAAAACCTAGTCTAAGACAAGCAAAGGGGAAGATCACCTGGGACGATGCGCTAGTGAAGACACCCCCCACATCGCAAAATCTTTCCCAATTTTACCCAACGGGCTACTGGCATTTAGCGGACAGGAGCCCAGGGACGCTGCAACTCCCACCACAGCCTCCCCTGTGCCCCGCATGGCTTGTAAATGTCCTTCTGGATATTCCCCTAAGCACGGGCCCTGTTTGCGATCAACTGAGCCTCCAGCCTGGGAACACAAATGACTTTGTCGCGCCTGTTCATGTGCATTGAATAGGGTTTACTCCAGTGTCTGCCTCACGTGTGTTCTTTCATTTTGAATATGTCTTGTACAGGCTGGCTTCTCATTGACTTGCTGCTTTTACTTATGTTTAATTTTCTAATGCTAATTTTTGAGACAGAGAGAGAGAGACAGCGTGCGAGGCGGCGGGGGGGGGGGGGGGGGGGGTGTAGAGAGAGAGGGAGACACAGAATCTGAAGCAGGTTCCAGGCTCTCCAGCAGAGAGCCCGATGCGTGGCTCGAACTCACGGACTGAGAGATCGTGACCTGAGCTGAAGGCAGACGCTTAATCGACTGAGCCACCAGGCGCCCTTGTTTTGCGGCTTTTAAATACGCTTATTCATCAACAGCAGAAGCAAACATCTCACTGATTCTTTATAGCTGCTCCCAAGTGCGTTTTTACTATCCTCAAATTTTGTATAGTTCTACCATTTTGTTATTTTTATTATAAGCAATATCCTATAAGTTAATTTCCTTTTATTTCTCCTCGATACGGTGACTAGGGCAATATTCTAATTTTTTAAATTATGCGTATAAGTAGGTCACATTACTCATTTCATTTCCGGGGTGTGAGGCAGCATTACACAATATTTGCCACAAAGGCAGGTGTTGAGTTAGTCATGAGGGTTGAGAACCACTGTTTCCATGGAACGCTGCCATCAGATTTTTCTCTTTCTCCAATAACAGCTTTCCAATTCTCTTTGGGGAACAAAGTTTTCACCGTTGGATACAGACTGGGTTCCCTTGAGGGGTGACCGCTGACCCAAGCCTGGACGATCTAGTCTCTCTGTCAGAAGCCGTGTCTTAAAGCCACGTCTGAAGCAAGGTGATCAAAACATCAAAAATACTGGATTCATGTCTATTCTGGCAGCCAGAGTCGTTTCCTGTGTCTTACAAAGAGTTCTGACCCCAAAACAAAACAAAGTAAGCCGACAACAAACAAAAAAAGCCAATAAAAGATTCCCCGAGTCTTCCTGGAATGTTTACCTAAAACATTAATAATATAGCACTTGAAAACCAAATGGAAAAAATTAGTTCGAGACAAAGGAACCTTTCATCCGTCCTTCCCACAAGAAGCATCTCCTGGATTCCTCACCTGTGGCAGGTGTGTGGCACCTTGTGGCGGGGATCCCATCCCCCAGCGCGTGTGAACACAGTCGGGGTGGTTGGGACCCGGACGACGGGCAGGCTAAGGACTGCAGACGAGCCTTAGAACCTGTACGGAAAGAGCTGTCTACGTAGAATTTTTGTAAAACAAATCACATTCCTACGCGTGGCAAACCCCTAATTTTTTCTTTTTTGTCTCTTTTTTTTTAAGTTCTAGATTCACTGGAGCTTTCCAGGTTTCTGGTTCAGCAAAGGTTGTTTTCAGTTGCATTTCTGTAACTATAATTTTTTTTAACGTTTATTTATTTTTGAGACAGAGAGAGACAGAGCATGAACCGGGGAGGGGCAGAGAGAGAGGGAGACACAGAATCCGAAACAGGCTCCAGGCTGTCAGCACAGAGCCCGACGCGGGGCTCGAACTCACGGACCGCGAGATCATGACCTGAGCGGAAGTCGGCCGCTTAACCGACTGAGCCCCCCAGGCGCCCCTCAGTTGCATTTTTGAATCCCGGTGCCAATCAGCTTGAGCAACTATCTTCTCAGAGAATCCTTCATTTATGTAAGACGGCACACTTTCCTCTACTTACCTTTTCTAGTTCATTGACGGGCTCCTGGCTGGGGCTCTTTCAAGGCTGGTGGCGGGGCCTCCCTCAGGGGTACGCGTGACCTGTGAGCGTAGGGGCTTCACCCTCAAGGCCATTCTCATCTGAGGCGCCCCCAGCTTGTCCCTCCCTGTGAATAAGCCACCTCTGCTGAGACCCTCTCAGGCCAGTGCCACCAAGTCCTGGTCACCCGAGTCGTGCAGTTCTATCTATCTGACCTCTATTTCCTCCAAATATCCAAGCTGAACTTGAGTGAGTGGGGCTTCCGGTTACTGAACGAAACTGTTACCTGAGAGTCATGGGGCAGAGAGAAGAAACGGACCCTTTGGGTTTTGTTAAACTAAATAATACGTGATTTTCTAAGTTACCACGAGGACAGAAAGGCTGAGAACGTAGCATCTGTCTTTGGTCTCTCGCTCCCGACCTCTGGTCCACCTCCGGGATCAACCATTTTTCGGTGGCTTCTGAACTTAGATACTTCTGAAAGCGACACCTCTGATTCACAATGCCTATGCTGTGACCTGCCTTAAGGGTGGCTCCCTTTTCACTGCTGAGTGGTATTCCACTGCGAATACTAGTCGTTTTCCTATCGACGGACGCTCGAGTTGTTTCCAGTTTAGAGCTATTACGGCGAGAGCCGCTCTGAGCATCCCTGCTCCTCCCCTTTCCGGATGTGTTTTCATGTCTCTTGGTGTACAAACCTAGGGGTAGAATTACTGAGTCAGAGAACAGATGTACGTTTTAACTTTCTAAAACGGCCAAAGAGTCTCTGACGGTTCGCCTCCCTCCCTCTCTGTTTGTAACTATTTTTTCCCCTTCCCCTCCCCCGGGGTCTTCTGTTAAGTTTCTCAAGATCCACATACGAGTGAAAACATATATCTGTCCTTCTCTGAATGATTTCACTCAGCATAATATCTTCCGGTTCCATAAGAGACCCTTAAATACAGAGAACAAACTGAGGGTGGATGGGGGGGTGGGGGAGAGGGGAAAATGGGTGATGGGCCCGGAGGAGGGCGTTCGTTGGGATGAGCACTGGGCGTTGTGTGTAAGCGATGAATCGCGGGAACCCACCCCCAAAACCAAGATCACACCTTACACACTGTATGTTAGCCAATTTGACAATAACTTATATTTTAAAAAATGGCCAAGGAGTTTTTCAAAGTGACCGTACCATTTAACACTCCCGCCATCGATGTATGGGAAGTACGTTTGCTCCACACCTACCTCTGACGGCGTGGGACATTGGTTGCCAACAGGCCGCTGTGACATATGAGGACTCAGCCCTCGATTTCCCCAGCAGGGTACTTGTTACTTCCACCCGCAGAGGAGGAAGGATGGGGTCCCAAGGGAAGCTGCATGGACTCGAAGCTCAGGTCCGTCACTCACTGGCTGTGGGAACTTGGATGAGTTATCGCTTTTCCGCGTCTCTATTTCCACATCTGTGAAATTACTTTCGAGGATCAGACGCCAGCCCCTAGGGAAGAAGGGGTATGTGAAAATGGTCTCCCTGGTTCGTCCTAATATTTGGCCTTTGATCTTCTTTCTGACACGGAGCTCCTAAATCCCTTGGAATTTCCTGGGCAATAGGAGTGTCTTCTGTTCTAATGAAGCGACTCTCGGTGGCCTCCTGGATGGCAGCTGGTCACCAGAAAGACCAAGCCAAGATTAGCAGTCTGGAACTTTCAGCGTAAGCTGGTAACAGATCATACCTATGTGATAAAGCCTCCATAAAAATCCCTAAACTATGGGGTTCAGAGAGCATCTGGGCTGGTGAACACATCCACAGGCGGGGGGATGGGGTACCCCAACACCACAAGCACAGAAGTGCCCGCACTCAGGACCTTTCCAGACCCTTCCTTATGTGTCTCTTCCTCTCACTGTTCACCTGTATCCTTTCCTATATCCTTTGTAATAAACTGGTAAACAAAAGGAAGTATTTCCCCGAGTTCTGTCCATTCTAGCAAATTATCAAATCCAACAAAGTGTCCACGGGAACCCCAAATTACAGCCTGTTGGCCAGAAGTCCAGGTGACATCCTAGGACTTGTGATTAGCGTCTGAAATGGGGGTGGCCTTGTGGCACTGAGCCCTTGGCCTGTGGGGTCTGACGCTAACTCAGAGCGGACAGTGTCGGAACTGAACTGAATTGCGGTACACCCAGCTGTGCTGCAGAATTGGGGGGTGTGGGAAGAAGTGTTCGATGCGAGCGGTAAGGAGAAGAAAACAGAGTTTTCCTTCAGTGAGGCTGGCGGATGAGGCTGGTTTTCCTAGGCAGCCGGTGGGTATCACTGACTGCCCACTGCATCCACGACCAACCCTCCCCAGGAAGGGTCCTTGGCTTCTCGTGAAGCCCCTGTCCCCCTCACATTCCACGGGCCTGTGAGGGGCTGACTCCAGCCATTTTCCTGGGCAGTGATTTGGCCAAGAACACACATGTGATGCAGTTGGGGCCAAGGAGATTCCGGAAAGGGTTTGCTGGAGTTTTCTAGAAAACTTCCTGCTTGCTCCTTTAAGAAAGCTTCCAAAGCTTTCCTCGGCCTGATTGTTTCTTCTGAACCCAAGTGACCCTCAGTCCCCAGGGGGGTCTCCTCCCTCGGGCAGAAAGAAGTCCACTCAGAAGACAACGCCAAGATGGAAAGAATCCGGTCCTTGGAGACCTCTTTGGATTGCTGACTCACCTGTTGACTGATGGGAACCCACATGCTCTGTAACTTAATAAGCCAATATCAGTATGAGTTCCTGTTACAGTGTCAGGGGGAGAGCGGTGAGCCCGTTCTTACACGATCTCAAATTTTCCATAAGACTGTTCAAAGTTCAAACCATGTCTGGGAGATGTCAAACACCTGCCAACAGCAAGGAGGCCATAAAAGAGTGAATACCGCATTTGAAAGGGAAGCGATTTGCTAACGATCGATACCGATATCGGGTTGCGTTTAGAAAATATAATGCTCCCCAAAGTGAATCAATACAACAGTCCCAGGTGCTTCCAAAGATGCTAAAACAGCTAAGACTTTCTCCTGAGGCCATTGTTTTCTCCGGCTCTTGGGGCAACTGTATTCTGGGACCTGTTAGCTGAGTTTAAGAAAAAATCCCTTTATCTGGCACGAAGCTCGGATCTGCCCCTCTAACCGCGACAAAGGTGGAAAGCGGGACAAGGAATAATTCCACTTGCGGGCCGTTGTCCTGTATAACCACCTGGATGAAACCCAGAAACACGGGAAGAGAATCAGGAAGTACAACCTCCTCCCATCCACTGTTTCCCCAAGTTTCTCTTCTCTAGTAAATTTCCCCAAACCAGCTCTCCAGACCGCGGTGTCCCGGGGACGCCATCACCCGTCGTTTCAGACCCAGAACTCAGACTCAGAATACCTCGCTGCCCTCGGAGATATTTTAAGGTTTCACGTTTTTAACCATATTCCTATTTTATATACATTTTCCCAGCATTTCCCACAAGCATAATCCATATGGATGGAGTTTTTCTCACAAGAGAAAAATAGGATTTTGGTGAGAACGTCGTCTCGCGACGCTTCCTTCCGGGGCGCTCCACCCAAGGGCTAGACTCACTCCCACGGAAGGGGAGTCTGTGTTCAATATAAATGCAAAACGTTCCAGACACTCAGGATTCTCTGTGCTTTGCATGAATAGAGACAGCAGCTTGCCAGTGGGCAGGACTTGGCGGGGAGGCCCCTGTCGCAAATCCACAGCCACACCGCCACGCTCCCGAAGTGCCTGTGAAATCTGCCTCCGTCGCTAATTTCACACCCCGGGGACAGAGCTGTGAACAGCTCAGAGCACAGAATTCTCGTTTTCCTAACAGTTTCCGTAACCCTCAGACACCCTTCTATGGCATTTTCTCCACCTTTTAAAAAATTAAAATGTTCACTCCCGTTAAGGTTAAATCTCAGGTTTGTTTTGGCTTAATCATCTCATTACTGCCTTGACTTTGCAAACAGCAGTGACTTTATTTTGTCTTCAGATCTTCTGCGAAGCTTTCTCTGGCTGGGTTGCATTTTTTTCAAAAGCGAAATGAATCGTTCGCATATTCCGCATTCATTATTCGCTCTCCTGCAGCTTTCTAAATGACGTAGGTACTTGGATGCTTCTGTGATGGGCACAGAATGCATTGGAAATGCGCTGTTAAAATATGCTTTTCATCTCCCTTCAGACCAGAAGATGAGTTTTCTTCTCTGGGTTTCTGCAGACCTGAGAAACACTCCTCATGGCACAGGAGGCGGATCCTTCGGGACCCAGGCAAGTGAAGATGACTCTAAGAACTCGGGGAGCTGAATTTATAAACCCAAAAAGGTTTGCAACTGAGACTAGGGTTTAATTGTTTGGGTCGTTCCTGTTGACCAACTCGGTTGGGCATTTCAGTCAGTGAACGACTCAAAAATAGTATCTGCTCGGATCATAGAATATAGTGAAATTCTGGTTCAGCTGTCTCAGAAAAAAAAAATCATGATTTGTTTCTGATATAAATTGGCTGGTTAGGTTTTTTATTTATTTAGTAAGCCATGGTTCTCATCATAATACTTAAAAGCAGAATTGGTTTTACAATTAATCAGGAAATTAGAGGCATACAACTCAAATTATAACTCCCAATAAGGGCACCTGGGTGGCTCAGTCAGTTAAGCGTCCGACTTCGGCTCAGGTCATGATCTCACGGTCCGTGAGTTCGAGCCCCGCGTCGGGCTCTGTGTGGACAGCTCAGAGCCTGGAGCCTGTTTCAGAGTCTGTGTCTCCCTCTCTCTCTGCCCCTCCCCCGCTCGCACTCTGTCTCTCAAACATGAATAAACATTTTAAAAAAATTTTTTTTAATTTTAACTCCCAATAAAACAACAGATCCTGTCTTTATTTTAAAATCTGATATTTTGTTTGTTGCAGACTTTTTTTGCATTCGTCCTGGTTTTTAAAATACCGCATTCAAATCATATTTATCTTTTTTTACGGAGATTTGGGGGCACCCCCAAAATCCTTGTGCCCAAGGCCAGTCCGTGCCTGACCCGCCTCAACTTAGCCCCAGTCCCGAATTTACTTCAAGATCAAGGAAGTGGTGATCCCCTGGGGCCCCAGACAAGGACAGGAGCCCAGGGGAGCCTCCAACATTTCCCTCATCACAGATGGTGTGAATTGGGGGTCTTCCCTAGAGGAAAGGCAGACTTAAGGGCTGAAGCAGGTCCCAGCTCTCCGCCATCTTCCCAAACACCAGAAATGCGTTCCTGCCTCAAAGTCCCGGCTCCCGACCTCCCCCGGGACCTGCCCTCCTTTCCCTTCTCGGTGTTCGGTTCTCTTGACCTGAGATGCAGCCAGCATCACGCCTCTGACATCATTTCAAGTGACAACAACTGAGTGCTAGAACATTCCTTGGGCAAGGGTTTCCTAGACGAAACCTCCACGTGCCAGGATTCCCCCCCCCCCCCATCACCGTTGTGTACACACTGGGGACCCCACGGGGCCGGGGAGGTGAGGATTTCCAGGCGAGAGTGACAGATTCAGCTGCGACCAGGACAGTCCTCCCCAGCCCTGCTCTGAGACTGGTACAGACGTCAGCTTTGTAAGTGTCTGCCGTAGCTCCGTGAATTAACAACCCAAACTCTTGGATGCTTGGCCTCCAAAACGCCAGATGTTTGGAAATTTGGAAACACTTGCGTCACTGATTTTTTTCTTTTCTCCCCCACGTCTTTTTCTTTCTTTCTTTCTTTTTTTTTGCAAGTGATTGAAGCCTGTATGTGTTCGGGACTGGTTGCGATCAGGACAAAACGTTGTTTTTAATCGCCCGATAGACATTATCCTGTTTTCGTAACAACTGCAGGGAGCAAACGCACCGGGCACCCTGGGGGTGTTGCGTGCACAGAAAAAGGACATTTATGGACCTACATAACTTATGGGCAGTCTCAGGTAGTGATTCTTAACGGAGGTAATTTTACGCACACACAGCCCCAAGGCCATTTGGCAATGTCCGGACACATTTGGGGTTGTCATGGGGGGGCAGGGGGAGGGTGTGCAGCGTGCTATCTGGTAGGTAGAGGCCAAGGATGTTGTTAAATGTCCTACAAGGTACAGGACAGTCCCCCGCAGCAAAGAAAGATCTATTCCAGAACTGACAATGGTAGCAAGGTTGAGAAAACCTGCTCCAGGGGTAACGGCTTCAGGCATGGCTGGATCCAAGAGTCCTCATAATGTCTACGAGATTCCGTTTCTCTCCAGTTCTTGGCTGCTTTCCTCCGCATTGACCTCACCCACAAACGGGATCTCTCTGCTCTGTGGCCTGGCTCACGGCCTCACGGCCTCACAGAAACAAGTCCTGAGAAAAGGGAGATATTCTTTCCAGGAAATCCAACCAAGTCTGGCATTGAATTCCATTTGCCACCCAGGAACCACCTTGACCGAAGAGGGTGTGGGTGGGAGTGGAGAGGGAGAACATTCTTATTGCCAAGCCCCTGGGTTCTGAGGCCAAATCTAGAACTGGAGCCTTGTGGATCGAAGAGGGGAGGGATCGTTTGCTCCAAATAAAATCGGAGCACAGCTGCCAGAAAGGAGGAGGATGCTGGGTGGACAAAAGTAACAGATGCCCGCACCACATGCTCATGAATGAAAGGGGTGGGAGAACGGGTTTGTAGTGTTAACCATACGTTACGGAGAAAGGAGAGGTTGAACTCTGAGACGAAATGCAGAGATGAGTCATCGTGCTTACCAGAAAGTATGTACGACCAAGGATTTGCAGGCATTTTCTTCCTTCCTTCCTTCCTTCCTTCCTTCCTTCCTTCCTTCCTTTCCTTCTTTCTTTCTTTGATCTGGAAAAGAATTATAAATACATGTGACATGTAAATACCTTCCGCACATTTCAATGAGGACAAATGAACTTGTGCCTGGGAAGATAGTTTTGCACGGTCTAACCCTTTACACAAACAAAAGGGAATGTGGAAATACCGCCCCAAATGCCGGAACTGTAAAACAGGATTTCCCTCCGGGTCCCATTTCTGTAGACAGTTCGAGTTTTAGTTACCTGTTTTTTAAGATGAAAGTATCGTGTCTAATTCCTTAACAAAGAGAAAGCAGGTGTATCTTGGGGTCACGGTGATCAGCAGCTCCTTTTGATTCCAAGTTCTCCGTGTCGCCTCCATCTGCCTGGGGCTGGGCTGATACGTTTTAATGCACCTGCTACAGCCTTTGATAAACAGAGAACGAGTCTGCAGCCAGCAGAGCCGACCTGATTCAGCCAATGGCGATGTAAGGGGGGGAAGGTTCATGGTCTTCCTGAAGTGAACGGGTGGGAAGGTCCTCCTCGTCTCTGGAATCTAGGGCTGGACACAAAGCCCACTGTCACTGCGGTAATAACTCACAATGACAACACCATTCCCTTCTCCTTCTGGCCCACTCGATGCTTTGCAAGGTCTTTCCATGTCCCCATCTCCAACCACTCTCATGCCTTATGACTCACACACACTGGCCTCGTTTCTAGTCCTCCGGTTCTCAAGACCTGTTTCCTCCCCTCGGTCTCTGCGCCTGCTGTTCCCTCTGCCTGGCACACTGTTCCCTCAGACCTCCCATGCCAGCCCGTCTCACCCTTTAGGACTCAGTCCACACGCCACCTCCTCAGAAAGCTCCCCCCAGACCACCTGAAATGAACCAGTGGCCCCCCACCCCCCATCATTCTTTATCCCATCCCCCATGTTGTTTCCAGTCTGCATTTCTCACAGTCTGAAATTTTCTGTATATTTATTTGTGTCGCTGTATATTGTCTATCCTCATAAACTGGAACCTCATGAGAACAGAGGGATCACATCTGTCTTGTTCACTGCTGGGTCGGTCCTGGAAACCAGACGGGATATGAGCAAAGGTACACGATCAACACTTGTTAAATGAATGAACAGACCCACAAGTGGACGACTGCATGGACGGGGTTCACAAGGGGCTGTGTTGCTTTGCATCTGGTTTGTTCCATTTTTCTTGTACAATCGGGGTCTCCCCGGGCAGTGATGGTGCCTAGGCTCCGTGAAGAACCCGGGCGCGCCCGTGTTGGACGAAAAAATACGTAAACGCCTCTTCTCTACCCATCATTCTATACCTTCAAGGATAAAACAGTCTACCTCACACAGGCCCAGGAATTTTGAAATACATTTTTTAAACAAACTATGTAGACTGAGACCCTGGGAAAAATCCGCGTGTGTGTGTGTGTGTGTGTGTGTGTGTGCGCCTAGACCCCACACAGTCTAGGTGGGGCCCTGCAGTCAATCCTGGGAGGTCTGGAGCTAACATGGCCCTTCACACACGCACTAAATTGAGCCACGGGGGATGAACCTTTATACTCCCGGATTTACCAGTCTTTGGAAATGGATGGCTCCCATGGAAAGAAAGTGGCCTTGGGCAAAGCAGCTCCCTTTGGCCAACAGCGTTCCCTGGGGAGGGACTCGGCCCTGATCTCTCAGCAGCAGCCGGCCCGGGATTATCTGGTTTGGAAGGAGACTCTGGGGGCACATCGCAGCCTCTCCCCAGCCTCCCTCATCTGGGCTCTTGCCAGAGTTCCCCAGCAGGCCTCATTCTTCCACTCTTGCCCAACAGACTGTTCTCCACCTGGCAGCCAGAGAAAGCTTGTGAAAACCCGAATCAGATCCTGTCTGTCCTCTGCTCAGAAGCCCACTGGCTCCCACCTACTGAGAGTAAAACCCCAGGCCCTTGCCACGGCCCTGAGGGCCTGTCCCCATGGCCTCTGTGACCTCATGTCCCACCGTTGCCCCCTCCCCCACTCAGCCGAGCTAGGCTGACCTCCCGGCCTTTGCCGGATGATGCCAGCCACACGCCGGCCACAGGCTCTGTGCTGACTGTTCTTTCTCTGAAGGCTCTGTCCTGAGGTCACCATGGGCCACCACTCGGGTTCCTCCACGTCTGCCAGACATTGTCTTCTCAGCCAGGCCTTCCCCCACCACCTATTTAAAATTGCCAACCGCCCTCTGCAATCAGCTGAACAGCACACCCCTCCCTACATACGCCCAGGTCCTAGTCCCCAGAACCTGTGAATTTTCACCTTACAGAGCAAAACGGACTTTGCAGGTATGATTCAGTGAAGGCTCTCGAGGTGGGCAAATTATGGGGATTATCTGGGTGGGCCCGGTGTAACCACAAAGGTCTTTAGACGGTCCTTACCAGGGGGGAAAGAGGAGGCTTAGAGTCCAAGGAAGTGTCACGACAGAAGCAGGGATGGGGCAGAAGTCCCCTGAAGATGGAGAGGGCGCCACAAGCCGGCGAACGCAGGAACGCGAGGGGTCCTCAGAGCCAGAGGCTAAGGGAACGGACTCTCCCCTCCAGTCCCCAGAAGGGCCCAGCCTTGCTGACACCTTGACTTTAGCCCCCGTGAAACTGACTGTGGACTCTGGCCTCCAGAACCGTTACGAGAAGAAAATCCGTGTTGTCTTAATCCCCCAAGGTTGTGATCGTCTGTGACAGCAGCCCTAGGACAGGAACACCCCCCTCCCACACGCCTGGAGCTCCCCATCGCGTGCTGCCATCTCTCGCTTTTACCGATTTGTCTCTCCCCACCACACTTGAACGTGTGTGCCTTCTAGAATCACGGCTCCGGGACCGCTGACGTTCCGTCCATCCCCGTGGCGCGCGAGGCGGCCAAGCACCAAGATTCTAAATTCAGTCCGGGCAAGTTCAAGTCCCAGGAGGGCGCCCTTGGGCAAGTCACTTTACTTCCCAGTGACTCCGTTTCATTATCTAGACTGGAGGCAGGGACAGCAGCCTCTCTCACGGAATATGATAGAATGAAAGGAGTTTGGTACATGAACGGCTTTCGACGGTACTGGTGCGTAGCCTGCACTGAGGACACTTTGATTATTATTACTCCTCAGTCACCAAATGGCCGCTGAACCCTGTTTGAGGTCCGCAGGCCAAAACTGAACGAGGCAGACGCTGTCCCTATCCTCCCAGGGTTGACATTTGATTCGGGTAACGGACAGACATGATAATTAAAGGTGATCATCTGTACCATTAAGAGGATAAACTAGGGCGGGCGTGACGCCCAGGGAAGAGGCGATGGAGACCTCTGTAGGCGAGGTAATCCTGGAAGGCCTCATGGAGGAGGTGTCTCTCCGGCTGAGTGACGGATTTCAACGTGCACGTGACGGGAGCCACAGGCAAGGGATGTGAGGAGTGCAGAAACGTGGTCTGATTTATTCTCTTCCAGGATCCTTCTGGCTGCCGTGTGGGGCCAGAACAGAGGTTGAGAAACAGGTGGGGCGGCAAAGCGAGGGTGGCTGGTGCCCGAGCGAAGCAGGGAGACGAAGGAAAGAGATCCACGCAAGGTGACCTCTGGAGGCACATCCAGGGAGGCAGCCGTGCTGATGGGCTGGGGTGGGGCGAGAGACCGAACCGAGGGGGACCCAGGGCGTTTGCCTGAGCCACTGGGCCCCTGATGCTTGGCGGATCACAGACGTCTGGTGGGGAGTGGATGGACCCACCCTCACAGGGGCGGCAGAGGGAGTTTTAGTCCCCCATTCCCAGGGAAACGCTCCCAGAAAGCCTGTGCCCCACGTGTGTGTGCAAGGAGGGGGAAGGGTTCCTTGTGGGGCAGGGATTAGAAGGGTGCGCAGGGGTGTGGCTGCAGAGGATTTACCCAGAAGGACCGTGGCTCCCTCTCCTCGCCGTACTAGAGCCTGCAGGGCATTCCATCGCCTGGGGACCCGGGGAGCCCGGACCCATCGAGACTCACCACTCCTGCAGCCTAACCTGGCCGTCCAGGGCCAGGCGCTTCTCTTAAACGTGCCCACCACTTGTCCCAGGGACGACCTCCCCCAGCTTAACGCTTACTGACTGATATTTGGAGAGAAGGAAAGCCTGCAGGGGACGAAACAGACTCCCATCATCCTTCCTATTTCCAGTCTCAGTCCGGTCTTGGCAAAGTACATCAACAGGGGACATCATTGGCGTTTTGTGCAAGGCGATCCATTGCAAGGGACTGTCCCAGGCATTGAAGGACATTTATCTTTACCCCGATCATTGTCACTGAAACCACCCCACTCATTTCCAGGCACTGGGTTTGCCTGCAGATCTAACTCTTCAAATGCCTTTAGAACCTCGGTGGGGGGAGTACCCTTCCCTTGCACCATTGCCTGGGCAAAGCTCTTTACAAGTGTGCCAGGCTGGTTACTTCTGAGCTCTGGGGCCTGCAGACATTCCATTACCAACCAGCCACATCTCCAGAGAAAGTGGAGGCTACTCAGGGAGCATCCAGCCCTGCAAAAATAGACAGTCATGACAAAATATAAGCAAACAGAAAAAAGGGGTCTCTGCATTGTGCCATCCAGGTGGTGGGCATTTACAGATTCCACACGGCAAGGGCAGTGCCCCATGTCAGAGTCCGAGGAAGAATGAAGACACCATCCCACGGGGCCAGGAGCTCACAGTGGGTCCAGGAGATAAACAGAATTATTACTCACTGTGGCAAAAGCAATGAGAGAGGACGTCTTTCTGCAAGATGAGTTTTTAAACACAGGTAGGGAGTAGCCCATTTGTGGGTTCGATTTCAAGGGTATTTTTATGTTGGAATAGAAATGGATGGGATGGGATGGGATGGGATGGGATGGGATGGGATGGAATACAGTGGAATGGAATGGAAAACAACAGCATAGGATAGGATAGGATAGGATAGGATAGAAAACACCAGAGTATATCCCAGTTGCTAAAAGTATTGTGTTTCCATTTACATAAAGGGGTATATTGTCTACGGATGTAAAATGTATTTCTAACTTTGGGTCATGTTCCAAAAAGCTTGAGGTGCACGGTGTATACAATATGGGATCCCGAATGGGATTGTAGAACAGAAAAACGAGTGAAATCTGAATAAAGTGCAGTTAGGCGAACAGTAATGTGCCACTGTGGACCACAGAGGAAACTATCTTTGCAATATGGGCTAGAAACACACATCAGAACCTGTCAAGCACTGGAAACTTGACATCAGATTTTTGGAACAATTTACAGGTATAGAGCAATTGCACTCTGCGATGGGTCCTGGTGTCCATCAATTTAGGTAATTCCCAAACAACCCTGGACACCGTTCTTCTCCTTGCACAGATGAGGAAAATGGAGACTCAGCAAGGCCGAGAGCCTCTCCGGAGGTCACCCCGCTGAGAGGCCAGAGCTCCAGGCCTGGGTCCCGCAGGCATCCCCCCCAAGACCCCGACCCAGAGGATCCTGCGGCACCTGCCGCTCCGGGATGGGGCTCCCCCCACGTCCCGCCGTCCCCAGGCACCTCTGCAATGAAAGCAACAGGCAGGATGAGCAAACTCAGTTCGGATTTAGAAAGAGACTCCCCCACCAAGACTCCTTGGGCACAAACTCGCCTCGCTCCCCTCTTGCCAGAAAATCGCGCTGCTGAAACTGCCCACGCTTCTCTCTAGCGTAACTGACTGTCACTTCCTCAGGGAGCCACCTGGTTCGAGCTCAGGATGCGGAAGGGAAGCAAATCTTCTAGGTGATTATTCCACCACCGCCCATGCCCACCCCCCTTCGGAGTAAAAGAGCCAAAAAGAAAGGAGGAGGAGGAGGAAGGAGAAGAAGGAGAAGGAGAAGGAGGAGACGAAGAAGAGAGAAATGTCAGGATTTCTTCCAGAAAAGCCAAACGAAACAGGGTGGATGGAAACCCCGTCCTGGCTGAGGATGGGTAAGCATTAGCCACCCCCCCCCCGTTTATGTTCTGTCCCCCCGCATACAGGTGTGTACGTGGGAGGGGGTCCTTTCCACCCTGGCCCCTCCTCCCAGTGTCCCACGGTCTGTTGGTTTAGGGCACCCACATGGCGTGGGTTCTGGAGGCTGAGCTGGGACGGGACAGACGACTTCTCTGTTGTCGCAAGGTCAACGACCTGTGTCACGTGCATCCGTGGCATGAGCTCGTGTGGCAGTGCAGCCTGGTGGTCAGGGCCACAGCTCCGCCAGCCCCCGCCCGCCTTCATTTCCTCTGTCGAGAGAGCAGGGTGGACGGGGCAATGTTGGGGATTCCTTCCGGCGCGTGGCGTTCGTACAACAGGCACCCCTGAGCACCCGCCCTGGGCCGGTCCCAGTTCCAGGCTCCGGGGTGCAGCCCCGACCCCAGTCCTACCCCCACAGACCCGGCACCCTGGGGGAGACACCCAGTGAGCAAGAAATCAAAGCAACACCCGGAGCATGAAGCATGCTGGGAAGACAGGCTGAAGCGCCGAGGGACGGGCAGGTGGGCTTGGATGGGGACTCGGAATGAGGAAGGGACGTCCGACCTCAGCCCGAAGAGGAAGAAGGAGCACATCGCAGGAGGGGCCAGGAAGGGCACTCCGGGCACAGAGGGCATCGGAGTGGAATCTGAGTTACAGCCAACCCCGCCCTTCCCAGCTGGCCCCGTGGGACCCACGGAGAAAATGTCCTTCCTCCTGCCCCCACACAAAAGTTCCTGAAATTGCATCCTGGAAGTATTAGAGGCCTTGTAATGAATGTTTAAGAACACAGACTCTGGTGCCAGGGTACCTAGGTTCAAATCCCAGGTCTACCACTTACCGGCTGGGCTACCTTGGGCTGGTTAATCAGCCTCTCTGTCCCTATTTCCTCCTCTATAGAATGGAGATAATAAGCATCCATTTCATAGGGCTGCTATGAGATGAATGAGTTACTGTAGTGAGCACAGTGTCTGACCTGAGTATGTTTGTCCACCATTACTGTCTAGGTGAAAAATCCAGCATGTTGCAAGCGATTAAAAAAAAAAAAAAAAAAAAAGTGCCGTGAGGAGACCAGATGTCCAAATTGACATGCAAAGGGTATAATTGAAAGACAAGCACAGTTGGCATCGAAGCACCACTTTCCCGGAGTGTGTGCCCACGTTTTTATATAGACAAGGAATTTAACTGCAGCCTGGCAACTCTTCAAGAAAAATTAATACCCCTGCTGCCTGCTTCTCCCCTACCCTCCGTGTTTCACCTCCTCTCCCCGCAACCCACCCCTGGAGGATTCCTGGAATTGCCGATTACACAGGGAGGGGTGTCACCCGGGGGCTCCAACAGGGAGACACAGGGAGTCACCGGGACGCGGCAGGGGGGGCTCTGAAAGGAGGGTCCATGGGAGGCCCGGAAGCCCCAGAGCCCAACACCCTGAGCCGGCCCGTCCCTGCTCTGCCCGGGGCCCGGTGGCGCCGTGCTGCGGGGCGCTTTCTGCAGGAGGGAGACACCAGCCCGGGGAGCAAGCCCCGGCTGTCAGGGCCGCGCAGACGCCGAGCCCCAGGAGCAGGGAGGACAAGCACCTGGGGCAGGGCGCGGGCAGAGGGCAGCGAGCGGGAGACACCGACCGGTCACCGACAGGGCCGTGAGACTCCGTCCTTGCGGGGACCCGAGGGAGACAAAGCTCCAGGGGCCGGCATATTCACGGGTGTGGGGCCCCTGCCGGGGGGGGGGGGGGGGGTCTCCGCGGACAGGGGGTCTGGGCAAGCAGGATGCAGTGCGGCGGGCTCCCTGCGCCCATTTCGGGGCCTGCTGTCTCCGCCGTCTGCTGCCGGGCTGCCCGGGGACTCCGGGGCTCGGCCCGGCACGAGGGCTTCCCCCTCGCCCGCTCTCTCATTTGCACGGCTGGGGTGAGCACCGAAGTCTCCATCCGCGCTCCCGCCCCCTGCCCGTGCCCCGCGCCTGGTGACCCCGTACCTCCAGCCGCGTCCTTTACCCCTGCCCACCCCGTGCCCATGCACAGCCTCAGACAGGTGGCCCTGGGGACAGGGAGGGCCCGGGACGCACCCGGGGTTCTTTCCAACAGAAATGGCGCTTGACTCGCTCCCGTCCCGCCTGACACGGGGTCTCCCGGAATGCGCCCCAGGGGGCTTGCCGCCCCGCCCCGGCCCCCGCCCGGTCCCCCGCCCTGGCCGTAACTGCCTCTTCAAAAGGGAGGAGAAGGAGCAGAGAAGGCACCTGGCCGATCAGGGCGGCCACGGTTTCCAAAGCATCCCCCACCCACAGATGACAGCCTGCCCTCGGATGTGTCCAGGCGGCTAAACACCGGCAGATTACAGACGCCCGAGAACTTGCGGAGTCCTGCCCAGATTTCGGTCTTAAGAAGCAATTTGCAAGAAATGATTTGCCGGATTGAGCGGCCGCCAGGAATCCTGGCCGGTCGGCGTTTTCTCCCGGAGGCTGTTCTCAGACTCGGGAGCCAGATCGGGGCCGGGGCTCCTCGGCCTCAGCGGAGCCTCGCGGGCGGCAGGGAGGCGCAGCGCGGGCAGGCCGATTTCGTGCGCGTTTACCGAGCCCGGCAGGAGGCCACCGCCCAGCACGTCCCCGGCTAATTGAAGGACCGCGGCCAGTTGTTCGCCATCAGGGTCGCAGAAGACGACCGCTTTGCTCCCAGGGAGCGAATGGGAGCGCGTCAGATGCCAAAATCCGGCGCCCGCCACATGGCATCCTTCACAAGCGACCCTGCAGGGACAGCCGGCCGTTGTGCGGAGAGGGTTACGGTGGGGCCTCCATCCGGCCTCTGGGGGGCCGCTCAGCCCACGAGGGGGCAGAACAGGGTCCCGACCTGCCTCCGCCCTGGCCTAGAGGGGCTGCGGCTCTGCACGGGGGAGGGGCTACAGGCGGGGGGTCAGGGGACTCGTGCAGGGGCGGGGAAAGGGGGCCTGGCCCCCGGACCAGACCTGTCTCCGGCCAGTGCAGGCCACGTGGAAACACGGGCCCAGCACCCACGGACCTTCCAGCAGCCAGGGCCACCCTGGGAAGACGGGGGTCACTGTCCACTCTGGGACTGTGAGCTTGTCGGGACAGGGCCAGGTCCCGTCACATCCTCGCAGCTCTGTGTCTGGCCCCCACCCAGGACGCCCTCCTCGGCCACCAGGTTGGGACGGAGAGGTCACCCCGCTGAAGTCTGCAGCCCCCACAGCTTTGCTCGGTGGGCGGTCGCCCCTGAACTTGTGACCCGCTAAAGCTGCCCGGTTGGGGGGGGGGGGGGGGGAGATGCCCTCACCTCATCTGTCCCTGTGATCCCCACGCCACCCAGCCCACCCTTGATGGTCATGACATTCTGGAATGACTGTTTCTCACCTGGGGTCAGAGGTCACACTGGCCCCAAAGGAGCCGGCAGACACGCCCGTGTGTCCCCTTGGTGTTTTTTGAGACATGGGACTCCAGGGTCAACGTGTGAAAACCTGGAGATTTCACTTGAGACTCGGATTGATTCTCCTGAGGTCCCAGGAGATGGGGCACCCTTGGCCCACACCCTCTCGTGTAGCCACCGGTGGGCAAAATCCCGCCGCCCCTCTAGGCGGGCCTGTGCTCCCAGTGTGAGCCGTCTCCACTGCCCGCCATCATCTCCCAGCGCGAGCCCAGGATCTGCCGCCCGGACTCCCGTGCTGCGTCGTCCAGGTGCCCCTGGCCGGCCTTGTGACCCCGGCCAGCTCCTCGGCCTCCCTGGGCGCTCCCCCTGCAACCACAGAAAGTGTAACAGGACCCACGGCTCGGCTGGGCATTGGCCGAGCCCGGATCCGCACCTGCTTGGACCGTGTCTGGCGGGGGTAATCCCTGGGGAGGTGCTGGCTGGCGGCCGGTGGCTGGCGGGGTCCTCACTCCTTTTACTACTTGCCGGGCCCGTCCGGGCCTTGGGGTCCGAGACCCTGCTACGGACGGAGGAACAAATTCGGCCATTTCTCTGCAGCTCTCTCTGCCTCCCCCTTCACCCCAGCCCGCCGCTCCCCGGGCCCCACCCCCAGAGGCGAGCAGCACGGGGCCCGGAGTCCTGCGTCCTGGAGCTGGGTGTTCCATGGGCCCGGTCACCACCGGGCCCGAGAGACCCCGTGTGCGCCCGCGTTCGGATCTCCTCCCGCGTTTTGTGCCCGGACGTTCGCCCCCGTCCAGCAGTGACTCCAGGACTGCGTGGGAGGTGGACTCAAACCTGCGAGTTTTCTTTCTTCCCGCCCCCCGCCCCCAATCCTCCCACCCCCACCCCCGCCACCGGCAAGACGCTTCGGGATCCGCCAGACGCCATGGATCTTTGGGATTAATACGCACACCCGCTAAGCACTTCGAACGCGGTCAACGACTGTACCCCAGTTACTACCGGGTCCTGCTTCACGCTGTCTCGCCCCCAAGCTCGTCCTATCAAGCTCGTAACGATCAGCAGGGTCACAGCGGCTCTGCGACCTGGCGTTTGAATGGCACGTGACCCGCCGTGTCTGTGCCCGAGTGTGTGCGGCCGTGGAGCGTGTGCGCGCGTGTGTCAGTCCGCACACTCACGTGTCCAGGCCCCGAGTGTGGGACGTGGAAACCGGCCCCCAAGACCTGGTGGACGCGTTTCACGCTGTCGCGGTCCTTAAGCTCCGAGGAATCACTGACGGGACACTCGAGTTTCCGTGTCAGGCGGCCACCGACCCCCGGCTCGGCTGACACCCACCTCCTCCTTTCTCTCCCCCCTCCCATTCGCCAGCCCTCCCTTTCCGCCTTCCTCTGCCCCCCCCCCCCCCGCCTGCCTGCCCCGCCCCTCCCTCCCCTCCCCGCTCTCCTCTACTTTGCAGCTTCTGCCCTGCGCCCCCCAGCCCCACGTGAGGGGTGCAGGACGGGAGGACCACAGCCTCCCCGCCTGGCCGTGGAAAAGCTTTGACGCAGGTGTGCACCCGTTTCTCGGCCCTGCAGATCCCCCAACGCGGGGGAAAAAAATCCATCCATCACGCATGCGTGCACACACACACGTGCACACATCAGGCGCGCAGAATGTAACACAGACCAGAAGCAAGCCCTCCGCCCTCTGTCTTGGTTTTGCTTTCCCCAGAAGCAGACCCCGAGGTGAGGTCTCAAGGTCAAGTAGTTTATTTGGGGGGTGAGCCCAAACGACGCCAGCTGGGTGTGGGGCAGGGAGACCCGGAAGGGACAGAGCCAGCCAGCATTCTCCCTGTTTCTCTGGGAGGCAACAAGGCGTTGCCCCGCAAGACTGCAAGCCCAGCCCAGGAGCATCGGTCAGAAGATGGGCCTGAGCATCCTGGGAAGGGGCGGCGGTGCTCCCTCTAGCCAGTTACCACCATGCCTGCCCCGCTGGGGAGCCTGCTGCATAGACATGCTCCTCTGGGTTATCCCAGCCAAGACCCATCAGAACTGTTACCCCAACTCCATGGGACCTGGTGCGGGGTCCCCCCTTGGAGCATTAATTTCTCAGCACTGTAAACAGTGGAAGCAGTGACATGGGGTGCGGATCGAGTGACAACAAGGAAGACAGTGGAAGGCAGGCCCCGGCACTCATCACTTATGCCAGCCTTAGAGCTGTCTCACTGTGACCCATCCTGCAGTTCTGCCTCACTTTTATTTCCCAGGCTCTACAATCTCCCCAAATCAACAGAGCCCAGACCTGCTGGGCCCCCGAGGTGACGTCCCAGTCGGGTCATAGGACTCACAAAACCCGTGAGACAGTTTTTCGAACTCTTTTTTGTAATGTTTATTTACTTTTTGAGAGAGAGACGGAGCGCGAGCAGGGGAGAGGCAGAGAGAGAGGGAGACACAGACTCCGAAGCAGGCTCCAGGCTCCGAGCCGTCAGCACAGAGCCCGACGCGGGGCTCGAACCCACGAACCTCAAGATCATGACCTGAGCCAGAGTTGGATGCTCAACCGACTGAGCCACCCCCGTGCCCCTTGAACTTTTGTTTAATGCAACCCACAGTGAGAATCAGATTTCACACCGTGACATACACACTCACATGCACACAGACACACGTCTGTTTATAGAAGAACGGAGCAGGGGTTTCCCCAAACGCTGCCTGCCCTCGGCACCTGCCACGCACGACATTTCCCAGTCTATACTCTGTTGCGGTGACTGCAGATCTCGAACACGGGGCTCCCCCCTCTACGTTGATTTCAATACCCACTAATGATCACAACCCGCCGCTTGATAAACTGCGCCCGGAAACATCCGGTATGAATGGTGTTGGACTAGACACCCTTTATCCCACAGCGGTGGGGAGGTGACCCACTTTCTTCTCCGGAGGGCAGGGGCGGGACAAGGGCGGTGCCCAGCAGACCTTGAGAGGTCACGACCTCCAGTGTTTGCCCAGCAGCCTCCAAACCGGGGTATTGGTGGGGTTGGGGGCACAGACCGGATGGCAGAACCCCAGCCCTGGCGTCTCCCCAGCCCACCCTGGGGCATCTGTGGGGCCCCGGCCCCCCAAGGAAGCAGCGGGCTCTGAGCTGGGCCCGGCGGCCCTTCCCAGGGACCCCAGACCCGCCTGTGACCCCGCCCTCGGGGGCAGGCTCTCAGGGCTTGCAAACAACCCCCGGGCCCAGAGAAACAGGCACAAGACTGTTCATACGTTAGGGGGAGTTATTCCTCCTGTTTCCGTGTGGCTCTGCTCAGCTGACGTTGCCCCAGCCGGCACACCGGCCCCGCATGGTTACCTCACTTCGTGCTCACGGCAGCCCCGGAGGCAGACACGGTGGCTGAGGTCAGGGCATCAACAGTGGCTGCGGCAGTAATGAGGACAGTAAGCGATGCCTCCTGTCCCCGTGCCGAGGGCTCCCTCTGATCCCCCGAGGGGGCCGCTTCCTCCCGCAGGCCGGTCTCTGCCCTCCTGCCCTTGTCTACCACGCGCTTCCGTCTTGCTCGTCTCTGGACAGACACTGTCCCTCTGGTCTCCCTCATTTCCGTGCCACTGATGGTGACAGTCTTCCCGGCCGTGCTTGCGACGTGGCCTTTTGGGTCCTGATAGACTTGTTTATAACCCGATTTCACGTATAAAGGCAGGTTTTCCTTCCCAGGCCCACATTGGGGGGAGGGTTTCGGGTGTTCAGGAGGCCATGTTGCCCGGCTGGTGGTTCAGGGCCCAGAGGGGACAGATTGGGGTGGGGGGGGGCAGCAAAGGACACAACCCCCACCCCAAGCAGGGGGTGGCTGAGGAAGCCACCTGGGGATACTTTGGCCACCACAGTCCTGCCGCCTGAGCCTGGTGTGTTCGTGGCACCAAAGACTGGGCCCCAGGACTCCACATTTCAGACCCTCCCTGTCCTACTCCGGCCCCAGCTCCCCAGAGAAATCTCCGTGTTCCTCCAGGGCAGAGACATTCTCATTCCCCTTTGAGGAGGGGAAAGCCCAGTGGGGAACAGCTCTGGAGTCCCCTCCCCGGCTGCAGTCCAGCCAGCCCTGCCACATCCTGCTGTGTGACCTTGGGTAACTTGCTTAAAGTCTCTGGGCCTGTCTCCCCCCTGTAGCTGTCTCTGCGGCCCACCTACCCCACCAGGCACTGAGGCTTTGATACTTCTCTCCTCTTACAAAAATTCTTTGCGATTCACCTTCGCGTATTTTTCTAACGATTTCCGCGGATAAATTCCTATACGTGGAATCTGGGGCCCGAAGTTATGCACCTTTAGCTGTAGTCGCCCCGTGTTGCCAAATTGCCCTCCAGACAGGTTGTGGCAATGAACTCAGCAAGAGGTGTGGTTTTATTGAATGAAACGTTCCTCCGCCCCGCACATCCTTTAATCCACCCTTCGCCTTTATGAGGCTTACGCTTCTCTTCAAAATCCTTGTTTCCTCCTGCATAATTCCAGAATTTCATACACGTTCTCCTTTCGGGTCATTATTAAAATAAGACCTATCAGACCGTGTGAGAGCACAGTCAGAGCCTTGGGAAAGAGATGTTCCTTTCAGCGTTGCAAAGAATAAAAACTACTAATCCCCAGGGACGCCTGGGTGGCTCAGCCAGTTGAGCGTCTGACTCTTGATTTTGACTCGAGTCATGATCTCACGATTCGGGGGATCGAGCCCCACGATGGGCTCTATACTGACAGTGTAGAGCCTGCTTGGGATCCTCTCTCTCTCTCTCTCTCTCTCTGTGCCTCCCCTGCTCACATTCTCTTTCTCTCTCTCTCAAAATAAATAAACATTAAAAAAGTTTTTTATAAAAAAAAATTTACTGGGGCACCTGGGTGACTCCGTTCGTTAAGTGCCCGACTTGGGCTCAGGTCATGATCTCACGGTTTGTGGGTTCAAGCCCTGCATCAGGCTCTGTGCTGACAGCTCGGAACCTGGAGTCTGCTTTGGATTCTGTTTCTCTCTCTCTCTCTCTCTCTCTCTCTCTCTCTCTGCCCCTCCCCCGCTTATGCTCTTTGTGTGTGTCTCTCTCTCTCCGAAATAAATAAACATTTAAAAACAAATTATAAAAAATTACTAATCCACAGAGATTCTGAAACGAGGCGGTCAGGGCGCAAGAGAACAAAGTCTCCAGCCTCACGGGAGGGGCCCCTCTGACCCAGGACCCCATCATGGTGCTGCCTGGTCCTAGCACCCGCAGACCTTTCCACTGAGCTCAGAATGAACCTGAAACCCGCCCCCAAGAGACCAATGTTCTTTGCAGCCCCGACCTCCCCAACCCCCCCAGCTGCCTTCTTCGGCCACACTCGGCCCCACCAGCCTCCCCGCTGTCTTTGAATGGTCTGAATCATGCTGGCCTCTGCACCTCAGCACCTCGGCACCTCTGTTCCCTCCTCCTGGTAACTCTTCTCCCTGATGATTCCCAGGCCTGCTCCCTCACTTCCTATCCCTGCTCAGTGTCACCAGGTCAGAGCAGCCCCCTCCCTGACCACGTACGTCAAATAACACACCCCCTCCTTCTCCAGCCCTTGTCTTCCTTTATTGTCCCTGCATTTATCACTAATCAGTAACTGACACTATGCAAACATTCGTGTTTATCAGGGGGTTGTCTCTCCCCCACGAGAATGGAAGTTCCCTGAGGCCAGAACCTCATCTGGTATGTTCCCCGCGTGTCCCCGGTGCCTAGAATGAAGCCCACTCAGTGAATGCAGTGCATGTTGGGTGAATAAACAACTCCTTCCCGGGGCCGATCGCTGCCCATCTCACCAGGTATGACTGAGTCTGGCCACCTGCTCACCGGCCCGCTTGCTCTTCCCAGATATGCAGGACAATGACATTTTCCAGCCTCCTTGCAGGGAATCTGGGGACGTGTGCCTGAGTTCTAAGAGAACAAAAGCACAAGGGACAGAAGACAAGGCCAGACCGAACCTTAAAACCTATGCACGAGCCCCTCGTCTCCCGTCCCCTTACACGGTGGACCTTGAACACTCACGGTGAACACGGTCACATCACGAGGTTGAAGGAGCCTGAATCCCTGAGCCGTGGCTTAGAGGAGGTCTCACCAGGAGAGCCTTGCCACCGCGTGAGCCTGAGGCGAGAGCAGAAAGAGCCCTTGGGTGTCCGTGTCAAGGCTTGGGACGTGTTGTTACAGCAGCGGCCAACACTCATCCTGACTAATGCACAGACACCGCGTGCAGCTCTGTCCCCTGGAAACGCTGCCGGAGTTTGGCGACGTGTGGCCCGGAGCGCGCTCGGGGCGATTTTCCTTCTCGCCCCGGGGTGACCGAGCGGGACCCAGTATTTGAGATCAACCCCGCGCCTGCACACCTGCCGTGGCCGGGGCGGCCAGTGAATCCGAAAACAGACCCAACCCTGCCGTCCCAGCAGTCACTGGCCAGAGCGCGGTCTCTCCGGAACCCTCTCTCCTCGCACACGGCTCCCCTGGGCTGAGCAGGCGGCAGGGCTGGGACCGCCCGACCCGCTCTCCTTTGCGTGGGAGCAGCTTAGGTAACAGCGCTCGGAGCTCACACGGGGCTGACGGCCCGGCCTGCGAGACACCCCGAGGCCTCCTTGGCTGCTTGGTAATCAGACCAGGAACCTGTGAGGAGGCGTGGCCCTCATTTCACCTAATTGAAAATCCTCCTCATCAAAGAGAACATCCGTGCTCCGTGGCCCTTTCTTCCCTCGCCAGTGACCATTAACCTTTAAAAAGATGCTTTATGAGCCATTTGCCGGCCTCGTTCTCCGGGCCAGGGTGTAATGAGACTCGTAAATGGGCCAGACTCGGGAGGGAGTGAACGTGAGAAGCGCCACAAATGAGAGACCCGCGCAGAGCGGGCCCCGGGCCGCCCAGCCACGCAGGTGCCCAAACTGGACACGTCAGCAGCCACGGGACTGTGGGACGGCCGAGGCCGGGTCGTGTTCAAGAAGTGAGTTCAACCGAGCCAGCAGTGGAATGAGTGCCCGACCCAGCCCCCCGCTCACTGCTGCCTCCCCGGCCCCTACCCCTCTCTCCCTCCTCTCTGGCTCCACCGCCCTCCTGGCTGTGCCTGGAAATGCCGGGTGCATGCCTACCCCAGGGCCTTTGCGCGGCCATTACCTCTGCTGGGAAAGCTCCTGCCCCAGAGAGTCTCATGGCCGCTCCCTCGCCTGTCACTTTCTCAGGGAAATCTCCCGGACCCCACTTGTAGAATAACATCCCCCACCACATCCCGCACACTCCCTGGCTCCCTCCCCTGCTTTATTCCTCACCAAAGCACTGGCCAGACCTGCCAGACCACTCCCCTTACCGATTTCCATTCATGGCAGCGTTCCTCTTTCTACATGAGGACGCTTGGCCCACAAGGGCAGGGAGCTCTGCCTGTCTGGTTTTTCACTGCTCTGTTCCCAGCACCCGGAACAGTGTCAGACACGTCGTCGACACTTCCTAAGTCTTTGTGGAATGCTCGAGTGAGTGAGTGAATGCACACACCTGTGAATCAAATTTCACTGACGGACGAACCTTCGGGCCTTGGAAGAACGTGTCTGAAAACAAACAGGGTGGATTCTAGAAGCTGCGCCCCTGCGTTTGCTGAAGGGAAGGGTCAAGAAACACCAATCATCTGGCAGAACCCTCGTGCCGAGCTGCCACCAATCTGGCTGCCACAGGGCCGCCCTCGCTCAAAGGCGCAGAGACAGGAGCCGGGAAAGAGGGACATCTGAGAGTTTGCTGCTCCCCAGAAGCGACACAGAGTTTCCGGGGGCCCCTTGCTGGTCGTGCTCCCTCTGCCGGAGTCCTCTCCCCACAGGCCCTCCCCGGGCAGCTCCCCCCTCTTCTGGGTCTCCGTTCCAGGGCCCCCTCCTCCGGGAAGCCCGGACCTCAGGTGACAGCCCCCTGTCGCGCCCCCGCGGCTTACTCCCCTCGGTGCACTGGTCGCTCTCAGATATTCTCTGCTTACCTGCCTCTTCTCCATCGACCCCCCGGGGGGGACAGCAGCTCCTTGCCAGTCTCGGGTCTCATCCATCCCCGGGCCTTCCGCCAGGATCCGACATAGCAGGCGCTCAGTCAGCATCGATCAGGGGACAAACAGCTGTACGTCCGCGCTGGGGACTTGTAAAGTCACACCGGACATTTCCAGTGCCGGAAGGGCCTGCAAGTGCCAGTTGCTGTCACCTCGGGGGGCTGGGGTTGCCTGACACAGGAGCATGACCCACTTGGCTTCCCTAAATCCCACACTTCAACAGAAATGTTGCCGTGCCCGGTGTCTATGATGCACCGTTAAAGTGAGCACAGGGGCCATTTGTGCCTCTTCCTCTCTCCACACCTTCCAAACCTCACCCCCTCCCCACCTCTGCTGGTAACGTGCGCACGATTCCCCGGGACAACCACCCCGCCTGGCTCTCTGCCCTGGTGTGTTGGGGGCAGCCTCCCTCCCAGCCCCAGGCACGTGACCCCAGCCGCGCCAATCAGCATACCTCACCCTCGGCCTCAGTGGCTTGTCTGGGGGCCATCCTGTGACCGCCGGGCGTCCAGTGCTGGTCAGCCCAGAACGGCCTCAGGACCATCGGGCTCCCTCTACTCTCGTGAACGCGGTTGTGGCGTCTCTTTGGTTTGCTCGGCCATCTGGATTATTCCACAGGGAGCATTCGCATGGAGCTCCTAGCTTGGGAGTCGTGGAAATTTCTGAGTAGAAAACCGAACCTAGCTGCTGGGGTTTTATGCAATGGTGAACAGGCTGTGAGCCTTCCCACAAGGAGGGACTGGAGCATCCAACAGGAGGCCCCGGTGGGCATTTCGGGCTCTCTTCCCACGCCTGTGTTGGGATGACGATCCCCACCCTGTGGCTTTCTCCTCCATCGATTCCAGAAACTGGTGACGGGCAGCGAGGACACGGGGCACTTGGAGTTAGGTCCCTCCAAGTTTGGATCTTCCCAGGGCCACGTACCAGCCACATAAGCCTGCACAGATTACTTAGACCTTCCTGGCACCTGCTTCATCGTTTGTAAACCGAACAAGAGTTGCATCAAAAGCACTAGTTTGGGGGTAAGACAGACCTGAGCCCTAACGCAGGCTCTGCCCTTTACTAGATGCCTGACGTTGGGTGAGCGGTTAACCTCTCTGATCCTTACCGGTCTGTCTATAGAATGAAGATAAGAATACGGACTTCAGGGGCGCCTGGGTGGCTCCGTCGGTGAAGCGTCCGACTTCGGCTCAGGTCACGATCTCACGGTTCGTGGGGTCGAGCCCCGCGTCAGGCTCTGTGCTGACAGCTCAGATCCTGGAGCCTGTTTCGGGTTCTGCGTGTGTGTGTCTCTCTCTGCCCCTCCCCTGCTTGTACTCTCTCTCTCTCTCTCTCTCTCTCTCTCTCTCTCTCTCTCTCAAAAATTAAAAAAATAATAATTACAAAAAAAAGAGTACCAACTTCACTGGGGTTTTGTGAGGACTAGGTGAGGCCATCTATGTAAAGCATCTTGCATGGTTCCAGGCTCCCCGTGAAAAGACAGAAGGTGCTCTCTGGCACCCCCAGGACCCCAGGTGCCCTGAGGACACTCTCTCCCAGGCCCAGCCCGGCCCCACAGAATTTTCAGGATCCCCCACATCATCCAACAGACGAACAGAGGCTTTCCTTAGGCCGATGTTGGTATATTAGAACCAGGGTTCCGCACACACATAGCCACCAGGATTAATATCCAGACTCCATGAAGAATCCTGTCAAGAAAGGAAAGTCAAAAATGCCAACTATCCAATACAAAACAGGCAGAGACTTGAGCCAGCTCTCTGCAGAAGAGGAAATGTGAATGAATGGCCAAGAAAAACATGAAAACATTCCCAACCTCCATAGCACTCAGGAAATGCAAACTAAAAATATAATGAGATAACCTTGTAACACCCACCAGGTGGGCAAAAATCTCAAAACCCTGTAAATTCAAGCATCAGGGCATTAGGGAGCAGGAGACCTCTCAAGCTGTTACCACCGTGTCCAGAAAAACACTTGTTTCTGTTTGTGTTTTTTTTCCTAGTTACTATGGTGCCGTGCACACTTGATGACCTAGCAATTCCACTCCTCGGTATATAAGCAAGAAGGGTAGGGCTTCCAATCGGTGAATCTTCAACACACCAGCATTTTTTAAGTAAATAAAATAGATCCAAACACTGCCACACATTATAAGGATAAGAACGTATCGTGAAATCGCTCTTTGTCATACATTCCTGTGAAAGTGTGTGTGTGTGTGTGTGTGTTGGGTTATGACTCAAATGCCATTTCTTATCTGGGATAAAATGAAAAAATGAAAAGCCACTGGCGAGAAGAACCTTGCATTCGTGTACAAGAGAAATGTGTAAGGACGTTCATAATGGCCCCAAATGCTCCCCAGGGGGACGATGGATGCGTATCTCCTGTTCCCATCATACAATGAAAGAACATCACGCAGGCATGAAAAATGAGCAAACCAGACTACAGTAAAAGCCAATGTGGATGAATCTCAGGGAGAGAATGGCGAGCCAAAATGGACACCTGATAGATGCCCACAGCAAGTGGGAACCCAGAAACATCCACACGGTAGAATTCCTAATATCAATGTCCTAAAACTAAATGCAATTGTATTTGGTCTATTTGGCTGCTGTAACAGACTGCCATCCACTGCACGGCTTAACCAACAAACATTATTTCTCACGGTTCTGGAGGCTGGGGAGTCCAAAATCAAGGCACCAGCGGACTCTGTGTCCGGTGGGCGCCCGCTTCCTGGTTCGTGCCCAACTCTTTTGTCACCGTGTCCTCCGTGGCAGAAAGAACAAGAGAGCCCTCTCAAGTCTCTTCCTACGAGAGCACTAACCCCACTCACGAGGGCCCCACCCTCACGACCTAATCACCCAAAGGCCCCCCAACTCCCAATACCGTCATCCTGGGATTTAGGATTCAACACGTGAACTTGGGGAGGACACGAACATTGAGTCTGTAACGGCTCCGTTGTACACATATCCGTGAGGCACGCACTTGTGCTGGAACTGGGACGACAAACACAGGAATAATAAAGACCAACTCAGGAAAGCGGTTCCTTCCGTGGGGGAAGGGAAGGGGCTGAGATTCTCAAGGTACAGTCCTTTGTCAGGTAGCAGGCATCCCGCTAATCATGGCAGAGGTGGGACTCGCTGGGCCACCATGGGGTACGGCTGTGACACCTGCCATGTCACCAGGCTGCACACCAAGGCTCATGGGAAATCGTCTGCACCTCAGCGTGGTGAAGAACATGCTAGATTCTACGTTGCCCCCTGAACAGAAGTTCCCAGGCCAATCTCTGCTCTCCATTGCTTCTCCACGAAATAACTTCCTAAAGCTTTGCTTGGGTCTATTTTTCTATATATTTTCTATTTTGGTCTCAGAGTAAAAAGATAATCATAATTATAGACCATTTTTTTCTCTGCCAGTCATAATAATCATGGCTTAATTCTTCTTATCTAGGTTTTTTTTTTAAGCTTTACAATTCCTGGAGATATTAATCAGGATCTTTGGTTTCCAAATCATGAGACAGAAACCAATCCAAACTGTTTAAGTGAAGAAACATTACGTTAGCCGCCATAGCTGAGTTCACACGTTCTCCTTGTTTGAGGTACAGCTACTTCTAGAGCTCTAAGTGCTTTCCTTGTGGTTTCCCCGCCCCACCTTTTTCTCCCTCTCTGCCTCCCTCTCCCTCTCTCTCTTAACTTTGCCTTGTGTGTTAGCTTCATTCGCAGGAAAACTCACGAGATAAGGTCGAAAAATGGCACCAGCAGCTTTGCAACTTAGCCTTCCAGCTCCGTGACTCCAACAAAAAGGATGATCCTTTCTCTACAGTCTTAGCAAAGTCCCAGCTGTCTCTCCCACTGGCCGGCCTTGCGTCATGTGCCCATCTCTGGGCCAATCACAGTGGCCAGGGAAATATGGCACCACTTTTACCCAGGACAGGCTCTCGGAGTCTGCAGTCCCAGGAGGGTCTTTCCTGGCACGAGGAGGGATGATGGAGCATCTCCAAGGAACCGCGGGACCTCGAAGCCCTGGGGAGCACGGAGAGCTGCAGGTGGGAGCCTCTGGTGGGAGCCACCATGGAGCCCTGCGGGGACCCGTGGACAGGCCAGGCAGGGGCGTCGGGCAGGCCTCGGCCTGTCGACGCAGGGCTGTGGCTCATGCTCCCCCTCCTGAAACTGCCCCCCGCCCCGGCAAGCCCCTACTCCCCCACTCACGCCCTGCGTCCCCCTGCTTTGAGCTGAGGGCTGGCCGGGCTGGCCTCACTGGTCTCCACCGGGAGCGGCCAGGACGGCGGGAGGGAAGGGACCCGTGCCCGTGCACAGAGACTGTGTGAGCAGGGTCAGGCGCTGAAGTCCCCTGGGGCTAACAACTGCTCCAGGAATAACGTCCCCGTTAGCATTCAATTAAACCTTTCTCAGATGTATTTGCGCAGAACAGCCATCTTCAGGGGGGCCTGGATCCCCGTTTGTGGGTGTCGATCGGGCCTCCACCGCATGATGGGAGTCAGGCCCGCTCTGCTCCCTCCCGATCCGAGCCTCATTCGCTGTGACCAGATGTGCCCTCAGGCCTGGTGGGCCACCTCTGTTGGGGGCCGAACGCAGAGCTTGCTGGGGTTTGGGTGGCTTTAATCAGAATGGTCCAGGCACCGGGCTGTGTTGGGAGGAAAAGTCCTCCTTCCTTTTGAATGAGCCACGAAACGGGCCCTGGGATGCACCTCTGGGGTGAAGGGGTCGGCGGGGCCTGGCCCCGGGTCATCTGGTGAGGTGTCGGCAGACAGGGCACCAGCGGGACGCAGGGCTGGGGGACACCCTGCCACAATGTGCAGTAGGTGAGCCAGTGTCCCCAGGCTCCCCGAAGCCAGAGGCGGGAAGGGTAGAGTCTGGAGCCGGCGGGACGTGCGACACCCACACGCTAACGGGGCGGCCCCACCTGGGGGGCCCGAGAACCAGAGCCGGGTTCCCAGGCCTCCCAGCAGGGAACAGGTGCGGGCTCTGGCGCAGAGCAGCTCCCGTCTACACCCTGGCCTCTGACCGATCTTCTCCACATGAGTGGGGAGTTCCTGGTCAGACGGGCTGCTGGGGCCCAGACGGCTCTGGGTCGGGCAGGGACTTGGTTTCTTCTGGTATCTTCTTAACATTCAAACTATGAATGTACTGAGATTCCCAGAATATTCAGTATCTCCAAACGTTATTCCCCTCCCTAAAATCCTTTAAAACCTTCCCATTGTCCTAGGGCATCCTGACTCACCCCCAGCCTACTGTGCCCAAGCCTGTCTGGCCCTGCCTCCTCTCTAGCACCAGGTTCCTGCCCACTGGCCTTATCACATTTCCTCAAACAGAACAGACTCAGCCCAGTTCAGAACTTGCTGCGCTTTGCAGATCTCCCTATTTAGGAGTCCTAGCCAATGCAATAACACAAGAAAGTGAAATTAATATACAGATTTTTAAAAGGAAATAGAACTGTCTTTGTCTGCAAATACATGATTGTCTACATAGATAATCTGAAAGAATCAACAACAACAACAAAAAAAAAACCTGTTGCAACTAATAAGCAATTACAGGACATAAGATTAATATTAAAATGTCAATCGCGTTTCTATATATCAGCAATGAACAAATGGAATTTAAAATTAAAAATTCAATTCCAGGGGGTGTCTGGATGGCTCAGTTGGTGAAGCATCTGACTCGACCTCAGCTCAGGTCTTTATCTCACAGTCACGAGTTCAAGCCCCACATCAGGCTCTGTGCTGGGCGTGAAACCTACTTAAAAAAAAATTTTTTTTTTTGAAGTTTGATTTCATTTACATTTGCACCAAAAATAAATGAAATAATTAGGTATAAATCTTACAAGTATCCACAAGTCTATACAAGAAAAACTGTAACACTGAGGAAAGACATCAAAGAACTAAACACAAGAAGAGATATTTCATGCTCATGGATAAGACAACTCAACATTGTTAAGATGTCAGTTCTTTCCAACTTGACCTATAGATTCCATGCAAACCCAATCAAAATCCCAGGGTTATTTTGGGAATATCGACAAACCGATTCTGAAGTTTTTATGGAGGAGACAAAAGACCTAGCATTGCCAATATGGTATTGAAAGAGAACAGAATTGAAGGGCTGGCATTACTCAACTCCAAGATGTACTAGAAACCTACAGTAATCAAGAATAATAGACAAATAGATCAATGGAAGACAGCTCCCATCCTTCCTCACCCCACTCACCTCCAGCCTGTGGGATGTTCCTTTGTTCCAGGAACACAGTGTATATCCTCCTCACCTCCAGGCTTTGGCACATGCTGTTCCCTTGCCTGAAACACTCTTCCCCATCCTTCACCTGCAGTCATCTGGCTAATTCCTACTCCTCCTTGCTGTCTTCCCTTCAATATGCTTTCCCTCCATTCCCAGCCCCTAAGCCTGAGGCCTTGTCCCCCGACCCCAGGAAAAATGCTAGACTTTCCCAGAATCCAATTTTCCCTTCACTGCCTTTTGCACACTCTCAAATTGTTGGAGGATCATTTGTATTTATTCTTTGAATGGCTGGTCTCCCCTTCTAGGCTGGAATCTTCATGAAGGCAAGGAATGAATGCATGTCTATTCCCCAGGATGTTGTCTGTAACAAATATTGATGGGCTGGCAGATGGATCTGTAAATAATTTTGGCCTCTGTGTCCCTGTGCTGGAATCAATCTGTGTGGGTTTGTTTAGCCACGTTACCCAAGCTGATTTCCCTTTGTCAAGGTGTCTGCAGGTTTAGTTAAATGACAGTCCCTGTGGAGGATGGAGAAGCTCCCAGCTGCTTCCCCTTGTTGAGAGTAAGAAGTTCATACGAAAATACCATCACAAGCCCTAGGCAGTCTGCACTCAGGGACGCATGGGTGCTGCAGAGAACTGGGGGAAGGCAGTCAAGGGACCCGCACCCCAACCCCCCATCGCCTTTCTCCATAGCACGTGGAACCCTCTAAGGTACTAAATAATGTGCGTAGTTATTTGGCTCCTATTTGTCTCTCTTGATTGAAACATAAGCTGCATGTGAACAGGTGTTTTGTTGAATTCATAGCTGTATCCTGAGTGCTGAGAACAGTGTGTGATATTTTAGTGCTTGATAAATATTTATTCAATGAATGAACAATCAATTAATGAATGAAATGCACCACACAATGAAATGCAGCATTTGTTCACCTGCTACACATCCATCATCACCGGCGTGAAAAAGGCAAAGGCTCTTTCTTCTGTATTGTCCCCAACCCTGGGGGCACTAGAGTGAGCAAAGGAGGAAGGAGGGTAGAAAGGGAGCGGCTAGTGCCCCTCCCCGCTAAGGACCCTAAACATTAACGACACCTGAGTAGAAGGGATTAGACTTGAGAGATGCAGAGAAACTGAGTCCTGGTGACCTTTCCTTAAGCCCCTGGATACAGCAATACCTGAAGCCAGATCGTTTCTTGCATTAGTTTTCTACTGCTACATCAGTTTACCACACACTCCATACATTCCATACAACACCTATTTTTTGGATCACAATTCCATAGGTCAGAAGTTCAGTGCGGCACGACTAGGTTCTCAGCTCTGGGTACCGCAAAGCTGAAATCAAGGTGTTGAGTTCTTACCTGAAGGCTCTTCAAGACGACAACACAGTGAATCTGAGTCTCCAACATCCTCTGTCTCGGAGCCCTAAACTCAGATTTTTTTTTTTTAATTTTTTTTTTTAACGTTTATTTATTTTTGAGACAGAGAGAGACAGAGCATGAACGGGGGAGGGTCAGAGAGAGGGAGACACAGAATCCGAAACAGGCTCCAGGCTCTGAGCTGTCAGCACAGAGCCCGACGCGGGGCTCGAACTCACGGACCGTGAGATCATGACCCGAGCCGAAGTCGGCCGCTCAACCGACTGAGCCACCCAGGCACCCCAGCCCTAAACTCAGATTTAAAGGGCTGGAGTCATTAACTCACGTCCACCTGCGTGATCTCCCTTTCGATTAACACAAGGCCAACTAATTAGTGACCCGATCTAAACTTGCACAATCCCTTCCGTCACATAACATCACAGAACCACAGAAATAGTATCTCAGTAAATTTACGGACTCAAGAGGAGGTGACACCAGGCTCACTGGTGAGAATCCTGCTCACCACACGTCGGACGCTTCGATGAGATGAGACCTTCCATGCCATTGAATTGTTCACTTTAAAGGGGCGAATTTATATTTCAACACGTTACGATGAAGCCAAAAAAAGAAAAAAAAAAAAAAAAAAAAAGGAAAAAGAGCCTTGATGAAACAGAAGACCAAGAAACCCAAAGATCAACACGGCTTGGGAAGGCGGGCTTGTCTGCACCATGTCTACGTGAAGCGGGGCCTTAAGCTCCGCCCTTAAGTTCCGCCCTTTAAGTTCCGCCTTTAAGCTCCGCCCTTAAGTTGCCCTTCCTGGACAACTGCACACACACAACAGCTCCGCGGGGAGGGGGAGGGGAGCTAATCTAATTATGGTTGAAACTTCTCATATTCCCGGCCGTCAACCGGACACACTGCTTATGAAAACTCTTGCTCACAACCGCCTATAATTTGATAGGTTTGTGACATAGAAATCCTTCCGCACTTCCTCCCACGAAAGGAAAATTAATGGTTTATGATGAGCGTTACAAATCAGTTCTTATCTCAAAGGGAAACACGCTGGGGCTGTAAGAACCAGAGGCCATCTTTCTCCCTGGAGCACTTTCCAAAGAGACCATTTATTAAAAAGTAATTTGTAGATCCCTCGGATAGGGGGACAGCTTAATCCACTGCGCCCCTCGGCTAGGGAGGTGTGTGTATTGACGACCAGGGGGTGTCACCGAGACCCGCACGGTCCCGAGGGCTCCGAGGCGGCCAAGCTTGAGGCCCGTGCTCACCTGGCGTCCTTCTCACATGACGGTCCCACACACTCGCAGGGGTGACCTCCAGCAGCCACGTGTGACCCGGGCTCGGGTCCAGGGCTGCCCGGATGAGGACAGGGCACCTGACCTAATCAGGGCCAAGAAGAACGTGCCAAATGTCACTGCACTAAGGAGACCGAGATTGAGCAGCTAAATGGCCAGGGAGGACAGGGTGGCCACCTGGGATTGGGACCACGTGCCTTCCCAAGCCTGGGCCCCGCCTCCTACCTGCCACTTCCTGCACGTGTCCTGGGTCCTGGCCGCACACTCTCCCCTAGGTCGAGCCCTCTGACCGGGGGTCTGCCCTGCCCAGAAGTTACCTTATACACTTGCACAAACCCTGTTTTGTTTCCTCCCCCGAGACAAGATCTCAGAGTTTCGAAAAAGGGATCCAGGTAAGCGCTGGCACCAGAGGGTTAGCGTTTCCTCCCGCAGCAGGCGAGTGGGAGCCAAGGGACATCGTCTCCTACGCCACCAGGCGGGCCAAGGTCCAGACAAGGTCCGCGGCGGTGAATGACGGAGACCCGCCTGGGTGACGTGAGCCCAGCGGGCTTTGTCCACAGGATCTCAAGCCCCACAGACCGAGCGCTCGGGGCACCAGGCAGGAACCACAGGGGCCGTGGGGCCAAGAGTTGGCATGTTACACGCGGAACCGGAGGACCCGGCTCACGCCCTGGGAGAAGTGACCTCCCTCCACTCGACCTCCTTTCCTTCCCTGGCTCAAAACCAAGTCCCAGGAAACAGCATGTGACAGGCCAGCCCTAGACCAGGGCCCAGCGCCCGGACAGCAGGGTGGGAGAGGGAGGCGTCGCCCCTCTGCTTTCCGGGTGGAAGGCGTCCCTGGGAATCGCCCTCAACCCTCCCACCCGGGGAGGGAGGCTCCCAGAAGGAAGCCGGGCAGCTCCAGAGAGGGGAAGTGGGTCCCGGGGAGCCACAAATGGCTCCTGTCCCCTACCTGTCACCTGGGATGGGACCACCGTGAGCCTTGCATGCCGGACTCATGACTCTCAGCTTCCCTCCAGGGCCAGGAGGGGTCAGGGGACGCATGATGGCTCCTCGTGGAAAAGGCAGCTCTCTGGACTCAATTCCCGCAGAAGCCATGCTGGGCTGTACTCACGGGATTATTTAGTTTTACAACGAATGTTTACAACTCTTACAATAAAACTGATTTTCATTTAGGGAAAAAAAAGCCACAGTTTCTGAAAGTGGCAAACCAGAGGCTGAGGCCGCTGGGCTCAAACTCCTCGGTCGGTCGTCTGCCCGCTTTCTGTCCTCACCGCGGCCCCAGCGCTGTGGTCGGTTCCCGCGGGGGTCAGACGGCGGCTCCCCAGAAACACTGCCCGCAGCCGCCTGGCCGGGCTCTCCCTTAAACCGCCTGCAGTCCAACCGGATCAGGAACCAGCGACGCGGCCCCCGCCTGCGTAGACGCGGCCGACGACACGCACCCACGTCTGGCTGCCCGCACTTCTCGGAAACGGGGTCATCCGGCAGGTTCCCTTTCACCGCAGTGGCCTCTTGCCTTGGGCCCGTCGAGCCGTGTGCCCAGCAGCACGTTCCGGGGGCCTGTCACCCCTTCCCGGAAGAGCGGCCCCAAGGCCCCAGGCGCGGTCATGCGGGTGCCCTCTGCACGTCTGCGGGGGCGCGTTCCCACCAGGGCGCGAGTGGTGCCCCCCCGAGGTGGGCACGGGCCTCCACCGGCCGCCCCGCCCTGGGCCCCAGGAAACCCTCGCCCGTCCTACAACGTCAGCTCAGGCCCCTCGGAGACCTCCCATCCCGGTCTCACCCCTGCCATCGCGGAGATCTCTGCGCGCAGAGCGGGCTGTGCTCCCGGCCGGGGGTTTCCGGGGACCCCCCTCCAGCCCGTCCCCCAGAGAGCCAATCTCAGCATCAGCTCCGTCCCCCTGCCCCCGTCCTGGGGCCTGGAGAGGAGGCATGTCCCCCCCCCGGAGGACAGGGACGCTCTCCAGGCAGAGCCGCGGCCCACGGCCCGCGCATTTTGGGATCCGCACAGGCCTCTCTCGAGCCCGCGGCCACACCTGACCTTCCTCCTAGTCGGTCAGCGGCAGACGACGCTGCCTTCGTCGCATCTCAGACACGCGATGAGGTGCATCACCGCTCCCGTGTCACTATGCGGGGAAACACTGACAGTTCAATTAGGAGGCGATGGCCGGGGCCCCATCGATGACACGACACCACGAGGTCAGAGGGACGTCAGCATGGAAAAGGGGGCATCTCCGGGCCCCGGAGAGTCGGTGTTCTTTCCGCTTTATAGATCCAGAAACCGATTCCGAGGGGTTCCCGTCTGTTCACACACACCCGGCGGGCCACAGGTCAAGCCTGGGCTGTGACCTCTGCCCTTGGCGACCGGCCCCGGTCTGGGGTGGGCGGGAGGTGTGCTGCCCATCCCCCTCCCGGGAAGGCCTTGCTGCCCAGTGTGGGACATGGGCCCGGCAGACAGCCTCCCAAAGAGCTCTGAAGGACGGGTCCACGCGTTTCGCGAGCGGTGGCGGTTTCAGGCTGTGGGTACTGGTTGCCCTTTAAAACTGGCCTGGGATCGATGGAAGAACCGGGATGTGCTGAGGGACTGCAGAAAAGGCGGCAGCCCGGAAAGCCTCTCCCCAGGTGAGGGAACTGGCTGGGAGCGGAGGGGAGAGGCGGGGAGAGAGGAGGACAAAGACCATCCCTCCACCCTCCACCCCGGGAGGCAAGACAGGAGGAAGTGAGAGGCTACAGCTGAGGGAAGACAGGAGGGTCGGCTCCGCATTTGCCACAAACCCGCGTGTCAAGAAGCACGTCGTTCTTGCCCAGCCAAGGTGGTTTTGTGACCACACTGGTTTGCACAGTTGTTCATTCCGTAGATACTTATAGAGGCAAACTGGGGGCTACTCGCTCTTTCAAGTGCTCGAGATAGAGCGGGGAGACAAAGCGTCAAATTTCTTCCCTCGGAGCTTACTTTTTGGAAGAGGGAGATTAGAAACTAAAGAAAAAGAGCGTAAGGACCTCGTACCAGATGCAGGTTACACGCCCCATCCGATTTTTCCAGCCCCACCTGTCTCCCACCACGGAAACTGATTCCCTGCAGGGCCACGGGATCCCATGTGCTCTGACCGCCTCCTACTCACCCCATTGGCGAGGGAGGGGTCCCCACCCCAAACAGGAACTTTTGGTAAGTTGAAGGTTTGCTGTTCCATCAGAGGCTGTGAGCCCCGCACAACTCCCTCGCAACCTCAAGGCATCACTCTCCCCGGGACCCATCTCAGGATGTCCTGAGATGGACGTTGTCTTCTCGGAACCCCAGCAGAAGCGGGGTCTCGTCCGTCCCGCAGGCTCCTTTATCCTGCCCTGGGCAACACCAAGGGATGTCAGACGGGTGCGCGGTTACAAATGAGGGGACTGAAGCCCAGGAGGAAAGACCTGCCCAGCCCTCACGTGGTGGCAGAGCTGGGACCTGAACACTTGCCTCTGGTCAAGGAACGTCAGAGGTGCTGTGACAGGTCCTCTGGATGCTGGCGTGAACGTTGAGGCTCATTCACAAGAACACAGGATGCAAAACCTTTGGCAGAATCTGCAAGCCGTGCCTGCATGACCGGGATGCTTTTCCTGCTTGGATGTTGGTTTGGTTTTTTTGTTTTTTAATTAAGCTCCACACCCAACATGGGGCTTGAACTCACGCCCCCGAGATCAAGAGTCTCCACACACCGAGCCGGCCAGGCGCCCCGACTGCCAGGCTTTGAATGAAAGTCTTTCCGACCCAAGTTATCTGGGACATCGACCCGCTTTCCCTTCCCCAGCCTGTGCTGGTTCTCCCGAATACTTGAACCTGAATTCATAGTTTGCATCCGGGCCTCCGGTTTCTTACTTCCACCTGCTGGGAGGAGGGCAAATGAGGGGACATTTAATAACCTGTTTCCACTCTCTGCTCGCATGATATTAATTTGAGTACACGGGATCTTTCGTGCTTCGCAACACAAAGACGCAATTTCATACATGACTGAGTCAGTGTCGAATGGGAGGGGGAGGCGGCAGGGAGGCCGTGTTTCCTTGACTCCTCTCAAATGGCTTCCTGTTTCATATCGATACAGATCAGGGACCGTGGATTTTGCCGACAAGCTCATCAAGTGGCTGCTGCTCACCCACAGGGCCAAGGTCTTGTTTCCTTGACGAGTTGTTGATGGTGATTGCACAGGATGTCCGTGAACTTGAAACTGCCTCGGTTCCCCACCAGGGACCTTGAACCTGAGCCCTTCCTACTCCACACAGAGGTACAAATGACACTCATGGTGTGCTCATTGTCGAGGGACATGGAGAAGAGCAATTAGACTGAGTCGTAGGAGAGGGAAGGACGCATCGCTAATTGGAGCGCGTTACAGGCTTCGAGACGCTGACGCGGTATAAACAGCAAAGCCCCACACGTGACAGGCAGAGATGAACGTACTTGGAGCCAGAGGTCATTAACACGGACAACTGACGGGCTCTGTGACCCAGAGGGGGAGGGAAACTCGCTCTGCCATGCAACAGTATGTAAACATGGGATTTTATTCTTTTTCACAAGCCATGATCTTCACACGATGACTTCAGGGATCCTTCACGGAGGATAACTGATCACCTGGCAAAGAACCTGTAGCATTTCCTTCTCACAGTAGAAGAGGGAACCACCAACCATCCAGCTCTTTGGAGCAGAGAAGGAGCATTTTTCAGAGGAAACACTGCAAACTTTGTAACAACGGGAGCCCAGGAAAACACAAACGCGTCTCGCCTTCTTGACGAATAAGATTTAATTGGGAGCCTCCTCGTGCCGGGAAACAAAGGTTCGCCCGTGCGACGCAGGGAGAAGCCACAGGCCAAGCGTGAGTCTCGTTGAAACACAGCCACACGTTGGCCTCTTCGTTATTCATAAACGACCCTGTGACGGAACTTCACCGCCCCCCCGATTTGCAGTTAATTCTCTGTCTTTGCTCCCAGTGCTGCTTGTGCTTCGTAATGACATCGTCCGTTCACCCCTCTGCGGGCGCAGATGGAACACAGAGGCCTGGGGTTACCCCCTCGAGGAATTTTCATAATGTTCACATGTCACGGGGGTACAACCCGCGAGCGCTGAGGTTGCTGGCCCAGAGATGCGCCCGTGTCTCCGGGGCCCCGCGCCAGCCGCAGCCGGGTGGGCTCCGAACTCCCGGCCCCGCGGTGCTCACCACTCAAGGCCCCGGAGGCTGGTACTGCCGTTCGGAGCCCGACGCCCCTGTGACTCCGGACGCGTCCTGAGGCTTCTGCGCGAAGCCCTGCACCCGACTTGGCCCAGAACAAGGCCCCGCTGCTGACTGAGCCCAGGCCCCTGCCGCCCACGCCGGGCTTCCTTGATCAGCATTTCCTGACCCTCTGCACTGGTTTCCTCTGAGGCGTGACCAAGGCCCTAAAACAGAGGTCCACCGTCCCACCCAGGCTCTTAGCCGGGAAACAGGCTGTGACGGGCAACGAGGAGGAAAACGAGAGGCCCAGACCAGCAAAGATCCCTTTACAAATGGGAACATCCGAAAAGGCCAGTGTGATCCCAGTCATACCCCGGCTTCAAACCTTCCAGAGGGCCCTCAGCCCTCAGGACGGAGCCCAAACTCCCACGGGACCCGCCCCTCACCAGACCCACCGCCCACCGCTCACAGTGTCCCCCTGGTCCTGGCCACACTGGCCTCTCCTCTGGCCTTAGACACACCACGCTCCTGGCACCTGAGGGCCTTTGCACATGCTGTTCCCTCCTCCTGGAGGATCTACCCCACCCCACCCCCAACCCTCACCTAGTTACCTGCAGCCCACCTGTCAGGTCTCAGAAGAAACAGCACCTCCTTGGAGGCTCTGCTATGTTTCTCATCAGCCCCCAGCTCGTCCCAGGACCCAGGTCTGGTCCCCAAAGCCCCTCTCGTGATGCCATGTGTCTTTCTTTCCCAACAAGGACCACATATAATAACATGAGGTCTTTATTATGTGAGGATGATCCAAATAGATAAAAAGGCGACTTTAGGCAAATCCAGTTAATTTGGGTACCAAAGTTCCACAGCAAATATTTGTGATGTATCTAACCAACATTTACCTGGGATTTACTGCAGGCCAGATCTGTTCTCAGTACTGTACGTATATACTACGTATATTAAAGTATTCAATCCTCCACACCATAGATACTGTTATTATTATTCCCATTTTACAGATGGGGATGCTGAGGCACAGGAAGTTTTCCCCACTGGCAACTGGCAGGAGAGTTCGTGTTCTCAACCACCTCTTCTGAGCAAAGGCTTTATCTAGAAAAATGAAACTAAACTTGATGGAAAAATAAATTTAATCTCATAGGTGACAACTCCCAGGTGATGGCGGGAAATGTACCCTAATTCTCAGAGTAATCCAAAAGAATCAAGCATTGCTTCCGTGATATTTGCGATAGAAGTGCAGGGCGTCCACTGCCCTTCCCTCCAGGTTTGACTTCCACGCTGATCAAAGGAGAGTCGGGGCCTCTGGAACCTCCCCAGGGCCTCGCCTGTCCCTGGGGGTCGGTTCTCCCCTGGACAGCCCGCCCCCTCCTCTGCGCCAGGGCTTCTCCTCTCTGGTGTTAAGGGTCTAAATCTGCCAGATCCTCCTTGGCTGTGACCTTGTGGGTGAGGATCGCCTGCGGCCATGTGGTGAAGTGTGCCAGTCCACCAGGGCTCCCTGGTGCCCCCACCCTGTCATCTGCCGAGAGACCCCTGGAGGGGACCCGCCTGGTCACTCGCACCCATGCGTCGCAGAGGACGGCCAGCTCTCACAGCCTGCTGCGGAATGTTCAGGAATTTCACCACCTGGTCGCTGGGAATCAGCCGGCAGGAGGATTCACCCCTCAGAAACCAGCAACTGCTACAAACCAGGGCGATTTTCCCCTAGAGCCCGGGTTGACCAGCAGCCCCTGCGGTCACATCTCTGGCACAGCCCTGACCTTGGGGTGGAAATCCTGTCATCAGAGTTGGGCTCGCCTTCCGCGTCCAGACCCCAACTTTCCCCGGGGCAGGGGTCGTGAGCCCCGAAACTGCTCTGCTGAGACCCCTCCTCTCCCCAGCACCTTCCTGCGGGAAGGACAGAAACAGGTCTGGGAAGGGCGCCTGGCCCTCGACCCTGCAGTGACAATCATTTCAGCTGCTTTCAATAAATCAAGAAATCTTCCGTTTTAATTCGTTCATCAAAGATATTTTTCCTTTCCGAGATGTTGATTTGGTTCCTTTTTTTAGTTTCTTTGTCCGCGTGGCAAGTAAACAGCCAACTGCCTGAATGTGGAGCGTAGTTAGTGGAGATGCCTTAATTGGCTAATGTGCTTAATCTCTACGAGCGAGCGCAATCAGAAGGCATCTCAGCAAGAGTGTCCTTTCCTGCCCGGGCTGCGCGGCCTGCAGGGGGGCGGGCAGGGGAGGGGGCCATGCCCCACCTGCTCACCCCGACTAGAATCCCCGAATTTTCACACGCCAGCCAGCCGCACAAGGCGGGAGCCTGTGTGCCAGCCAGAGGCTGAGGACCACTTCAGATGGAGGAGGAAGTCCCTTAGTTTCTGCCAGTGGGAAGTGGGGGGGGAGGGCTGTGGATCCCTGGGGAGCTCAGGCCAGGGTCAGAGCTGCACCCGCACCAGCCCCGCCCACCCCCTCAGGCCTCACCCCGCAGGCCACGCCCCCGGGGCTCCCCTCCCTGTGGGGCTTCCTACCAAGGGGCACCAGGCACAGGGGGAGGGAACCCGCTCCCCTAGACTCTCCCTCTGGGCCAGGGTGGAGCTGAGGTGAGAGGTCCAGATGGCCTTTCCAGGTTCAGCACCAAGGACACAGCCCCTCCCGCTCCCAAGCTCTCTCTGAAAAGCAGGTAGACCATGGTCAGTGTGGCGTCTCTCCCAACCGGATGGGGGCCCCCAGATGTGGGGTGACGGTCAGGGGGAGGCCAACGGCGCAGGCAGAACAAAGGGGGGACAAGTTTACCGAGCACACGAAGTGCACAGTGGGGCGAGACAGCAGAGGAGAGGCTGTCCGCCACCGGGCAGTGGGTGGGAGTCGCGTTTAAAGCGGAAGGTGAGGGGGGATGGAAACGTACGGAATCTTCTCTGTTTTGGTACCTGCGCCTGCTTGTGAGCAGCCCATTGGTCAGTTAGGCTCTGTGGATGTTTTAAGGTGGGTGCACCTGTTGGGCCTGTCAGCATTCAGCCCGGGCAGCGGCTGTGGGCCGCTTTCCAGGTTCCATCACTGCAGCCCGGTGCCACAAAGCGGCCTCTGCGTTCACAAGGTTCACAAGCCCTGTTCAGGTAGATTTTCACCCTCTTTCCTTATGACTAATTGGCTTCGTCATATTCCTTCCCCGGACATTATTGCCTGAGATGACCGGTTTTTATTTTGTGGTCACCAGATAGGTGTCTGACCTCTCTAAGCCTCAAGGTTCTTGTCTTTTTAAGGCTGTTGTTAGAGGGGCACCCGGGTGGCTCAGTCACTTAGGCATCCGAGTCTTGATTTCGGCTCAGGTGGTGATCTCACAATTTGGGAGTTCGAGCCCGGCGTGGGGCTCTGTACTGAGGCTTCTCTCCCTCTTTCTGTGCCCCTCCCCTGCTTACTGTCTCTCTCTCTCTCTCTCTCTCTCTCAAAAAGAAATAAATAAATAAACATTTTTTTAAAAAAAGGTTATTAGAAACAGATGAGTAATATAGAAAAAAGTACCCGATACAGCACACGCTCAGTCATGTTGACCTGTAAATTCCCGCCTCCCGTCCTTCTTTCTTTCTCTTCACCCTTCTTTTCCTTCCTTTCCTCCCTCCTTTTCGGCCTTATTATCCTTCTCCTGAATGACAGAGAGACAGGTGCTCCTCAAATCTGTCTCGATTTAACCTTTAGTTGGTAAAAGCAAACAGTGTATAGATTCCTCCTGTCGCACAGCGACAGCCATGATGGGAGCTAGTTTTACAGGGCAGGCGAAGGGCGAGGGCGTGTCTCTGACACAATTCCCGTCTCTGTCTGACTGACTTGATTTGAGTTTTGTTCTCCTCAGCTTACTCGTTTGAAAAATGCCAAAGCTACTGGAAAGCTTAACGCACCGTATGGTGAACATCCGCTCACCCCATCTCCTCTATCTCAGTCACCAGCTGCTGACACGGTACCGGCCTGTTTCAGTCTCCATGTGTATTATTTATAATATATGTGAGGATTTCCCCCTGCCCCCCCCCGTTTTTGTACCCAAACATTAGAGAGTATGGTGCAAACAACATGATATTTCATGCCTAAACTCTTCAGAATATATGTCACTGAAAAAAAACACAAAACGATTCTTCTACAAAGTGTCCAAACCATTTTTACCCTTGTAACATTTAATGTTGATGCAGAAATCTGGTTCAATATAGTCCAAATTTAGAGCTTTTTTCCCCTAATTCTAAGCGATTGTGCATTGCCTTTAACTCAGCTGCTACAACAAGGTTTTTGTCTTTCATGATTTCGCCTTTTTTTTTTTTTTTAAGATTTTTATCTTGGACCAGAAAGCCAAGAAGTACTCAGAGGATGATAGGACAAATCAAGGAAACAGAAACTGGAATAAATCAGTTTGGCTCCCACTGCCACATCTAGGAATATTTACACATGAAAAAATGAGGGTAATGGATGTGAATACATGGTGTGAAAAAAAAAACAAGGCCCCACGAGTCCATAATGACACCGAAATCGGTGGTTAGGAGAGAGAGTTCTTCTTCACGGAAGGAGGGAAGCTGATCAATGCACTGTCCCCTCTGACCTCACCCGGGAGTCAGCACAGACACTCCTCCTTTGAGCTCTGCCTTGTGCCCAGCCCTGGTCTGGGCCCGGAAATGCACAGAAGGGACCTTGGCCTTCAAACATGGAGTCAAAGCTCCGGAGTCTGTGTCCATGGGGTCTTGGGCATTTGGACCATCTCCGGATGTTTTCCAGATGATTGCAACTTCTCCATCGGAGGGATAATACATATATTTGTTGTTTCCTTCTCCTGAGCAAACCAGGCGCTCTGGTTCCAGAAAAAGATGGTCACTAGAGAGGCACACTCGGGAGCGATCTGCGGGCTCCTGGTGGTCCCATCAAGCGAGACAGCCGGGTAATTGGGACGATGACCGCCACGGCTGCCGTCAGGATCCGCGGCGGCAACGCCATCCAAGGGCATCTCTCAGGAAGCATCACCCCAGCACCCGCCAGGAAAGGAGGCTTGCGCAGCCGGTCCGCCCGAGCCCCTCTGACACTGACGCCCGACCTGACCCCAAGCAGCAGCGGTGGCGGCTTCAGAGCCAGCAGGCATCGGGGTGACGTCTGCAGAGTGGTAGAGTCAGAGCATTTGCTGCAGCACCCGGCTCTTCGAGGACTAAGCGTCAGCTCGGCAGCCCAGGAGAGGGTCTCGAAGGCTTCGTTCCTTCATTTCGCAGGCGTCTCGGGGGGGCCTGAGATGCGCCAGCACAGCTGAGGCCCCCGGGGAAGCGGCCAAGGCCCGGCCCCAGGAGGAGCCTCGACGGAGGGAGACACACAGCAGGCAGTGACAACCCAGGACAGTGAGCGCAGCCCCCGGCCGATGCCATCTGCCCCCTCGTTCCTTGACACTTGCCCCTCGGTGGCCTCTCTCTGCCCCTGAGGCCTCCGGCTGCAGGTCACGGGCTGACGTCCCGGAAAGCAGCCCTGGCCAAGGGCCGGACGGGAGCCGGTGGACCACACGTCCCCCCGAGGCCTGTTCCCCACCGTCTCCCACGGGACCCCGGAGGGACTGAGCCCCGCACCCGCCGTGGTCACCTGCTCACCGCCCAGCAGGGTTGGTGCCATGATCCTTCTCCTTCCCGTCTCCCTTCCCCGCAAGAGCTCCCTGGGTCTCCTCCAGATAAACCGCTACACTCACACCCAGTCTCGGGGTCAGCTTCTGGAGGAATCCAGCATAAGGCCCTCGGTAAGGCGCGGAGTCGTCACGTGGCGGTGAGTGGCCTGGAGATGTGTGGAGTAGGAGCGGGGGTGGTCGTGGAGGGAGGGGGCAGGCAGAAGGAGCCCACGGAGGAGGTGACGTTGGAGCGGGTGCCCCGGAGGTGAGGGAGCAGCGGTGGACACGTGGGCAAAGATCGGGGGAGAACAGAGCAAAGGTGAAGACCCAACAGGGGAGCACCAGGCCCGTCCCGGGAAGAGCGAGTGTGGCGGGAGCAGGGGGAGAGCCCCGAGAAGCACGGAAGAGATGAGGGGGCCGGAGGGGCCAGGGAGCGCTGGGCCCTGTCCACCAGGTAAGAGCAAGACCGGGAGATGGCGGGCTCGGTGCATTTGCTTATGCTGTTCCTCTTAGCTAGGATGCCCTTCCAGCACCTCTGCGTGTGCAAATCCAGCTCATCCCTCAGGGACCATTTAGCCTGCTCTTGCCACCCCGAAGAGCCCCCGTCACCACTTCCCCATGAGCTTCCCAACTAGACAAGGATCTGCCTCCTGCGAGCAGCCACAGCACTCCACCGAAATTCCTGTCCTCTCTTGTAGATTACAGTTATTTCGAGAAAAAAGTCCTCATCGATAGGATCCTTTTGACCTGAGTCCCCAGAGTTCTTACAAAGTTGTAAAGAGCGACAAGGCCATCAGAGTCCGGAAGTGTCCGCTGATGAACGGACCATCCCCAGAATCCACGCCGGCAGGTTCACAGCAGCACCTGTCTCCCCTCTATCAGCCACCCACGTCCTCCCAGGCGAGTGTCCCCGTAGATGACACATAAACACCCGCCCACATAATCCAAGGAAATGAAAACAGAGTGCAAAGTGAAAAAAGAAAAACAACAACACACCTTGCGACAGCTCCAGCCTTTCATGACTTTCATAAAATTGATGTCGGTGAGAACAGCTCACAAAGCCAATTGACGCCTGAAGGCAGGGCTGGGAGACCGAGTGATCATCAGCCTGGCTGACGGGTGCTTTCAAAGAGAACTATTTGTCTCTGAAAGAATGCAGAATCCTTTGGGGGAAATCGACGAGCCCTGAGATATTTTCCAAAACAAAACTTCCTTTGCTTGAACTGTGGACATTAAGTATAAGGTGGAGGAGGGTTAGAGGAAAACGACACCCCCAAATCAATACTCTCTCCATTCTCTGTTGTAAGTATCAGCGCGTCGTTGCAAGTGAAGCATCACTTCTGTTAAACGTAAGAAAACACACTTCCTTTAAAACTTTCCACTTGGGCCTTTCTTTTCAACGTTTATTTATTTTGGAAGCAGAGAAAGACAGAGCGTGAGCTAAGGAGGGGCAGAGAGAGAGGGAGACACAGAAGCCGAAGGAGGCTCCGGGCTCTAAGCTGTCAGCCCAGAGCCCGACACGGGGCTTGAACTCGTGAACCATGAGATCATGACCTGAGCCAAAGTCAGAGGCTTAACTGACTGAGCCACCCAGGTGCCCAACATGTATTCATTTTTAAGGGACAGAGACAGAGCACGAGTCAGGGAGGGCAGAGAGAGAGGGAGACACAGAATCCGAAGCAGGCTCCGGGCTCTAAGCTGTCAGCGCAGAGCCCGACGCGGGGCCCGAACTCACCAGCTGTGAGATCATGAACTGGGCCAAAGCCAGATGCCCAACCAACTGAGCCACCCAGGCACCCCAATCTTGGCTTTTGAAGTTAGAGTCTCAAACATGTTTCCACCAGATCTGTCCTCTTTATTTGGAGCAGTGGAGTCCCCGTCTTCGGTACATTCATTTAGAGGGACATTTTCTCTGGTGGACGAGGACCTCCTGTGCTTGTCCTCTATCTCCTTTTCGACCAAAAGAAAAACACGGAGACTAGAGAATAGACATTATTCTCCAGCCTAGAACATAATAGAGCCCAGTGAGCATTAGATAAACGGACACCCAAACAAACCAGAGGCGTTCCGCTTTGCTCTGTGTATGCAAGCTGGTCAAAGAGAAAACAGAAATTCACACCCAAGATTTACCATCTTGTCGACAAAACTAAACGCAAGGTTCTGGAAAGCCCGGCTTCCCTGGCAGAGCCCCCAAGAAACTACGGAGTAACGTAAGATAAGAAGTCTGGTTTAGGGGCGCCTGGGTGGCGCAGTCGGTTAAGCGTCTGACTTCAGCCAGGTCACGATCTCGCGGTCCGTGAGTCCGAGCCCCACGTCGGGCTCTGTGCTGACCGCTCAGAGCCTGGAGCCTGTTTCGGATTCTGTGTCTCCCTCTCTCTCTGACCCTCCCCCGTTCATGCTCTGTCTCTCTCTGTCTCAAAAATAAATAAACGTTAAAAAAAAAAAGTCTGGTTCCATTCACTTGGCCGAGAATGAGCTGTGTAACAAATGATGCCAGCACCACAGGTTAAGGATTTATAGGAAAATTAAAGTTAAAATGGATTCCATCCCATGCCTTATGAAAAATTAAATTCTGGTGCCTTATTAAGACTTAATTATAGGGGCCTCTGGGTGGCTCAGTCGGTTAAGTGTCTGACTCTTGATTTTGGCTCAGGTCATGATTTCATGGTTCGTGAGTTTGAGCCCCATTTCGGACTCCGTGCTGGCAGCGTGGAGCCTGCTGGGGATTCTCTCTCTCTCCCTTTTTCTGCCCCTTCCCAGCTTTCTCTCACACGTGCTCTTAGAGTAAATAAATAAACTTTAAAAAATACTTAATTACAGGGGCTCCTGGGTGACTCAGTCAGTTGAGTGTCCATTTCTTGATTTCAGCTCAGGTCATGATCCCAGGGTCATGAGATCGAGCCCCAAGTCTGGCTCCACATTGAGCATGGAGCCTCCTTGGGATTCTCTCTCTTTCTTTCCTTCTGCCCCTCTCCCCCACTCACAGTCTCCTCCCCCCTCAAATGAAAAAAAAAAAGACTTAATTATAAAAAATGCAATTAAAACTTTATAAGAAAATCTAGGATAATACAAATACAATATAGCAGTTGGGAGAACTCACAAATCGAGAACAGGAATTCTAGGAATCAAAGAAAAAAAGACATTTTAACATTAAAATTTTGCACGTCATAAGATTACATCAAGGAAATCTACATAGAAACTAGAAGTCTGTAAAATTATTGGTAAAGCAAATGATAGAGAAAGGGTTAACTTCTAGAGTATACCAAATGTTCTTGGAAAGTAACCAGAAAAAGGAGCAAAGGTTATAAGGAGACCACTCCCCAAAGAGAAATCCCAACAAGGAAAATAAAGGAAAGAAAACAAAGAAAGAAAAGAAAGAGAGAAAACAAAAGAATAAAAGAAAACAGCCGAGAGAAGGAAAGAAAGGAAGGAAAAAATGTTTGAATTCACCAGTAGTCAGAAAATTTCCCATTCAACTCTGAGTTATGACCTATCCCTGTAAGACTGGCAAAAATTTAAAAGGGCTATAAATCCCGTTGTTGGCTGGGCTCTGGGGAAAGCGTACTCTCCCACAGTCTGGTAGAAATGTGGAACCGTACCGTCGTTTCTGAAGGTAATCTGGCAACATTTAATAAGATTTAAAAAGTGCAAACGCCCTGTGTATACACCCAGCTCTTGAGCTGCTGGAAATCTATCCTGCCTGTGCCCGTGCGTACAGGAACATGTACTGTGGCATTGTTCCAGTGGCACAGAACCAGAAGCAAAACAGATCCGCATTTCTGGGAACTTCGCAAATATATCCAACACGTAGCATATTGCACAGCCTCTGTAAAGAATTAAATTTAGAGCTACACAGGAGGGCTCAAAGGTGTTTCTACAAAGTATTAAGAACAGCGGGATGCAGAAAAATGCATTATACGGTACCATTTTTGTAAAACAATGACTCTCCCCCCCCAAATGCCCTTGTACCTCTGTGCGTGTGTGTGTGCGTGTGTGTGTGTGTGATGCACTTTGTAGGATTATGGGATTACACGAGTAGAAAGAAAAACATGGAAGCACATAGGCTAGTCCTGCTTTGTCTTGTTTTTTAGTGCAGGCTCTGTGTTGATGGAGACACAGACGTGAGGGGGAGGGAAGAGAGAGGAAAGTGTCCACAACGGGCACCGGGTACCATCCATTCCCATGGGTGCACACGCGTGTGTCTATACATTCGATGCTGACAAACACCAAACCACCTGGACTCGGGCAAAAGAAGGTGACCCCAAATCTTTACCTGCCTGAGACATAGAGAAGGTGGTGGAGGAGAAGGGAATCCGAGCCAGGCCTCCGAGGATAAATAAAACGCTGACAAACAAAGATGGCAGTAAGAGGGGAAGACAGACAGAGTTCCTGACAAAGAAATCCTTTTAAACCAAAAGCCTGTGTGGTGGGCAAAATTCTAAGATGGCGCCTGAGATTTCCACCCCCGGGTGTATAACATCCTCCCCCTGAGAGTGGGTGGGACTTGTACATACAGTGGGCTTTCACTCCCAAGCCTACATTATGTTTTATGGCAAAGGCAGAGGGCTTTTGCGGGTGTGATTAAGGTCCCTAATCAGTTGAGCCGGAATTAATCAAAAGAGAGATTTTCCTAGGTGGGCCTGACCTAATCTGGTGAGCCATTTAAAAGAGAGCCCTGGACCTCCCTGGAGGGAGAAATTAAAACCCAGAGAGATGCTTTCCTGCTGGCATTGATAAGGTAAGCTGCCATGACTTCTGCAACTATAAGAAAATTGATTCTGCCAACACTTGAGCTTAGAAGACCTGTGCCTTAGATGACATTCCAGTTCCAACTTTGAAGGCTTTTGAGACTCTGAGCAGAGGGTCTCAAAGTTGGGATCTCTTTTCATATGCTTTTTAAACATTGTATTTCTTTTCATGGTCACCTGCTCCTCTGGCAGGTAACACTGATTTTCCATTAACGGTGATGATATAAAGTTGCTTTTAAAAATAAGCTTTATTGGGAGAGAATTTGCATGCAGTGAAACTCACCAGTTTTTTTTTTTTTAATTTTTTTTGATGTTTTTTTATTTTCGAGAGAGAGAGACAGAGACAGAGCACAAGCAGGGGTGGGGCGGAGAGGGAGGGGGACACAGAATCTGAAGCAGGTTCCAGGCTCCGAGCTGTCAGCACAGAGCCCGACTCGGGGCTCTCGAACCCACGAACCGTGAGATCATGACCTGAGCCGAAGTCGGACGCCCAACTGACTGAGCCACCCAGGCGCCCTGAAAAACACCAGTTTTAAGTGAACAATGTGACGAGTTTTGACAAGTGATGGAACCATCAAAGAAGTCATGGTATAGAACGATCCATCACCCCCAGAAGGCTCCTTCCTGCTCCGTTGCAGTCCCCTTCATCCCGCCCCCCGCCCCGTACCAACGACTTGTAATCATTACAAATCGTTTTCATTTCTTTGGGATAAATACTGAGAAGCGAGATCACCAGGTCAAAGGGTAATTGTATGTCTAGCGTTATCAGAAGCTGTAAAACCATTTTCGCAAAGTGGCCGTGCTATTTGAACTGCCGCCAGTAACACAGGAGTGTGCCGTTCTTCCAAACACTTGCCAACACTTGGTCTTGTCGACCTTTCTAGTTTCAGCAATACTGTCGGGTGCACAGTGGTATCGCCTGGGGATTTGGCTTCTCGTCTACAGAGAGGTCAAGGCATCTTTTCATGTGCTTAGTTGCCATTCATGCATCTTTTTGGTGGAAATGTCGGTTCAGATCTTTTGCCCTCTTGAATCACCTTGTTTTATCATGTCAATATCGGGGTGGCCCCCGGAATCTCCACCATCTGATGTGACTTCCATTATTGCATCACACTGCATGGAAAAGGGACTTTACAGGTGTAGTGAAGATTACTAATCAGCTGACGTTAAAATAGGGAGATGGTCCCCGAGTATCCAGGCGGGCCCCCCAGAATCACATGAGCCCTGAAAAACAGACGACTAAGGTACAGAGATTCGAAGCATGAGGACTTGACCCGCCATGACCTTGACCTGACCCGGGAACCCTAGGTTCCCGATGAGAACCACGGCCTCTGCCTTGGTATCCTTTTAGCTGTTAAGCCCTTGACAGAGAACCCAGCTACATAACACTGGACTTCTGACTTACAGAACTGGGAAGTAATAGATGGGTATTGTTTCAGGCCATTTAATTAGTGGAAGTTTGTTATGCTGCAGTAGAAACGTAATTTACCATCTCTGTATTAAAAGCAAAAAAAAAAAAAAAAAGTTAATTTAAGAGACCCATATGGTTCAGGAAAAACGTGAGCACATTTTTTTTGTGTGTGAGAGGAATTGAAGTACTTACCCATGTATTTACAATGCAAACAAAATGCCCTCGTGTGAAAAAACACAGCCCACCCTCCACCCTCACACACCCTCCCGCCCGGCCCTGGAGACGCGTGAATTTGCGACTCCGGTTTCCAGACTCTCTGGACACGGTTTGAATTTTCCTTCTCACGGCTCCCCAGCTAGGAAGGACCTGGAGGCTGGGGGCTCTTCATTCAGAGGGAATGGTCCTACTCTCATTTCCAGATGACGTCATCCCCGAGGCAGCCAAATCTCTAACGTGGAGGTGTTTTCTTCTTTTCTTTGTTGTTGTTGTTGTTGTTGTTGTTGTTGTTTTCCTCCTCAGACCCAGGATCCAATCCCAGCCATGTTTGCTTCCCCAACATGTTAACGCAAACAGCCTGCTTTGCAAACTAAAGAGGCACATGCTACCTTAATTACACGGTTGCTATTGAAACACCCGAGTGATAGACAAAACCCTCCATTTGGGAGGGAAATGAGTTGTACACAAACAAGAACACATTTCATCTTGAATTGAAATCTCCGACACTCCCTTGGCAGAGAACTCTTCGGCGGTTTCTCTTCCTCTCTTCGCGGCGTTACCCCCTCCCCGCCACGGGAGATTTTCTTGGCAGTGGGCCGGGCTTTGAGGCCCCGAGGCTTCTCCTGTAATCCCCCTTCTGGCTCATTCTCTGGCCTTTGTTGGGGCTACTTGCTCCAGGCCGCCTCGAGCCCCCACCGCCCTCCCCAGCCCTGTCCCTTCCTGTGCGGTCCCCTCCCCCAGCCCCTAAGGAGGAAAAGTTGTCACGATTGGACGTGATGAATAACAGTCCGCCCCAGACGCAACGCGGGGAAAGTGCTCGCTTTAGCCGAAAACTCCCAGATTTATTGCCGAGTGCCACAAATAATGAAATCATCAATCTTCCACCGACTTAAAAAGGGAATCCACCGCAGCAAGTTTAAACCGGGCAGTGGGGAAAAGCCCAGCAATTCAGGCTCTAGGATCTCTCTGTCCCCCCCTCACCCCACCAAACACACACACACACACACCTGCCCTGTGCCCTGGGGACTATGCCCAGTGGGTGCCCGGCCCCATGGTCTGCCCTGGGGTGGAGGGGTTACCAACACCCTGACCCGCCACCCACAGGGGCCCAATGGTCCCCAACCCCCAAACTCACTTAGGCTCTGAGAATGGGCGTCTGTGACTGAGGACACGGGACAAGGTGAAAATCATAGCCTACAAAATATGCGTAGACCTGCTCTCACCACCTCCATGAACAGCATCTGGCTCGGACCAGCACAGGCCTCCCAGGCCTCCCTGCTTGTGACTTTGCCTCTATAGTCTATCCTCCCTGCTGCCGTGGGAGGGATCCTGCCAGGACTTCGGTCAGATCACGACCCCCCACCTTTATCCACACTTCCAGGGCTCCCAACCCCCTCAGAGGAAAAGCCCTCCCCATCCAGCCCCCACCCCCACCCCCACCCAACCTCTCAGACCTGAGCATATTCAGTTTGCATTATCCTCCTGCGAGAAAAGCACCCTGATGATGATACAGGGTTTCCCAAAACGCAGCATATCCACCTCCAAAGACTATCTAGATCCTTCTCAGATGAATGTTGCTTATTCCCAGAGCAAAGAGTATTTGATGCGTATGGGCCCAAAATAAAACTAGCCATACACTGATGAATAAAAAGCTCAAGTAAATAGGGGCGCCTGGGTGGCTCAGTCAGTTAAGCATCTGACTCATGATTTCAGCTCAGGGCGTGATCTCACGGAGCCCTGCTGTGAAACTCTGCACTGGGCATGGAGGCTGCTTAGGGTTCTCTCTCTCCTTCTGCCCCTCCCCTGCTCATGCTCTCTCTTGAAAGAAAGAAGAAAGAAAGAAAGAAAGAAAGAAAGAAAGAAAGAAAGAAAGAAAGAAAGAAAGAAAGAAAGAAAGAAGAAAATTCAAGTAAGTAGATTTAAAGGAAAATTTTAATTAACAGAAGAGATAGTATAAGGCAAATGATAACGGTCACGAAAGTAGCTCGGGGATGCCCGAAGTTAGGGAAAGGCTGTTGCAGTAGAAAAACCCCAAGTCTGGGTGTCTGTGGGCTGGCAGGCACACCCTCCCTCTGCCACTTGCTGACCCCGTGACTTTGGGCACCCCGAATGGCCTCCTGGGCCTCCCGATCCTCGTGTGCGACATGAGGAGGTTATGAGGGCTCTGTGGTTCCTTGTCCTTCAGGTCCAAAGACAGAGGGTGCTTGTGTCATGAATTCCAAAGGCAGCACCTGGACCAGGCTACCCTGCAGCTCCGGCTGCGGAAGGGCCCTTTCCGTGCCTGGTGACAGCCCTCCCTGGCCCTAAGGACACCCCACAGGGCCACCCCTACCTCTCTGTGTTGAGTTAGGCGTCTGTCACGGCAGCCAAGGGGCCTTAATGGATAAAAGGGGCTCTAGACCCTCAAGTCTTCCTGGGCCTTTGTCCAGGATCCCCTCCCTCGACCTCCCATCTTGCCCACCCAGCCCAGGCCACCTGTCTGCTCCCCGCAAGCCATCTTTTGACCTCCCTTCTCTCATGCATGGCTCAGCTGCATGGTCACCGGGACAGGCACACCTGAGCCACTCTGCCCAGTGTGGCCCCACTTCCCCAGGGAGCCCACAGTGGTCTGGATGCTGTCATTGCACCCAGCACGGAGCTGGGGGGACCCGAGACTCCTCCTCCCATTGTTTACCAGGCGGGGGCGGGGGGGGCACCACATGACCACGTGGTTCACTCAGCCCAACGTGCTGCACGTTCCTGTGTTAACATCCCATCGCCCCCGCTGGCACGGACACTCTTCAGGCTTGCAGCAGACGGTCGGGTCATTTCCCACCACACAAATCACCATGGAACAGCTTTAATGATACATGTTGCATATTAAAGTACACATTTTATGTGTCGAGGGGTGAGCCTCAGAGCTCCCACCTTGCTGAACTTTGTTTTCCACATTAGAACATTCTAAAGAACGCCTTAGAGTATCCACCAACATACTCTTTTACATTTATTTTATTTTATTTTTGAGAGAGAGAGAGAGAAAGAGAGAGAGACAGAGACAGAGACAGAGACAGGGCACAAGCTGGGGAGGTGTAGAGAGAGAGAGGGAGACACAGAATCCAAAGCAGGCTCCAGGCTCTGAGCTGTCGGCACAGAGCCCGACGCGGGGCTCAAATTCATGGACCGCGAGATCGTGACCTGAGCTGAAGTCGGTCGCTCAACCCACTGAGCCACCCAGGCGCCCCTCCGCCAATGTAGTCTTAATTGTAAATCATAGTTAATAAATTCTAGTGTTCTGAGCACATCTCCGCAGGATCTATGCAGCATGACCTTGGATTTGTTCTTGACTTTTCTCCCTTTCACGTCATTTTCAATTGATCAACAAATCCAACCCGCTCTCCTTTCAAAATACATCCTCAACCCGACCTCTCCTCCCACCTCCGCAGTCCCACCCTGGACCTGGGGCCCTCATCTCTCCCCGGGATTGTGTGGAACCCCCTCACCGGCCCCCTGTCTCCATCTCGCCCACTACGGGCCACATGGCACACGGCAGCCACATGGACCCCTTCAAACCTTCGCTGGACCACATCCCTCCCCAGTGGCTCCAGCCACCCCTGAGGCAAACCCAAGCTCCTCACCGTGGCCCACAGGGCCCTGCTCTCGGTCCAGAATCTTCCTAACTTTCTGACTTTATCCCTGGCCTCGCTTCTCACGCTCACTCCTCTCAGGAGCACCTGCTCCCTTGTGCACATTCACACGCCCTCAGGTGCCCTCACTGGGACGTCCCCCAGATGTCCCCGTTCCCTGTGTCTTAGCTCAGCTGTGACTTCACAGAGTGGCTTTCTCTGATTGCCTGGGATGTCCCCCTCGCTCATTCACTCTCCTTCTATCTCGCATGCCAATTACATTCCCGCTCGGCCACGCCGGTGCTCCGCCCTTCTCCACTTGCTCTGTGCCCCGGGACGCCGACCTCACGCAGGCTCCCTGTCCTCAGCTCCCCCTGGATTCTGCCCGGTGAGCACTGGCCGGAAGTTGAGGACAGGATCAGAGAGAGCCGGGACGTGGATGTCTCGCCTCCTCCGTGCTGGGCTGCGGCAATCCTCGACACCCTCAGCTCCTGCCGGGCCCGCGGCCCCGGCTGCAGTCCAACCCGATGTCCAGGTACGCGGCTGTCCCTCCTCTTGCCCCACAGGTCCTGGACGGCTGGGGCTCGTATTTATTTGTATCTTATCTGCCTCTCTTCTAAAACGCAAACTCCCTGAGGCAGAGACCTTGTCTGTTTTGTTTCCTGTTGAATCCCCAGAGAGCACAGTGCTGCTTGGCTCCTGGCAGGGGGCTTAATAAATACTTCCTGAACAAGAGAGAGACATCCAGCCTGTGGTACTAGCTTCCAACGGTCCCCCCACCCCCCGCTCCTGACACTCTGCTGTCCCCTCCCATATTTGGTGTGTATGACCAAGTGTCACTTCCAACATCAGGTGATTAAAGGCTTCAGCTTCCCTCCCTGTCTCTCTGTGTCTCTGTCCCTCCACCTGTCTCTCTCTGAAGCCACGTGGCACAGAGGCCCGTGTGGTGAAGGAGTGAAGCCTCTGCCGCCAGCCATGTGAGTGAGTCTTCTCCAGCTCCTGCCAGCCTTCGAAGACTGCAGCCCCCGGGCACGACTTCCCCGCAGCCTCCTGGAGATCCTGAGCCAGAAACCCCAGCTAGCTGCTCCCAGAATCCTGACCCTCAAAAACCGTGCGAGGTAGCAGATGTGTGTTGCTTGAAGCTACTAAACTTGGGGTGGGGTGGGAGTAGGTATTTGTTACACGGCAACAGGTGACCGATATATGGCCCTAACTTAGTTTACCTTCCTGTATCTCTGAACATAGCCCTTGTGCCAAACCTGCCGAGCCTGTGATCAAGCACGTACCGCCTCCTGCAGCAATCTGGAAACGTCCAGCCCACCTCCCCGCTGAGCCTGGCAAGACAAGATTCCATCTTCTGTCCCAGCCTCGGCCCCAGGCCTGACCCAGGAGTGGGGCGGGGCTTTTCAGAGCTCCATCCCAAGGTCACCTTGAGCTTTGCCCTTCCCCAGTCCCAACGCTGTTGCCCGTTGGCTTTCCTGCGGCTTTGAATACAAGGAGGCCAGAGACCCGGGGGAACAAAACAGACATTTGCATGAGTCGGAGTCTCTGGGGGTTTGGGATGCAATACAATCCATCCCAGGGCGGCGTTCTTCATATAGAACTTTGTCTTCACTTTGAAGTGAACAAACTTCTTGCTTTACCTGAGTTCTGCAGACTAAGAGGGTGTGTGCACCTCTCTCCTGGCGTCACGTGTAACCAGGGGGCCACAGTAAGGAGGGAAAGGTCCACGGAGATTCGGCGAGCAAAGGGGTGCAGAGACAACAGAAGATACGGCAAGGGGTGGGGGAAGATGGGGAGCCGAGAACAGGGTCGAGGACAGGGACGGGCAGGGAACGAGGCCTCGGGGCGCGGGCCAAGGACAAGGAACCTCGGGCGGCCAACAGATTGAAGATTTGCTGGTGCAGGGAGACACATGAAGCAGTTTTCAAGGATGTGAGATCATTAAAGCAAGTTACCAGGGCTCCCAAGAGACAGTGGGAGTAATCTAATGAGAGAGGCCCCGACATTGCAAAACTCCAAATTAATTCTTTGCTCGGCTGTTCACAGGGGAGGAAGACAAAGCAGTTGCCTTCAGAAACCATAATGTATTTCCTTACTGGGGCAAAGTGCACCGGGGGCGGAGCGGGGAAGCTGGGACAATGGGGACTGGAGCTTACTTGCTCTTGTGGTGGGAGCTTCTCTGACACGTGAACTGTAGAGCCAGCTCAGACCTGTCCCTTGAGCCCTGATGACACCCTCCCGTGAGTCCTAGCCAGTTCGTGCCTTCCAGGAAGCAGCGCTCAGGCCACAGCGGCCATCCCGGGGTGTCGTGTGTGTCCTACGTCCCCACTGTTGGCCGCCTGGCCCTCTCGCTCACGAGAGCTGAGCTCCTGCAAGCTCGGGCCACCTTCCCGGGTGGCTTTTCCTCCGGTGGTTAAAACAAGTAAGTCCATCCCGTCCAGATTTCCCGTACCACATTCCGTGGTTTGGAGTATTTGCTGCCCAGCTGGGTAGAATCAAGATGAAATTAAAACCTAAAAACACAGGGCACCTGGGTGGCTCAGGCGGTTGAGCGTCCGACTTCGGCTCAGGGCGTGATCTCACGGTTTGCGGGTTCGAGCCCCGCGTCGGGCTCTGTGCCGACAGCTCGGAGCCTGGAGCCTGCTTCCGGTTCTGTGTCTCCCTCTCTCTCTGCTCCTCCCCTCTCCAAAATAAATAAATGTAAAATAAAATAAAAATAAAAGTAAAAAGGTTTTAATATATTTTTACTCCCAGGGGGATTTGGACTCAGGAAGACAAAGACATTTTTTATAGGTGAGCCACCACCTGCCAGGGGCCCCCGGTCCCCTTTCTCTAGGGGATCCTCACCGGCCCTCGCTTCTCCAAGCTCTAGTTCTGGGCTCACCTCCTGCCTTCAGCCACCTTGCCACATCCCAATTAGGGCAGCGGGACCTGCAGGGTCTTCCAAGGACCTGGCTGGGCTGGCGTCTCCCATGCCGGAGTTCCCCGTGGCCAACGTTGTCCTTGCTCCTTCCCATCATGGGGAGCCCAGACAGTCTTGTCCCAACCACTCCAGACGGCGTACAAGCTCATCACGGGCCCTACCAGACCTCAGAAGTCTTTGGTCGGGATGGGACTTTAAGGAGATGCGTCCGCCCTCTCAAGCTCTCATCCCCGGCCTGCGTATCCCAGAGGCAGGGCGGGGCTAGCACCCAAACCCTCCGGGATGGTTTAGAAAAGTTGAGGAAGTACTTAGAGCCCAGGCAGAGGAGGAGGTCAGCCCCTAGTTTCCCTGCCTCTAGCTGCTCGCCATGCTGGGGTCAGAGCCACCAGCACCCAGCTCCCGGCGCACCGCTCTCCTGCACAAGAACCTTCCGGTTCCTGAAATGGAAAACTGCATTTCCTAACCTGCATTCCTACTTCCCTAGCTCCTCTGAAAACTCATCTTCTAGATGCTGACCGTGTGCGTTTTGGATTTGGGCCCTTATCCTTATTAGTTCCCTCTCCCTGCTTTGTCCTGGTTTATTTTGTTCCTCTTTCCCCCCTATTTTTATGATTTTTAAAAAAAATTTTTTATGTTTATTTATTTTTTGAGAGAGAGAGAGAGACAGAGTGCGAGAGCAGAGGAGGGGCAGAGAGAGAGGGAGACACAGAATCCGAAGCAGGCTCCCGGCTCCGAGCTGTCAGCACAGAGCCCGACGCGGGGCTCGAACCCACAGCAAGATCATGACCTGAGCCGAAGTCAGACACTTAACCGACTGAGCCCACCCAGGCGCCCTCCCCGCCATTTTTAAAGAGCTAACTGCCTTTACCGGTACTCCTTCTTCTGGAATAATGCAGGCATTTAGGACCACACATTTTCTTCCAAGTCCAGCTTAGCTATGTCCCCGGTTCAGACATGAACTCTTCTCCCTTTCACCGTTTTCTACAAATATCATTTTAGTTTTGATTTCTGCTTTGATCCGGGAGTTATTTGGGAAAGGAAGCCTTCCAGTACAATGCCCCCGTCTTAAGTACCCAGCCCAGCGAGCTTTGACCAACGTGTCCACCAGGGTAAGCATTGCTATAGCCAGGATACAGAGTATTCCCAGCGTGGATATCTCTTTATTATTTGTTTTAATGTCATTAGATTATGATCAGAGTATAGCCCGCAAAAATCTTTTGTTTTAATTCCGTGAGGGCTTCCTTTGTACGCGCCCCCCCCCCAACAAAAAAACAGCACATGAAAAAAAGGAGTGATTTGTAAATTATATTTAAGCATCAAATAACTTCTGTCTGGTGTGCATTCACCTCCCTCACTCACCTCCACTCTGCTCCTAACATCGTCTAGTCCTCTTTCTATGAAGCCAAAATCATGCTGCAGTGCTGTGAGGCCTTGCTCTACACGCCCCAGCCCCCAGCCCTAGACCGTGGCCTCCCGGAAGGTCAGGGCCACTTTGTTTTCAATGCGACTCCATGTGGCAAAGATCCTCTATCAATACTCCCCACCTACAGCTGAATCCAGGAGGCCTGGCCTGTGCCCTAGAGGACCACCCGGCTGGGTAGGTAATTTAGAGACCCCAGCCCTGGGCTTCGGGCCTCCTCTCTACAGTGGCTCAATTCGTCTTATAGTATTTCCATTGTTCTTTAGAGAGCCTGAATTATTAAGGGAAATCACTTCTAACACGACCCTATTGACTGAAATAAGTAAATCATTGAAATCATCACATCTTTCGCCTTTCAGGGAAGGGGCTGAGAGACGGGGAGTCAATGAATTCGATCCGAGCAGCAGCGGCAGGTGGGTGGAGAGGGTCCCTGGCCCCGGGGAGCAGGGCGGTTCTCAGGGCTGGCGAGGCTTCAGAAATCCAATCCCGGGCACCTCACAGGAGACAGGTGGGGCTGTCGCTGACCGTCGCTGCCCCCCTTTCCCTGAGCTGGCTCCGGGGTGCCTGCCTAGAGACTGGCATGTGGGTTCAGCAGATGGAGACTCAAAGTCTCCACTTATCCCTCAAGCTCAGCCTCAGAAGGATGCACTGGGCACCTGCTGGGGAGGAGCGTCTGGGGGTTCAGAGGGAGGGGGGAAGGTGACACAATGGAACTGGCCCCTGGGTCACATGCTGTCCCATCTGGCTCGGTTGCCTTCTATCCCTTCTCTCCCAGGGCCACATGGACTTCAACGGCACCCACCTGACCCCTCCACCCCCAGCTATGTCACCCTCATAGTGGCTCTCCGTTGTCACCCTTGGAATTCCTGACCGTGGCCTCAGGCCCCTTCCTGCCCACCTCCAGCCTCCTCTGCCCTCTCTCCACACTGCTCATCCGGCCTCCTCTCTTCTCGGGCCTGGGCGATGCTGCTGTCCCCCTCCCCGCACCCCCGGAAGGCTCCTCTCCCACGCCGCCCAGCCCCTCCTCCCTACCAGGGCCTCCCAAATGGCAAACATGAGGTGACCACAGGGCCGATGGATGTGGTGTCCGGTGACACTGAATCCTACAGCGGTTCCTCTCCACTTCTTCCGATTCCCTCGAAGACACCCTCGCGATTTGCTGCCAATCTGCCCTTAGCCCCTCTCTGGGCCCAGCTCGTCATCCTTTGCAGCAAAGAAGGAACAGGCCTTGGGCTCACAGCAGAAGGCAGCCCCTCTGTCCAGGCTCGTTGTGTTTATTTCTATGGTTACCATCCTTTTTCCAGCAAGAGACGCTGACATAGTTTTCTTTCAAGTGACAATTTTTTGGTGAAAACAAAAATAGATTTATTTAAAGAAAAATATTAAATAAAGGAGCATCCTGCTGATGTGTGAATGTGGGGAAAACAGAACTAATAGCCAGCGGGTAACTAAAATTAGGTAAACGGTTGGGAGGGGGGCGTTGGTGAAATGGGTAAAGGGAGTCGAAACGTCCAAACTTCCAGCTGTAGAACTTAAAAATTCTCATCACGGGAGAAAAAACCCCACTTGTTGTAACTATGCGTGCTGGTGGATGTTAACTAGGTTTTTGTGGTGATTATTTCGCAATGTACACATGCATCAAATCATTACGATGGAACCAAAAGCTAATATAATATTACATTTCAATTACGTCTCAAGAAAACAGGGAAAACAGTGCCCAACGGTCAGGAGCTTGGGCTGGGATGAGACCACATTCCGCAAACCCCACCCCCCACCCCCCGGCCCAATCAAGTCCCTTCTCCTGCCCCATCCTCAGTTTTCTCCTCTGTAAAATGGGAAAACAGTCCCCACCTCATGGGGCCCTCGTGCAGAGAAGTGAGCTCACGCGGGAAAGGCCCAGGCGCAATGCTGGCGTAGAGCGGACAGCCGGGGAGTGGCCGTGATCATCCTGGCGAGTGTCGCGGGGAGGAAACACCCGTCACCAGCGGGGATGAGAGAGAGGAGCTTCCGTAGTGCGGGAAATGATCTCGAAAAGCTGCTTGGGTGTGCCCGTGTGGTCCCAAGGCTGGAAGAAGGCCACACAGCAGGCGCTGGGCAGCAGTTTGGGGGGGAGGAGGGAGAAGGGGCTTCGGGGGCGCTAGGCTGCACCTCCTGACTCTGGAGTTGGCAGACGCGGCCAGGGGACCGGGGCATCCACAAAATCACCCAGTCGCCTGCGTGTGTGCCCCCGCGGGGTCACCAGGAAAACGCGCCCATCCCAGCGGCCCGTGGCGTGGAATCTGGGGGAGGAGGGACAAGGAGGAGTCCGAGCCCCGCGCGCCTGCGGGACTCCCGCAGGAGCCGGAAGCGCGTGACAGGTGCGGAGAGGACTCCGCTGGCAGAGGCGGGGGGGTGGGGACGGAGGGGCCGCGCAGATGTCAGCCCCGAATCGCGGAGACCCCCGGGGACGGCCTCGGACTTACTTCCCACGGATGCGGGGCCCGAGCCGGCCGCCAGCCCCCAGCCCGGCCTCCTTGGAGATGCTCTGGGCCCCGCCAGCCCGTGCGCTCCGGGCAAACGTCCTGGGAAAACAGCAGGCGCCCCTCGAAGTGCGGCCCCGGGCCCAGGACAAACGGGAGAGTGTTTCCCTCCTTCCGTGAGTTTCCACAGCCAGGGGGCAGAGACAGCGCTGTCCATCCCCCACCTGTCCGCTATGTTCCTCGAGCTTGACTGTCCCTGTCACCATCACTGGTGGGACACCGCCCCCCCCCCCACATACCGCAGAAGCTAATCGATTATTGGGAACTCTGGATGGAGTCAAGGTTTATCTCGTTAAAGAAGTCCTCCCTTCGGTTCTCACTTCTTCCTCAGTCAGGGCCTGAGGCAGCTCTTTCTGGAAACTTCCACTTGCCTGAGCCAATAAGCCCCTTTTTGCCTTGACCCGTGGGTTTTCTTTGTAATTTGGCAATTGAAAACATTTCTAATTCATAGAAACCGGAGGAGGCAGGCGGGCACAGTTACCTACCAACTGTACAACTAAGGAAACTGAGGTCCTTCCACCCCCTAACCCTGCATTCTCGTTCTCTCCCAGCCAATGGAAAGAGAGAGAGAGGCGGTGCTCACACCCCATTGGCCACCTTAAGGTCACAAGGGAAACGTGGTCTTTCTTCCAGGCAGCCGGCTTCCCTGCTACTGTGAGGGACACGGAGGGGGGCCGTGGGGAGGGCCCCGCAGTCTGTGCCACAGCTCGCCAACCCCGTCCCGTCCCCCGACAGGGCAGCCGTGAGTGGGGGACAGATGTCCTGCAAAGCCGACGCCGGCGTGACAGGCCCTCTTTATCCCCCTGGCCAGGTCATCCCGGTGGGACGACAGCGCTTACATCCGGGCGTTGGATCGAGCCTTCTGCAAACGGACCGGCCAGGAGGAGCGAGGCAGGGAGCGCTGACGGGGAACGTTACCCACAGGGGCCTTTGCCGCCTTCCTGGGACTCCCGGGAACCCCGGGGCCTTCCCGGGTGCAGCTGGCCCCTCCCCAGGCCAGACGCCGGAGACAGGTGCCGAGGTGAGGCCCCCCCCCCGCTGGGGCTGTCACCTGCATCGGGTTCGAAACTCCACCCTTTCAGCAAGAGGCTAATTACAGCTCCCGAGTGAATGCGTGGTCTCCGGGCCCAGCAGTCTGTCACCTGCTAAAAATAGGCTGCCTTGTGTTCTCGCCTCCACAGGTGCAGCTGAGTTTGGGGAAACATTGCCGTTTTCAGCACCGGTGCCAGCGGGAGGTGGCTGACGACTCACCTCTCAAGAAGCAGGACCGGACCAAGGATCGCCCCTGCCCCTGGCCCACCCTGCCCCTGTGTGCAAGGACCCCTCAGACCATCACATGCTAATCGGCCCCAAGGCCAGGAAGATCTCAGCCCGGGACGTGAGCTCCCGAGGGGCTGACCCGGGGTGTGTGACCTCACAGATGGGGGGGCAGGAGGCGCCCACCGCTGTAAGTTCCCCGGGACTAAGGAGGACCCAGCTCTCCCGCGAGCTCTGTGTCCAGGTGACGGGCATGCAGGGCAACCCAGGGCAGCAGGGTTCGCCGTGCTGTAGAGACACGCCGTGCAGCCCGCAATGCCCAAACGACAGGATTCTGTTCCGCAAAGGGCACCCAACCGTAGGCCTCACGCGCTGTGAGCGTCTAACTGCCTGATCCCCGGAAGTTGCGTTTCCATCGTTGTCACGCACGGCTCGAATCGCTGCCGAGCTCCTCGGGTCCCTGGCGTGCGTTTCTGGTGAGCAGGTCGGGGACAAGCCTCGGATGGCTGCTCCAGCCCGGCCGCGGGCGGGTCTGGCTGCACAGAACAGAGCAGAACGTGTGGCTCACGTTCAGCCGCAACCCGGCCTCCCGGGAAGGGCCGTCTTTGCCACAATCTCTGGTCTTGTGGGCTCGTGTGACCGAGGAGAAACGTGTCCACCCAGGAATCATGGCTCAAAGCCCCTCACCTCCCGCTGCAGGTGGAGCCCCGCGTGTCCCGTGAAGCTGAGCGCGGTCCATCTCGGGTCGCAAGGCCACAGATCTGTCCGTGCTCGCCTGGAGACGGACGCCCGGGCCCCACACCTGCCGATACGCCAGCCCTTTTCCCAGGCTCTTGGGAACTCGGGTGTTTGCTCGTCTTGGCCGGGGAGGTGGGTCCGAGTCTGAGCAGAGGGCGGGAGGTCACAGGGGGAAGGATGGCGTCTGGAAAGGGGACAAACGGTCTTCCTGTTGCACTTTTGGAGGCCGGATGTCGGAACGCCAAGACATTTCATCTAAGCAGGTCACAGAGTGACCCCGCTCGTGTGCGGTTCCCCGTGCAGGTGGACGGGACATCCCAAGGGAGCTCCTGAGAGCACAGTCCCGGAGGCAGATCGTCTGTGCTCAGGTCACAGCCCGCAGCTCACCCGCTGTGTGACCTCGGCAAGTTGTTTACCCTCTCCCTGCCTCCGTTTCCTCATCTGTAAACGAGGATAATGACAGTGCCTGGTGCATAGGACCGTCGGACAGATTAAAGCCGAGAGTATCAGGAAGGCGCTCAGCAGCGCCCGCCCACAGGACGCGAGGGTTTGAATCTTCGTCGTCGTCAGGAGTGCATTTGACGACACGCCAATGACCTTCACCTCTGGCCTCGTCGGCTCTACGTGTGTTCCTGTTGGGATCAGTCTCGTCTCCTGGGCCAGACCCCTCCCTGCAGAGCCGCAGCCTGAGAAGGATGCTCTGTGGCCACCGCCTCATCGCCACCAATGGCCGGCCATGTCTCCGAGCCAGGCAGGCGCTAGCCCGCGTCCCTCAGGCCGTGCTCTGCGCTTTGCGGAGCACGTGCCTCCTCGAGCAACCCTTCCTGGCCCGGCACCTCTCCGGTCAAGCCCTCTAGCGCCCCTCTCGGGGGGGCGGGTGGGTCAGACCCTGCTCTTCTCAGGCCCCGGCTCCGCCCACGCTGCCCCTCACACCCGCCGCCCTGCCCCACACTGCCGTGTCCTCCGTCCCTCAGACGTGTCCCGCCCCAGGCGCCTCTGCCAGGAGTGACCGTCCCTGAATAGGCCTGGCCCCGGCTGCCTCCTCCTCATCAGACAAGGCAGATCAAGTGGCCCCTCCTCGAAAAGCCTCCCAGCCCCCCAGTCCAAAGTCACCAGCCACCCCCTCGCATGTGTCATGGGTCCAAGAGAGCTGCTGAAACTCTAGCCATTACATTGACATTCCAGTGGCAAGAAGGCACAAGAGACAAAGAAGGGAATGCCCCTCCCTTTAAGGACATGTCCCCGAAGTTGGCCACGATACTTCCCCTTCCTTCACGCTGCCTAGTCACATGGCCGTGCCTAGTTGCAAGGGAAGCTGGGAAACATAGTCCTCACTCTGGGTGACAATACACACAGCTGATAATCAGCAGTGGGGGACACTAAGCTTACGGAAGACCACTAGCACTTCCTGCTGTGGCTGTTTACTGGCTATTTGACCCCGGGCGAATTATTGGGACTCTTTTCTTCACATCTATAAAATAAAATCCAAACTTACAAGCTCTGGCTCCTGCCCGTCTTTCCAGTCTCAGTTCCTCCCACTCTCCAAGCGACTACTCGCTTCGTTTCTAGAGCACTGGGCTCCTTTCTGTGTCTCAAGTGTGCCAAACCCATCCCTGCCACAGGGCCTTTGCACCTGCTGCTCCCTAAGCCTGGAACGGTCTTCGGATCATTTCTTTTTCATTGCAGGAAAATAAACATCACTTCCATTTATCACTTTTAAGTGTACAATTCAGCAGCATTAGCACTTTCACAACCTGATGTTATCTTCGTCACCAGTCCTCAACAGGACGCCTTTCACCTTGCAAAACCAGACCTCTGTCCCCATTGAACAAGCTCTCCCCGCTCCACTTTCCCCCTTCCCCTGACCATTCTGCTTTCTGTGCCTATGAATTTGGCTGCTTTAAGCACCCCACCTAAGTGGGATCAAACAGTATTTGTTCTTTGGTGACAGGTGTATTTCACTTAGCATCATGTTCTCAAGATTCGTCCGCGTGACGGCATGTATCAGATTTTCCTTTCTTTTTAAGGCTCAGTAATGTTCTGTTGTACGGATAGGCCACGTTTTTGTTTATGCATTCATTCACCTTCCACTTCTAGCATACACCTGCTTGCTGTATTCCTTCCTTCAGGTCTCAACTTTTTACAGACAGCCATCCTTAATGAGAGCAGCCCCCTGTCCCTCACTGTCACATCAATACACGTTATCTTCCGCTACTGAGCACGGTCTGAAATGACATCACTTATTGGCTTCATCACCCATTTTCTGTCCCTGCCTCCTAGATGTGGCCTCTCTGTGTACGGGGACCCTGTCCTTGCATACCCAATGCCTAGGATAGAGTCTGGTACATAGAAATTCCTTAATGAATGTCTATTGTGGGGTGCCTGGGTGGCTCAGTCGGTTAAGCATCCGACTTCGGCTCGGGTCATGATCTCACGGTCTGTGAGTTCGAGCCCCGTGTGGGGCTCTGTGCTGACAGCTCAGAGTCTGGAGCCTGTTTCGGATCCTGTGTCTCCTTCTCTCTCTCTGCCCTTCCCCCACTTGTGCTCTGTCTCAAAAATAAATAAAATGTAAAAAAAATAATAAATAAGTGTTCATTGAATAAAGGTATCAAAGATGGGACTGAGGTGCAAACAGATGTAACCTCCCAGGCCCCTCCCAGACATGCTTCTTTCTTTCTAGAGCTTTCTTCTCTGCTTGCTCGTGAAAGACCTTCTTCCAGCCAGGCTGGTTCCGTGCTGTCTTCTGCAAGTGTTCAAAGTGGCTGGACTCGGTCGTCTGAGAGAGGATGCGTCACAGTGGCCCAGGATCGGGGAGGGGGAGGGGCACGCCTTTATCATCGGGGACGTTCGTCATAACAGCACCGTCGTATTTCAAACCTGCTTTACCGCCTCCGGGGAATTCATAATCCATTGCCCTCAAGGAGAAAAAGAAACACTAGCCAGAAAGAGAGGGAGGAGGGAGGAAGGAAGATTTAAGAATGAACATTTTCCAGCACTGAGTGAGAACACGTGTTCTCTCTGGTCTCAAGATCATAGAGGATACGCAGAGAAGAGAAACACTTAAGAAAGACTGTGCTTTTTCCTGAAGATCAGCCCACAGCAGAGCGTCGGGGAATCCGTAGTAACGGAGGCTTCGGGATATATTTTGTTTTTAATTAAGAAGCAGAAGGAGAAAAGGCAGCCGGGCCCGAGCCCAGAGCTTTGGAACGTCCATCTGTGTCTGGCAGCTGGCGGAGTGGGCGCATCTCAGGGGCGAGGCCACCATCCCTCCCCGCGGCCCCTTCTGCGCCCCGTTTAAGGACAATCAACCTTTCGTGGCCTGTCCCTTGGGAGGGATTGGAAGGAAAGCTGCCATTGCAGGCTAAATCTCAAAGCGTTCCCGCAGAAATCTCTCCTCCTACACCTGAAGCCCTGATTCCAGGGCGGCCTCTCCACCCGATTCGTCTGTGACCCCACTTGGCGACCCGCTGACGACAGTGGGCTGACTCAGGGCCCCGACCTCGTGTGGGGACTGGGGCCCTGAGAGCTCCTGTGCGTGACCTCGCTTACCCCTCTCCTGGACGCGGTCTCACGGCCCGATCAGGAGCCACATGTCTCAGAGGAGCAGGGTCGGTGGGACAGGGGTCCACACTCCCTGGGGCCCGTGACCGCAGGGCCGCACGGCCGGTGTCCAGGCCGCACCGCTGGCCGCTGGCCGCCCGCTGACTGTGCCCTCGCTGGTGGAGGAGGGGCGGCGGTGACAGCCCCAGCCACCGACATCGCTCTTCCCTGGAAAAAGTCCCACTCCCCCAAGGCAGTGAAGCCGGGGCAGTGGGATTGAGCAAGACTTTTCTGAGGGACTTGGAATGTGGCTGAACTCCCGAAGCTGGGGGCGTCGGAACCGAGTCATTCTAAAGAGAGTGCCGGAAGGATCCGCGAGCCGACGACCGCCAACCCCACCTGAGAGGAGAGGGACGTTTGGAAGCAGAACCTGGGAGGGAATTCACAACAGGAGACGATCAGATGGGTTGTGAGACTGGGTGTTGATATATCCTGGAGTGGACTCTGCCTCCTGGGTGATGCACCTGTTCTTGGAGCTGAGCGAGTCTGAGCAGCTTCAGGATGCACCCAAGTTGTCAACCAGGGGAGGGAGGAAGGGACCACGGAGTCCTCGTCAGCTTGGGCTGCTGGAACGAATCTTTTCTCACAGCTCTGGAGGCTGGGAAGTCCAAGGTCAAAGTGCTGGCCAATACAACCCCAGACGAGAACCCGCCTCCTGTCTTACAGGCAGTCACCTCCTCGCTGTATCCTCACGCTGCAAAGCAGAGAACGTGGAAGCTTGTTCTCTTCTCCTCGGGGTCTCTTCTTTTTATTTTATTTTATTTTTTTAACATTTATTTATTTTTGAGAGACAGAGAGAGAGAGAGAGAGAGCATGAGCGGGGGAGGGTCAGAGAAAGAGGGAGACACAGAATCGGAAACAGGCTCCAGGCTCTGAGCTGTCGGCACAGATCCCGACGCGGGGCTCGAACCCACAAACTGTGAGATCGTGACCTGAGCCGAAGTCAGATGCTCAACCGACTGAGCCACCCAGGCACCCCCGGGGTCTCTTCTTATAAGGGCACTAATCCCATCCTGGGGGCTCCACCCTCGTGGTTTAATTGCCTCCCAAAGCTTCACCCCCAAACACCATCACACTGAGATCAGGACTTCAGCGTCTGGGTTTGGGAGACACAAACTTACAGTCCATAACACACATGTACTTAAAGCCATCAAGAGAAGCATGCACTCAGTTCCCTGATCATTTCTGCTTCAGGATAACAATCTGAGAGTTCCCCAAAATGAGTCCTAATCTCCTTAAAGCCTTTGGGTTAGAGACACTGACAAAATCCCCAAGGAAGCAGTATTCTGCTGTGTCGTGAGTCATCATTGGCTTACTCCACTCACAGCCAGAGCCCTGTGTCCAGGACCCAAGCAGCGTGGGGGTGGGAAGAAAGTAAGCCTGAGACGATGTCAGGTAGGTCAGGGCTCGAGTCCACCCTTTCCCTTGACGCCCCGTCTGTGGGATCCTCAGCACATTATTCTCCCTCCTGGAGCCTCAGTTTTCCCCATCTCTAAAGTGGGAATCATCGTACCTGCACTGACCTCCAAGGGCTGCTCTAAAACCCAAGAGGAGCCCTCTTATCCAAAACAACCGGGACTGGCCATGGGTCCATTAACAAAACTACACTGGCTCAACTGAGGAATTAAAAAAAAAAAATTACGATCACATCCTTACACAAGTTAACAGAAACACATAAGTGTCCATTGATTGGTGAAGATTTTTATGACAGAGACAAGACCTTTTTTTTAACATGAGTCTGTTACTGGATTCTCTCATTGTCTCCTTCCTTTCGTATAATCATACAATGTTCAGTTTTGATTTATTTCACACGGAATGCTGGCTTGCACAGCGATCTGAGGGCAGAATCTTCCAGAATCCTAGCCGGCAGAAATAACGGAAATCCGACGTGAACCACACATGCAATTTTGAAGTTTTTATTTTTGTAACTTTATTTATTTTGAGAGAGAGAGAGAGAGAGAGCACGAGCCGGGGAGGAGCAGAGAGAGAGGAAGAGAGAGAATCCCAAGCAAGCTCCGAGCTATCAGCACAGGACCCAACATGGAGCTCGATGCTACGAACCGCGAGATGATGGCCTGAGCCAAAATCAAGAATCAGCTGCTTAACTGACTGATCCACCCAGCCGCCCCAGTTTTAAAGGTTTTAGTAGCTACATTAGGAAAGAAAACGAAAAAAGAAACAGACGACATTAATTTAAACGGTATCTCTGATTTCACTCAACGTATCTGAGATATCACGTCAACACATAATAAATATTAAAATTAAGATAGTCTGCGTTTTTTTCATATAAATCGTCAAAATCTGGTGTGTATCATAGACTCACAATGCATCTCTAGGTTTATCAGAAACACTCGATCTTCATTTAGATTTCGGGGCATTTACGGTTCAAAGATTCATATAAACAACTGGCCCCGAATGTATTTTAAAGTCTTTCAATAACTGAATCACGTGTCTGTCTTTAATAAATTAATCAACCGTATACACTGTCAAAAAGTCAGTCTCTCGGTCCCACCAGCCACGTTTCAAGCGCTCAGTAGCCACATGTGTGGCCAGCAGCTACTATTGTGGGGGCGGGGGAGGGGCCGTGCCCTTCTGGATATTTTCTCCAACCTCTTTTTCAGCTTTTTGCTCTTCTCACATATTTGTAAATAATTCACATCTGGAGGAAACGGGTTTGGGAACAAAACCGGTGACTTTCAGTGAAGAGGCATTTCAGAGCGGAGCCGCCGGTCCCAAGCGGTAGGTTTCGCTACGTGTTCACGCTTCAGATAGTCAGCTGAGTCGGATGAGGGGCTTTGGGTGGGAGAGATCCGACTCTGGATTGAACGCCCTAAGTGCAACAAATGGATTGTAAAAAGTGCTCATCACTATCGCCCACCTTTATTATGATTCTTAAATTGAGGTGGTGGTTGTCGTTGTCTTTGCTAGTCTAAAAGCCCACCGACCTGCCTGTGCCCCGCTCAGACGGCTGCCTAACCAATTTCCCTTCCCACGTTCCTCTTTCCAGACAAAGCTCAACTTTGCCCTGGGGTCCAACCGGGCCCCATGCAGCCCCTTGGCTCAAGGGGACACTGCCCCGAGCCCCGGCTCCAGGGTCACCCTGATTAGTCGGTGGTTATGAGTGTATTGCAATCCCCCGGAGGTTGTTAGTGGTCCGGAGTGGGCACGTGGGCAGAGCTGGCCCGTTGTATGGGAGGGAGAGCGTACATCACTCACCGAGGTTTCTCTCCGAGGGCCACCGGGACCAGGAGACATGTGGCCCCCGTTGCTGATGGCGGCTATCTTGTGGCCAAGAGAGGAACTGACAGCAGCAGATGGCCAAACAGAGAAGCTGGTGGTGGTGTATCACCGCTGAATCAAGCCATTCTCAAGTGTACCTAGCCAGTGGACGCTGTCATGGGAAATAACAAATTTTCTTATAGCGTCGGCCACATGAGTTTCATCACATGCCAGCGAAAGCAAGCCAACTGACACGCCATCCCTTCCCAAAGCCGTCTCTGGCCCCCCAGCACCCAGCAACCTCTCCCTTCTCGGAACCTCGGAACTTTCTCACTGCACTAACCCACTGCTCCCCGCGTGCTAATTTGGGTCCCTGTTCACGGCCCCCCGCCAGCCAGGTGCCTGCTGAGAACGAAACCTGATCCACTTCTCCTCTCCTTAGCCCTTAGTGCCCTTAGCAGGTGCTTTGTGGATTTCATGGCCCTCAGAAGGTGCTGTGCCCTTAGTAGGTGCTTTGTAGATTTCATTGCCTAAATAAATGTATATTTTCATTCTAGTTGCTTTAGAGAGCCAGAGAGCTGGGTGAAACCGCTGTCTTGGTTTCCGTTTTTAAGAAACTCATCAGTGACATGTAAACTGCTCTGTTAGACGACATTGCAACACTTCGATGCCAGTAAAGACAGGTTTTAAGATGTTTTATTTTATTGGGACAAACTACACGTCCATAAAAGCCCCATCCGTCTTTTTCCCAGTCGATGGTGTTTGAAGACTCAGTAATTTCCTTCCCGCAATTGATATCCCTCTTTAACATTCAAAATCCCCTTAACAGATGTGGTACTTCCCGACAAACCCATCTGGACAGGTGGCTGCCACAGTAAATCTCCTTCGTGGGCCTGGGGCACTCTGGGTGCTGATGGAAAGTTCATCCATTCATCCTTTAACTGTGGGACTCCCCATCCTTCGGGGGAATGAACCCCAGCCATTAGAACAAAATGCAGGCTGAGTCTTTAAAAGAAAAAGTCAAAACTGCCCTGGAAACTTCACAGATGGAATTTTAGGAAGGACGTGGCCGTTCTTAATTAAATCAATTCGTGTTGGTTTCATCTGTAACTCTGGCCAGAATTTGATCACCTCCCCACCTCCTCCATGAATGGTCTGAGCATCCACCACCTCCAGCTGGACTATCGCAGCTGCCTCCTCACTGGTCTCCTGCCCTGACTCTTGTTCACCCTCCACAGGGAGCCCGAGGAATCCTTTCAAACATCAAGGCAAAATCTATAAAGTCCTCTGGGCAAGTCTCAAGTCACATCCCATGTCTCTCAGAACGTGACCGAAATTTCTCTTCCGTGCCCTATAAGCCCTTACTTCTTATGAAGTCTGGCTTCTCCCCTTGCCCGCTCCACTCTAACCTTCCTAGAACATGCTCCCACCGCAGGGCCTTTGCACATGCTGTTTCCACTATCTGGAACATGTTTCCTCCAGATTCACACATGGAAGTTTCCTCTAATTCCTTCAGGCATTGGCCCAAATGGTACAGCACAGACAGGACTTTCAGCAACCCCAACCTAAAGTAGCTCCCCAGAAGTCTCTATCCCAATACTTTGCCTGATTTTTGAACATCTTTAATACCATATAACAGCTGTGTACATATACGTACGTGTGCATGTGTGTGTGCATACATGCGTTTCCATTTACATATCTGTGTGCACACACACACATGTGCATGTCTCTGTGACTGCACGTGGGAAGTGGGCCTTAACGTTCACTGCCCCCTCCCCTTCCACTGGAAGGTCAGCTCCATGAGAACCGGGCCTCGGTCTGTTCCACACGCAGCGGTAGCCTCGGTGCCTGAAAAAGTGCCCGGCCCCCGGGAGTTGCTCCGTGAGGAGCCGGTGAATGAACGAATTGAACGAGTGAGCGACGCCCTGTTCCGAGCACCGCCTCAAAGAAGAACTCGGGGAGACGAACGGAAGCTGGCCTGGCCCGGGGCGCCCGAACCCAGGGGCTGGACGCCTTGTGCAGTGACCCTCAGGACGAGCCTCCGAGAGCCCGAGTTCCACCAGGGTCTGTGCCGCTCCGCACAAAGGACCTCCGCGCGGTGATCTGACCACAGGGACCACCCAGAGCCAGAGCCAGGCTTGGCCCGAGTGCACGTCCCGGGAACGAGCCTGGGATCGCCGGGTGTGCCGTCCCCAGTGACCCAGTTCCTGGATGGTCACCACGGGCAGCCCATCGGGACGAGCCGGACGGTTGGGCAGGCGGAGCTTGACGAGGCCGAGCTCGCACCCCGGGCCACCCCCGCTCCAGGTGGGGAAACGCAGGCGACGAGGAGACGAGGACGGCCACGGGCACCCGGGGCGCCGGGGCAGGGCCGGCCAAGACCAGCTTCCTCCCAGGCCAGGGCGCCTCCCTGATGGAAGCTTCTGGGAGCCTTGGCCCTGATCCCTTCTCTCACCACTCCTCGTGAGTCAGTAGGGCAGGATTACCAGGGCCCAGCTTGGCAAATGAGGAAACTGAGGCACAGCCAAGGTAAGTGACTCACCGTCTTTCAAAGGGCTCATTACCATGGGCCGATGGCCAGGTGGTTACCGTGTGGGCCTGGGCCTGCAGGCTGGGCTGGGTCCTGGCTGGGCCGCTTCCGAGCTGAGAAATTGCTAACCCTTGTGTGCCTCCATTTTTCCATCTGTAAATTGGGTAATATGCGTAATTGACCCACAGCCTTTTATCAGCATGATGAAACCAGGCATTACGGGGAGGAGCCCGACTCGGGAACTCGATGGCTGGTCAACCCACCGGCCCTTCCACTCGCTGCCTCTAGGACCCTGGGTGAGTCACCAACCGTCTGTCTGCAGATGGAAACAAGGACGGTGTCTCCCCTTGAGGTTCTTGTGAGGATTGGGAGGTTTAATGATTAAATGCCTTAAAATGTTTTTTGTTTTGGTAAAACAATGAGAATAGTGCCTCCACAGGGCAAGCACAAGTATTTGTTAAATAAAGATACGAACAGGGGCGCCCCGGTGGCTCAGTTGGTTAAGCATCCGACTCTAGATTTCAGATCTCGTGGTTTCATATCTCATGATCTCATGATCTCGTGGTTCATGAGCTCAAGCCCTGCATCAGGCTCCGTGCTAGCAGTGTGGAGCCTGCCTGGGGTCCTCTCTCCTCTGTCTCTCTGCTCCTCCCCAGCTCTCTCTCTCTCTCAAAGTAAGTAATAAACGTTAAAAAAAACTACCAACATAAAATACAGGTGAAGTGCTCAGACCACCGTCTCACACACACACACACACACACACACACACACACACACACACACGGCCTCAGCTCTGGAGGGAGGGTCTGCAGACTCTGCCCCTGTCCCCACCCCCCAGACCTGCTGGCCACCATGCCCAGCTCGGGAACAGCCCAGGGAATGTGCTGGGCCTCACTCCTCCGCTGGCAGGACAAGAGAGATTAGAGGAGGTCTAGGTACATTTTCCTCCTCCCCACCCTTGCTCCTCCCTCCACAGCCACACGGCCACCCCCGGGGCCTCCTGCTCAGGCCTCTGGTGGCTCCCCAAACCCGACCCAGAGATGGGCGCCTGGCACCCCCAGCCACCGGCGTGGACTATCTCCGGTGTGACACAGAGTGGGGGACCGGAGCCCCGCAGGCTCCATGTGGCCACAGACGGGGCCGGCTAAGAGAGGACGAGGCCTCACCCCCTGCCGAGTGGGCCCCCAGTCCCACCCTGGTTACCCTTCCCTGGGCTGAGCACCCTGGTTGTCCTGTCACCCGAGGAGGCCCTGGGGACATGCAGGAGGGAGCCGCGGTCATTCCTCCCGTCTTACACGGGCTCTCACCGCTAAGCCCTATTAGCACAAACTGAGACTTTCCTGTTGGAAGGAAAGGAAAATTCAAAAGGATGGGCTTTCAAAACATGTGTCCCTATGTTCTGTCCTGAGGGTCTGAGTCATTTAATGAGTGTCATTCGTCATCCCCCACACTGGGGAGCAGGCGCTGACCGTGCCCTGCACAGAGCCCTGGAACCCAATGATCTGTTTCTCTTTGCCTGAGAGCTTTTGGACACACCCTCAGCAGACCGCTTTGCCCGCATGGGGCTGGCAGAAAGTGCCAGAGAATTAACACCCCCTGCAGTAGCCCCCAAAGAATGACTTGTCAGAGTTGGTGTCCCTGGCTCCGGGGGCAGCCTGTCCACACTTGGCTGGCTCTGCCTCCCAGACTTTCTCGTGGGGGTGAAGTCCAGCTGTCCTCTGAACCAGCAGGCTTAATAACACGTCCCGAACGCCTCTCCTGCCTTCCCACTCTCACTTCCTGCTCCCAGCCAGTGTTTCCTGGAATCACCTCCCAAATAAATCACTTGCTCTCCAATTCTTGTCCCAGAATCTCCACCTGGGACAGCCCGGTCTAAGGCACTGAGCATCAGTCATATTCATCCCACCCCCAGCCCCGAACCTCAGACCCCAAATCCGAGAGACTCAATCAGCTCGCTCTTACAAATAGACACGAAATCAACTCAGGAGAAGCCTGCATGGCAATTTACTCCAGGAGGGGCTGGATTTTTCCGTGAAATATTTTCGTATGGTATTGATTACTGCAAGGGAAGCTCGAATGGAATCCATCAGATCTGCAGTCAGGAAAACTCGCTGCGGCTCTGCCCTGAAGCCCGGACCTGGGTGGCGCGGGGGCACGTGCACGGGGAACCCCGTCGGGCCCCGCTGCCGTCATCGGAGGCGATACTGGAAGAGGTTGGACGGGGTGGCTGCCCTTGGCCGGCATTCACGAAGGGCGATCACCAGGAATTTGCGATGGATTTGGCTGGCGGAGGAGGCTAAGAGGCTGCCCTCTGACAAACGCGGCAGGAGGAGCAGGTTTGGGGAGGGAGGTCACGAGTTCACCCTCCGGCGGCTCATTGAACTTGGAGCTGCCTTCCAAGGATCCAGGTGACCGTGTCAAGAGGTCCGTGGGGGCGTATGGGGCCAGAACTCAGAGGAGAGGCAAGAGTTATCGAGCCCATCTGTGGGCAGATGTAGTCGAGGGAAGGGAGAAGGACTTTAAGGGGGGGAGGGGGGTGTGTGTTTCTTGTTTTGTTTTGGTTTCTATTGCGGTGAAATACACATAAAATTTACCCTCTTAAGCCTCCGTGGGTAGACACGTGGATTGCCTCTCCCTTTCGACCACCGTGAATAATACCGCTCTGAATAGGAGCACACGGTCTATCTCCCCGAGACTCAGTTCTTTTGCGCGCTTGCCGGATCGCGTGGTAATTCCACCTTCAACTTCTTGAACAACTGCCATTCCTGTTTCCCACGGCGGTGACACCATTTTGCGTTCCCCCCACCAGGGCCGAAGGGCCCCCCTCCGCCGCGTCCTCGCCGACGTTTGTTATTTCCTGGAGTTTGGGGTCGTAGCCATTCTGTCGGGGGTGGGGCGGTGAAGCGGGAGAAGGCAGAGAGGAAGAAAAGGCCTCGCTCCACATCATAAGGAGGCCAGCGTGCACGAGCGTCCGCGCTCAGCTCACTGTCACTCCCACGAACCTGGGTCTGTGGGGACGCGCTTGGCTACAATGTAGCAAATGCTGTGGCAATGCCGTGAGGACATTTACCGTTTTCTTTTTTTTTTTTAATTGTTTTTTTTAACGTTTATTTAGTTTTGAGACAGAGAGAGACAGAGCATGAACGGGGGAGGGGCAGAGAGAGAGGGAGACACAGAATCGGAAGCAGGCTCCAGGCTCTGAGATGTCAGCACAGAGCCCAACGCGGGGCTCGAACCCACGGACCATGAGATCATGACCTGAGCCGAAGTCGGACGCTTAACCGACCGAGCCACCCAGGCGTCCCATTTTACCGTTTTCTTAATACAAGGTCCCCAAGTGGTTGGGCAGTTCAGGCTCTTCCCTGTCTGCCACCCTCAGCCCGTCAGGGACGCCGCCCCCTCCCGGCCACATGATGCATCTCCCCGGCATCAGGCCCCTGTGCACCCGTGGCGACTTCTGGAACAGCAGGAAGAGGTCACAAGGCAGAAGCGCTACCTTCTAAGACTTCTACCTTTTTAGCAGGAAGAAAACTATTTCCCCCAAGTCCCCGGCAGATGCCTGCTTACGTCTCATGGGCAAGAACTGGCCCTGCGCCCACACACGTGTAGGGGTGCGGGCCGTCTAGGCAGAGATGGCTGGCCCCACCCCCACAGTGAGGATCAGCCGGCCCGGGTGGGCCCTCGAGTCAGCATTTCTAACAAGCTCCCAGGTGATGCTAATGCTGCCGGTCCGGGACCACCCTTGAGAAAGCCTGGCTTAAAAGGATCCTAAGCCACCCCTTGAGTGGGGCACATGGCCACCCAGAGAAAATCCAGTGTCTGTTGGCAAGGGGGAAAACAGCAGCAGATGTCGGTAAGAACCAAGATGTTCTGCCGCATCTGTTGAGCTCACTTGATGTCTCTTTTTCACCCACCAGACTCTAAGCCCTTGGAAGCAAGGGTCATCAAAGTCACCCTAGACCCTAGGCTCTGAGACTGAGTTACTGAGACTTAGTGGCAACTTTAGAAACGTCTGTCAAATGAATGAACCAACGAGCATCTCCCCAAAGATGTGTGAGGCTGCTCGGTGATCTGATAACCCTGATCAAAGAGCCTCTGCAGCCAGTCCCCAGCGGGCTCCTCCAAAGCAGCCCGTGTGGTTTCTCTCTCCACGTCTCCCCCCCCAGGGGACGCCTGGCTTCCTGCTCTGAAATGCCCTGCGGGACCCACACGCTGCCTGGGGGTAACTCAAGAACAACCCTTGTTTGGGGGTCTTTGCTGCTGCGTATACCCAGGCAGATGCAGACAGACTGCGGCCATCGGTCCCCAATAGTCTGTTAATGGCCCATGGGTGTGGTCCCCAATTCGAGGCAAAGAAACAAGCCCTCGATCCCCGTGTTGTCTCAGCAGACGACACCGAGAGCTCCCGTAGCCCAGCTCGTGATTCCTTATGAACCAGAGCAAATGCGGTTGCCAGAAGGCGTGCAGATTCCGTTTATCCACGGGTTGCTGGCGGGGAACGAGACCGATGAGGAAGCGCGCCGTTCCCGCGCAGGTTATCCTTTCGCTCTGCACTCCCATTCACCTTTGATCCCGATGACAGTCCTGGAGGGAGGGAAGTGGGGCGAGATTCGGGTGCCCATTTCACAGATGAGGCTGAGAGAGCGAATGAGGCCCGAGGCTGCGCAACAGGAAGCTGCACCAGAGCCCAAGTCCTCTGACCACGAGCACACGGGTGAGTTTTACGTGATCTGGCTGTTCACAGACGAACCGCTTCCTGCTTCGGTCGGAGGGCTGAGTGAGCAGGAACACCCAGCCCATCCTGTGACACAAAATGGGGTCACTTGTGGTTGGGGCCCCAGGCCAGCATTAGGGCATCTGGACGGCTGGGGATCTGTGACGCTCTCCATCTAGTCCTGCAGCTGGAAGGTTCGAAGGTTCTGGCGTCTGAGCTCCCCGTCACCTTGGACGCGTCCCTCCCCTGCTGCTCCTTGCTTCCTAACTAGAAGGATGAGGGTAAAATGAGAGACACGGAGGGCTCGTCCCTGCTCTGGCTCACCGAAGGTGCAACAGGCATTTGTCCTTTGTTTGTTTGTGGCCACTCCATTCCCTCTCGACATGATGCTAACATCCCACAAGGAGGCCCGCCTTCCCAAGCCAATTCCAGAAACTCAAATTCCCGCCCTTCTTTGCAGCCGGGATGCGGTCACATGGTCCAGGCTCTGCCAATCAGACACACCCATGTGAGACAGGGATTCAGGGCGAAGCTTGGTGTGCTGGCGGCTGTGTCCAAGCGATCTGAGCTTCTAGAAAACACTACGGCAAAGCTTTTGGTTCTTCCTGGGGCTCAGCGCGGCTCAGCCTGCAGAGCCCAAGCCCGAGTTCATCAGGACAGACACAGGGGCGGTGTTGTGTTGCCAAAGCAGCCCGGGGGGTGTGGCTGAAGTCTTTTCTGGCCGCCTGGCTTCAAAGCCTGCATTCTGACCCTCCCACAGATTCGAGGATACTTAGTATCTTTTATCAAATCCCTTTCTGGCTTTAACTAGCCAAAGCGGGTCCTCTAGGAGCAACCTGGTTCCCGCAGGCAGAGGCAGTAACCTACTCTGATGCGGGGTTCCTGCTCCCGAGTCCTCCCTCCAAGGTGAGTCCTCCCTCCAAGGTGAAGGGCACAGACCAGAGTACATCCAGCTCATGGCAGAGGCCTCTGCTGCAGTCTTGGTCGGCAGCCCAGCCCTCACGGGCACAGCACCTGCCAGAGCCCCAGACGACCGGATGTGAACACAAGTGGATGAGTCACCAGGAGCAATCACGGGACGAGGATGGCCCTGGGTGCCTGGAGACCGAGCTGCCGCCAAAGCCACACAGGAGATGGCACTGAGACTGACGGGAGCCACTTCCTGGGACAGAGCTGTGGGGTGAGGCCAGGTCCCACTGGAAGGAAGGTAAGTGGATACGTTGGGGGGTGCCAGAGGGGGCCAGCCGGGGACACTGAGCAGGACAGACAGTCCTTCCAGGCTCAGCGGAAGCCCGGGGCCCTTCACTCTGGTCTGTGTTGGCCCGGCCTGTGTCCCTGGGGAGGCTGCTTCACCCCACCGGGGGCAGTGACTCCAGGGGGTCTGGCTCTGGGACAGGCCAGGCCAGGGGTCACGCGGGCAGGCTCCCCCCACAACCATCGCCGCTCCCCTAACCCACCCTCCCCTCCTACGTTCCAGAGGAGGTAGGATGTTTAGACCAGAGGTGCACACGGGCCTCTCTTCCCAGGTGGAAATGGGGAGTGTGCCCCTCCCTCCTTACCCACCCGCTTCCAGCTCTAGCCACAGCCTGGACGGACCTCTCTGGGCCTGGGCCTCGCTTTGGCCCACCCGTCTCAGCCACCCGGCCTCCGTCCCCATCCCTCCCCTCCCCACAACCACTGCTCCTGTGGGGTCTTATTTATATTCTCTTCATTTACCTACACACACCTCAGGGTCAGCTGGGGGCCTCAGAACCTTCTGGGCAAACTTACGTCACCTTCCTGTCTTTCCTGAGGCCCCCACCCCTGGGCAGGGCTCTCAGCCCAGCCACCAGGCACCAGAGGTGAGAATCACCTCAGGAGCTTTAAAACGACCCATGCCCATGAGGGATCTTATTAGGAGGGGTGATGAAAGTTCTAGAACTGAATTATGGGGGTGGTTGCACAACTAGGGAAATTTTAAAATCACCCACTGAAAGTGGGTGAGTTTTATGGTATGTAAATTATACTTCACTAACCTTGTCATTTTTTTTTTTAATGTTTTTATTTTTAGGAGAGAGAGAGAGAGCACAAGCAGGGGAGGGGCAGAGAGAGAGGGAGACACAGAATCCGAAGCAGGCTCCAGGCTCTGAGCTGTCAGCACAGAGCCTGACGCGGGGCTCAAACTCACAAACCGCAAGATCATGACCTGAGCCGAAGTCAGATGCTTAACTGACTGAGCCGCTCAGGCGCTCCGCTAAATTTGTTCTTTAAAAAATACTCATGTCTAGGCCCACGGCTACCCCCATTAAATCAGAATCTGTGGTTTGGGGCCTGGGCCAAGACCCACACTCTGGTGTCACCGTGACCCCAAACATTTCATTCCACTGCCATCATTCACACAGTCACCCCGAGGGAGAAGGAGTGACCCCCCCCCATTCACTTTCTGGGGCCACCGTAACCACCACCACAACCTGGGTGGCTTAAAGCAACAGGAATCCACTCTGTTCCAGGGCTCTGGGGCCAGAAGTCTGAAGTCCACGTGTCAGCAGAGTCATGCTCCCCCCAAAAGTTCCAGGGAGGATCCTTCCGTGCTTCTTCCAGCTTCTGGTAGTTGCCCACGAGCCTTGGCATTTCTGGGCTTATAGCTGCGTCCCTCCCATCCCTGCCTCCCTCCTCATGTGGCCTCCCTCCCTATGTCTGTCCATGTCCCTGTTTTCCCTTCTTACAAGGACACCAATCATTGGACTGGGCCCACCCTTATCCAGAATGACCTCATCTTAACTATTTACATCTGCTAAGACCCTTTCTCCAAATAAGGTCACATTCCGAGGTTCTGGATGGACAGGAATTCCGGAGGGACGCTATTCAACCCAGCACGTTGAGAATGGGAACCCGGCGAACCTTGTTAGGACCAGACGATACAGCGACAGGTGCGGCCCCCTTCTCCACTTCCTGCAGTAACTGTGCCTCTGTAACAGCCCCGGGCCTCCTCTAAGAAACAGGTCTGAGGCTCGGCTCCCTCCAGGCGTGCAGGCATGACAAGGTGGTGTCGCCATAAGTGTCCTTCTGGAGGATCCCCAGGGGCTCCTGGGCCTGGGGGGATGGGAACTGGGAAAGCCCACGGGTCATGTCATCTCACTCCGTCCTACCAGAGAAAGCGCTGCGGTGTGGATCTTCGCCTAACAGGCCCTCAAGCCCGTTGCTCAATTGGTTCCAAATTGCAAGGTTAGGGAAGAGAATGATGATTAGTGATCACCCCTAAGAATAATTACACATAGCCCAGATCTTGGGCCAAACATCACCTGAAGGAGACGCACATGAATTCATTCAATTCCACAGCCAAAATATGGGGTCGGGACTCATCATCCCCTTTTCCCAGGTAAGGAAATCAGGGTTCAGAGAAGTCAAGTACCTGGCCCAGAGTCTCACAGCTTGTAAGAGGCAGGGAACTGGAGAGGTGCCTGGGTGGTTCAGTTGGTTAACCGTCCGACTTTGGCTCAGGTCATGATCTCATGGTTGGTGAGTTTGAGCCCCGTGTCCAGGTCTGTGCTGACAGCTCAGAGCCTGGAGCCTGCTTCGGATTCTGTGTCTCCCTCCCTCTCCCTGCCCCTCCCCTGTTCACACTCTGTCCTTCTCTCAAAAATAAACATTAAAAAAAAATTTTTTTAAAGAGACAGAGGACTAGATTTGAGCCCCAAAACCTGGCTCCAGAGGCTGTGCCCCAAACCAGGTTTCTGGAAACTGTGGCCCGTGGGCCAATCTGGCCTGCCTGGGCATGTATTTGTATGGCCTGCAGGCTGAGAATGGCTTTTAAACCATTTTTAAAGGGGAAGAAGAGGGAAAGGAGGAGGAGGAGGACGAGGACAAGGAGGAGGAGGAGAAAGAAGATAGAACCAAGGCTATACGTGGCCCACAAAGCCTAAACTCTTTACCCTGTCCCTTTATGTTAAAAGTCTGCCGTGATGCCTCCCAAGTCCCCTACAACGACTAGGAGAGGATCAAAACTGATACGGAGGTTGTGGACAGAAATCTGCATCCGCAGGGTCAGCGTGTAAGATGCCCGTGATATGATGACAAATCACACGAGCACATAGCTCCCAACTCAGGCCCACGACCCAGACGAGGCCAATCACAGTACATGTATTATGTTCCCAGGCGTAATGACTGGTTCAGGCAGAAGTGTGTGAAATAAGTCAGGTCAGTGAGATGCAGTCTTGGGACTCTGCTATAAAACAGTCTTAAGAATAAAGAGGAGGAAGGGGAGGATTTATTGGCTCACATAATTGAAAGTGTTCTCTTGCCAGCTTCAGGTACAGCTTGACCTAGGTGTCCACACATGTACTTGCTTTCTATTGCTGCATAACAAATTACCACAAACTTGGCAGCTTCGGCCAGTATGGGTTTATTATCTCACAGTTCCCATGGGTCAGAAATCAGGCTATGGGTTAGCTTGGGTCTCTGCTCAGGGTCACAGCAGGCTGAAATCGGGGTCTGACTTTAGCAGCCTTAGTGAAAAATGTTGGAAGCTGCAAGTCATTTCACATTCAGGTTCCTCTTCCACACTTGCTGGCTGTGGAAGACTTCAGTTCCTGTTAGTTAGAGGAAAACGATCCCCGCCTGTTTGCTGTCTGTCACAGAAAGGCCACACCCTGCCAAGTGGCCTTCGTCACAAGACAGCATTTTGACCTTTCAGGGCCAGCTGGAGCATCTCTGATTCCAGGGAAGACCCCAGTCCCTCTTCAGGATTTACACCTGATGGGTCAAGCCCACCCAGGATTTTCCCCCTTTTGATTCATTCAAGTTCAACTGATAGGGGTCCTTAATCACATCTTCAAAATCCCTCCCCTTTATCTCAATCATGGGAGTGAAATCCATCATATCCACAGTCCCGCCCACACGCAGGAGGACAGGGTTCTACGGAGCCTATATATACGAGAGGGGCAGGAATCTTGGGTGCCACCTTAACATTACAATGCAATCCATCTACCCCACAGCTCTCCTTCTGCCTCACTTCTAAGCCCACACGTGGCCTCAATTAGCACCCAGTTCAAACCCGGAAGTAAGAAAGCTCCTCTCAATAGAGTGAATGAAAATCGGCCGTTTATCCCCATTGGCTCACAAAGGATCGCATGCCTATGTCTGAACCAATCACCGGACAGAGCATGGAATGCACAGATTGGCCAGGTCTGAGTCACATGCCCAAATCCGGAACAAGAAGCCGAAGCCACGTCACTAGAGGCTCTGGTGGAGGAAATCCAGGAGGGACCAGTTTCCCCATAGGAGAGGAGAGTTCTTGTTCTAAAAGCTGGGCACATGGGGACGCCTGGGTGGCTCAATCTGCTAAGTGTCAGCCTCTTGATTTCAGCTCAGGTCATCGTCTTACGGTTCGTGAGTTTAAGCCCTACGTGGGGTTCCGCACTGGCAGTGCGGAGCCTGCTTGGGGATTCTCTCTCCTTTTCTGCCCCTCCCCACCCCCCCCTTGTGTTCTTTCTCTCTCTCTCAAAAATAAACGTTTTTTTTTAATGTCTCTATTTATTTTTCAGAGACAGAGTGCGAGCAGGGGAGGGGCAGAGAGAGAGGAAGACACAGGATCGGAAGCAGGCTCCAGGCTCGGAGCCGTCAGCCCAGAGCCCGCCGCGGGGCTCGAACTCACGAACCGCGAGGTCATGACCTGAGCCGAAGTCGGACGCTTAACCGACTGAGCCACCCAGGCGCCCCAATAAACATTTTTTTTAAACTGGACAAATGGACCCTGAAAGCAATCCCAGTTCCCCCTCAAAAAAGCAAAAATCTGTGTGGTCCATACGTACTCTCCTGGAGAGACTACCTTATTTTATCTCCAGTCGGATGCCATTTTTATCCAAATTTCCAACCCTTTCCCTGATTCCTAACTTCTATGTTATTGCAATGTTAGCTTACAGATGTATATTTACCTACATGCCCCTGCAAATGGACACCCAGCACTGAAGTTTTGTTTTTTGTTTTTGTTTTTGTTTTTAACGTCCAGGCCACTAATAGGGTAAAATGTGTAACAGTTTACCTCCCAAGGGCCGTGAGAGGGAACGTGCTGAGTCAGAGCTCGTGCTGCTGAGTTCACTCTCCTCCAGCGGGGAGAGGGGGCTACTTTTGTCCCCTCCTCTCCACGCTCCCGTGCCTCGGCCCCCGTGTGAGCCTCCAAGGGCTGGTGTCAGGGGCGAGAGTAAAAATATTTAGTGACGGGCCCGACGCATCGGCTCGGACGGCTGCTGTAAACAACCAGAGCCTTTTCCAGGCCAAATGTTGATCTGACCGGCCTCTCGCGCAGGGCAGCATGTGGCCAACGGTGTGGCCACATCAGCACTTCCAAGAAGTTTTCCCTGGGTCATTATGCTTGGAGACTGTTTCTGTGTGAGCCTGCGGATGGCCAAGGGTGCTTATAATCACAGGCCTCTGGCCAGCGGACTTAACATCAATTATAAGTGCACAAAGAAGGCTGGTTGTTATGTGCCAGCACTGTTCTGAGCACCCTGCGTATAAACTCGTTAATAGCTCGCGACAGCCCTGGGAAGTGGGGACTATGGTCATTATCCCCACTTGGTAGACCAGTGTGACAAACAACCGGGGAGTGGGTAGCCTTGAACCTCTGTGGCTTTGCTTCTAAACACTGGGGTCCCAATCTCTCCACTTTACCACGTCTGTTTGAAAGCATCACACACAGGTATATTCGTTCGCTCATTTAACAAATACCTACAGGACACCAACTGTGTACTAGGGACTGAACCTACGATAGCAAACAAGCCAGGCGCAGCCCCTGCTCCCCTGAAGCTAGTGTGGGCTGCAGGCGGGGCGGGGATGGGGGAGGGGTGCTGAAGGGACCCTGGTCACAGGCACAGAATAAAAACAGAATTTTGTATAGTGGCATGCTGTAGGAAGGCAATAAAACAAGGAGGGAGGATAGAGAGTGAAGGCGACCAGGAAACATCTTTGGGTAAGACAGGAGAGAACTCTCAGGGAGGTGACAGCTGAACTGAGAGGGGAATGATGACAAAGAGCAAGACCAGAGAGAGGGCACAGCGAGTGCAAAGGCCCTGGGGCAGGAAAAGGCTTAAGGAACAGAGAGAAAGACACCCTTGTGGCTCTGTTAATGTGAGCATCTGGGGAATGATTATGGAATTGCTGTTCATTTCCTTAGGTGTGATAACGAAGGGGAGGTCACCTGGGGCACCAGCTTATTCTTAGGAAGTGCACGCTCAGGTCACAAGGGGTGATGTGCCATAATGATCATGACTTTTTTCAAATGGTGCAGCTAGATATAATGCACGCATGGCCAAACATTAACAACTGTTGATTCCAGGTGGAAGGTGTAGCATAGCCACTGTCCTACTCTTTCAACAATTTGGTTGGAGATTTTTATACTAAAAACAGAAGGCAGAGCTCCACCTTGTCCACAGATCTGCAGCTGTGCTTCCCGGGGCCGTGTTACTCATTTTAATACCCAATTACCTGCGGACTGATGCCGGTGTGCCCCATTTTATCACATCACAAATTATATGAAATTCACGCATTTAATCTTTTCTTGCCTACGTATCCAAAAGAGAACTATCGGTGTATTGTTAAGCGACTAGACAAATTGTCACTGTTATCTGCGTTCCTTACTGGAGGCCGTGCAACCGTCTTTCACCGGTAAAAGTTCGGAATAAACATCACCTCTCTTTGAGATCACTCACAAGCAGCCCCCAGGAGACTGCAATTATACCCATTTATAATTCTCCTACCTCCCAATCTAACCCTTGATTCATGAATGTGCACTTTTAGGCGTTAGGCGTTAGAATAAATTAGACTATACAATTACGTGTAATTAAGGGGGGGAGGGGGAATGGGTACCGTGTTGCAAAGATTAGCCCTGTGTTGCTCAAGTAAAGTATGTCTGTGTCACCGTGCCAGCCCAGGAAGGCAGCATGAGATACAATTAATGTTCTTCTGACTTAATGGGGGTTTATGGTGCTGTTTTTCATTATCACAAGATCTCGAGAAATATAAACAGTTTTTCTCTAATGCAATTGCGTTTCCACCGACGAGACAGCTTGGGTCTAAGTGAAAACTCAGCAGAATTAACCGCAAATGGAAATGTTATGGATGACGCTGGGATTTGTATTTTAAGACCCGTGCAAAACCGTCCCCACTCAGGAGCTGAGAAGCCGGATCCCCAGCCCCTGGGGGTGCCTGTGCAGCCTCCTTCTGCTTTGTCCCGCACTCGTGCAGGTTATTAAAGCCACCTGTGCCCCAGTTCGGTGGCCCGCTCGCATTCCCAGGCCCTCCCGTCTGTGGCCATGTTTCTACTTTTAACGCTTTTCCTTCACACGTCAATTTGTTTGAGACATGTTAAAAGCTTGACTTTTACAACCTCATAAAACCGCATCTACTCCAATCCAAACGCAGCCAGAAGTGCTGGGACAATCAGATTGAGTTTCAGCCTCTTGACTGTGAAAACAACACAGCAGGAGTGATTCTTTTTTTTTTCTTTTTAATTGTTGTATAGGAGTTCCAGAAATAACCGCATCCTGGCTTTGCAAGGTGGATAGAACCAGCCGGGCGATCTGTGCCGAGGGCCGCCAGGGAACTCACGGAAGGATGAAATGAGGCGTGTGGGTGTCAACAGAACGGTCCCCTCGAGGTGAAACCAGCAAGGGGGTGGGGAGTCAGGCCAGTCCTGAGGGGCCTGAAAAGCCGAGTGTCCAGCCAGGACGCTCACGGAGACGGATGCCATCGGGGCGACGAGGGACCCCAGAGGAGAAAGGCTGTCCCAGACAGTGTGGATGGAGACGGTCAGGGGCCGGGGTGTCAGGAGGCCAGAGGACCCCGAGAATCACACTGAGGCCCCACCCAGGCCCTGGCTCAGTGGCTGAGGGATTTTCCAGGCTGGGGGACATCTGAGCGCCCGAGGCCTCCCAAGTCTCCCAGGCAGACACCGAGCTCCCAAATGTGGCCCGAGTCCCCCTCCTGCCTGGAAGGAAGCTGGAAAACTTAGGCTGAGGCCTCCGACCCCCGAGGACCACGGAGTTTGCTGTGAATCATGGGAATGAGATGTGGCCAGGGGGCGCTTTGCAGACCCTTGGACTCTGCGAGCATCTGAGTTGGTGAGTTAGGGCCTCACCTGAAACCTGATCCGTGGCACAGGCCTATGGTGAGCACACACACATGTGTTTGCACACGCGCACACAGACACGTGCACATGCACACAGACACACACAAAGAGGCACTGACTCATGAGATCTATCTCCTTCCTAAGGAAAAATAAGGGGCAAAACACAGATGACACCATGTTCAGCCTATCACAGCAACAGAAAGAATAAATATCCAAAAGCGATAACCAAATGATGTCATCTCAGCCCTGCCTACAGCCCCATGTGAGGGATTGTGAGCTGCCCCTCCACGCGTGGGGTTTCCTGGTGAGGAGAAAATTGTGGGCAGGACCCCTGTAGGGAAAGGAGACCTGTGTTCGTGAACTTGAGGCCTAAAGGAAGGCAGTGTACTTGTGGTTAGAAATCTCCCCACCTCTGAAATATTCTCCAGCATAAAAAGCAGGTAAAGGCAGATCTCACCTCCCTCCCCACCGCCAGCCCCGGAGGCACCCCAGGGGGCTCTGAGGACCCAGGTAGAAAATTACTGTCGCAAGAGATACGTGTCCCAAAGCCAGGCACAGTCTCAAATGAGTTAAAATCCCACTTCGCCAACTTTGTGACCTTGGTCACAACACTTGACCTTTGTAAGCATAAGTTTTCTTGAAAAATTGGTAAAAGGATTACATAAGATAGCCTGGTGGAAACATTCAGCAGTGGACCACAGAACCTGCTAGAACTATACTCCCTGTGGGAATCCCAGACCCATGTGGCCAGTCCAAATTGTGAGATGGTGGGCGTGTAAAACACACACCAGACTCCAAAGACTTGGTAAGAAAAAAGAATGTGAACTATCTCATTAATAATTTTTATATCGATCGCATGTTGAAGAGATGTTTTGGGGAGACTATGTGAAACAGATTAAAATCAACGTCACCTGTTCCATGTTACTTTTTAACGCAGCTACTAGAAAATTTTCAACTCCAACCATGGCCTGCTTTATCCTTCTACCAGACAGCAACGTACCAGCAGTTCTGCAGGAAACGTGTCCGTCCTTCCTTCCGCAGACATGAGACAGAGGGGAAGAGGGTCCCCGTTATTGTTTGCTCCCCGAGGGTGAAGACGCGAGCCTGACATCCTGACGAAGGGCAGGAGGTCAGCAACCTCAGTGGTGCCAAACGTGAGGCAGGAATCTGATTTAGGAAAAGAGGTTCCCGATTTTCCTGATTTCGTTGAATTACTTTAAATGTCTATTGATTGATGGATTTGGGGAGAGAGTGAGCAAGCGCGAGCGGGGTAGGGCCGGAGAGAGAGGGAGAGAGAGGGAAAATCCCAAGCAGGCTCCAGACTCCGCACAGGTCCCCTCGTGGGGCTTCAGCTCTCCACCGCGCGCACAGCCGAAATCAAGAGTCCGTGGCTCAGTCAACTGAGCCAGCCGGGTGCCCCTGATTTATTTAGACTATAGATCCATCTGGGGGTGGTGAAGGGAGAAGACGGTGGGGGACTTTCGTGCTTCCCAGCCGGGTTAGGACACCCGATTGGCATCTCAAACAAACAAAGAATGTTTTAGCACACCTTGTGGGCCTCCGATATTTTTATTTACTAAATGTGACAAGCCAACTTGCGCGAAGGAAGACTAAGTCAGAGAAAGGAGCTGTTCCAGTGAAAAGGGGTCTCGGACTTCGCAGAACTCTGGAGCCAAGCTTCCCGGATTCCAATGCTGGGTGCACCCCTTAGCAAGTGTGTGACCTTGGGCCGGTTACTTAACCTCCCTGTGACTTGGTCTCCACGTCTGTAGAATGGGCCTAACACCTCCCTTGTAAGACCATTAGGTTTCAACAAGTCACCGTTGCCTACATAAGGGCACGTATCTGCAGCAAGGTCTGCCTCCCCTTAGCAACTCTGCGTGTTCCTGCAGCTACTGGTTGGTTCTCTGCCGGCTCTTTGCCCAACCCCGTCAGCCCGGTCCCCCTCAGGCCTCTGCTGTGGCGCTGGGGACAGTGGAAACCGCGGTGGACAGCACCACCTTGAGTCGAATTCCTCCCCTTTCGGAGGAGAAAGCGGGTTTCTCCTTTCTTTCCTATTCCCGGATCATTTCTGGGCAACGGCAGCTATTTTCGCTTGAGTTCAAGTTAGGATCTCGGGAGGGTTCCTGGGCGCGGGGGCAGTTCACCCTGCGCTCTAGCTGGGGGCTCGGGCTGCAGCCGGCCTCTCCAAAGGCAGATGCGTGTGGTGAGAGGCGAGCGCCGCGCTTTCAGCAAAGGCGGTCGGGTGTTTGCAGACCGGGGCGAGCCCTTGTGAGAGCAGATAAAAGAAAACATTTATTAACGTGTCATTACGAGGGGAGCGCCCGGCCGGGGCTGTCGCACGCCCCGCGCAACACTGGCTCCTTCCAGCTCCGAGGGAGGAGAAAAAGCGGGGAGGAAGGAAGGATACTCTTCGTTTCCAGCCAAGGGGACCTGATCAATGGCCCTCCTCACTTTATTGCTGTGTTTGATTTATTAGCGATGCCCCCCCCCCCGTTTGTGTCTTTTACACACACACACACACACACACACACACGCACGCACGCACGGCTCTGGCTCGCGTCCCTCCCTCATTTCCAGCTCCTGGGCGAATCCCACAGCTGTTTCAACTCTCCGCCGAGGGCGAGCGGGAGCGAGTGTGCGTCTGTGTCCCGGCGAGGGTGCGCGCTCGGCGCCGGGAGCGCGGCCAGCCGGGTCCCGAGGCGTCGGGAAGCCGAGAGCCGCGCGGACCCCCGCTCTCCGCCGCTGCCCCGTCCGGGGCCGGACTTCGGGGCCAGGGCCGCGCGCGCCGGGGGAACAAGGACCGGGCCGGCCCGGCCGCGCGTCCATCGAGCCGGAGGTAAAGCGCTGGGGCGCGGGGGGCGCGGGGAGGGCGCCGCGGCGGGTTTCCCCCCCACCCCCCCCACCGGCCCCGGGCCCCCGCCGCCCGCGGCTCCGGGGCTGGCGCCCCCCGCCCCGGCGCGCGCTCGCCTTCCCCGCTCGGAGGCCGGCGGGCGGGGAGCCGGGCCGCGCCGTGTGCCAAGGGGCCGGCTCGGGCAGCGCGGCCGGCCGGGCTGGGGCGATGTGAGAGCGGCCCGGGCGCGGCGCGGAGCCGGACTTTGGCGAGGGCGGTGCGCCGGGGCGGGGGCCGGGGTGGGGGCGGCGGCGGCGGCGGAGCCGGGGCGGGGTGGGGGGGGCGGAGAGGCGGGAGGAGGCGGAGGGAGGGGAGGAGGAGCGGCGGCGGCACTCGCCGGGGGATGCAGCGGCGGCGGCGGCGGCGGCAGCGGCGCGGAGTCCCCTGCGCCCCGCGGCCCGGCCGGGCTGCGGCAGAGGCGGCGGCGCCCCGCGCGGGGTGAGGCCGCCGGGGCCGTGCGCGCCGGTGAGTGGGGCGCGCGGGGCCCGGGGGGGCGGGGGGCCCCCCGGCCGCCGCAGCGCCGCCCAGGTGAGCGGGCGGCCGGTCCCGACCGCCCGGCTCCGGCCCCGGCGCGGCGCGCGGAGGTGGGACCGGGCCGTCCAGAGGGAGGCCCCGGCGCCGGCGGGCCGCGGGGGGCGGGGGGCGGGGGGATGACCCGTTTGACCCCGCCGGCGGGCTTGGCGAGCGGGTGACGGCTTCCCACCGCACCCCTGACCCGCGGGAGCCACGCGGAGCCCTGGAGGACTCCGGGGAAGCGCGCCCGGGCCGGCCGGCCGCAGGGGGATGGCCTCCTTGACCCCTTTGAGTTAGAAGCCAGACCACGTGGGGCTTGTCCAGGCAGGACACGGGAAAGCGGTGGACCGGATCTTCAGGGTGACTGGGAGCTCGCAGCTACCGAAAGGGCCAACGGGATCGAAAAGACAAACTTCCTCCCAGGCCAGGTCAGAACCGGTTCTCATCGCCTTGCGGGGAGATGCTCCCCTCCCCGGGCTCCCCGGGGTTTCCGAAGTGTGGCAGCGAGGCGATTTCTAGGAGTGCGCTTTTCTTTCCTTCTGGTTTTTCTCTCTTTTATTTTAATTCTTTCTAGTAGTTCATTCATTCGTTCTACAAGCATCCGTGGAGCACGTCCTCGTGCCAGGTTCCGCATTAGCTCCAAGAAAAGGCGACGATCGGTATATAGTTCCTGAGCCAGAAGCTCGCTGGGTTTGCTTTGAAGGCAGCCTAGTAAAGAGATGTGGTCTCAGGGTGGAAACTGTAAAGAGACACCAGCAAGTCCTAGTTTTGCACAGTGTCCTCTGTCCGCAGTTCCCTACCTGCCCTAGGACTGAAGACAGTGCCCCCTGCGCACAACACAGTCCCCCTCCTCCTCTTCTTCCTGAAAGTTCTGATCCCTTCCCTGCCCCCTCTACTCTTTCCAGCAGCTTGTTTTAATCACTTTTTGAGTTAAAAGTCAATATTTAATTAACCAAGTAATTACATTCAGCTTACGCTTGAATCTGGGTGTTTGCACATCTGTGGCTGCGGGGAGGCCGGCCCTGGCCCCCTCCACCTGCCCCTGCCTCTGTCCCACAGGGCCGCCCTCCCTTCCTTCGGGGCAGAGCCGGGAGCCTGCTCTCCCGCGGGTTCTCTGGCGACAGAGAAGCAGGTAGGATGGGCTTTCCCCGGAGGACAGGGCGTCTCTCCCCAGAGCGGCCAGAGTTACTCTCATCTGGCAGTTAATAGTGAGGGGGATTTCTTCCTGCATCCCGGCTACCCATCACAGAACCCGCTGGAGGGTTGTAATTCAATTAAAGCCATTCATACGTTCATAAAGGGGGTGGGGAGGACAGACTGGAGACCACTCACCTGGCAAGAGAGGTTCCTCCGGCTTTGCCTGTCCCACCTCATGGAGGACAGAACACTCCTCAAAACAGCCCATCCGGGGATGCAGATTAGTCTTCTAATAAGCGGCTCAAAGGGGAACGGTGGCAGGCTTGGCCGATAGGAGGCTCGCTGGACATTTGCACACGAAGGATGTGCCTTCCTTGGGCCACGTTTATGTACATAAATGCCTGAAAGCCCATGTGGGTTTGGGGTTTGGGCTTTGCGTACAGTTTTTGGGGTTTTCTTATTTGAATTTGTGGCTTTTTAAAAAACCCTAATAACATGTTACGTTTTCAAACTTAAGGGTTGAGTGAGGAGTTAAGTGTAAAAAGCCGGGGCTTGGAGGAAGACAGTGTGGCCGTGTGTGAGATTGTGTGTGCGTGCATGCGCGTGTGCAGGGGTTGTGTCCCCTGCCCAGTCGCTCTGTTCAGCTGCCGTCCTGAGGACCTAGAAAGGGGTGACTGCACTGCCCGGCATGTGAAGTCCACCTTTGGATTCGGGGGCGACAACTCTCTCTTCCTTTCCCTAGACGTGTTTAATTTTTTTTTTTTTTTTTTTTTTTTTTTTTTTTGGAACAGAGAGAGACAGAGCATGAACGGGGGAGGGGCAGAGAGAGAGGGAGACACAGAATCGGAAACAGGCTCCAGGCTCCGAGCCATCAGCCCAGAGCCTGACGCGGGGCTCGAACTCACGGACCGCGAGATCGTGACCTGGCTGAAGTCGGACGCTTAACCGACTGCGCCACCCAGGCGCCCCATAGACGTGTTTAATTTATCCATTTGGCCGTGCCTCGAGGGGCAGCTTTCTGGTCTCCTAAGTCAGCCAGACTGGGAACATCACCCAACCCCACGAAGTCTGTTCTTCAACTCTGTCCCCGCAGAAAGGAACCAAAAGCCTTGTCCTCCAGAAGAATAGCAGAATTCCCGACCCGCTTGTAGTTCAAAGAACGAGCTTCGTCTAGACTTAGGGTGACAGATAACACTTATGTAGTGTTTTGTGAGCCTACGCTGTTCCAACCCCTCGTGCATAATAACTCCTTTAATCCACACAAAAACCCAGTGAGGTAGGTCTTGTGGTTTTCGTCATGTTAAAGACGAGGACACAGAGGGGATTGTGACCTTCCTGGGACAATTGGTCAGTGGTGGAGCCAGGATGTAAGAGGCCCTGTGGCCCCAGGGTCCATTCTGACCCACTGTACTCTCCTCCCTCCGTGACCTGGGTCTTTCTTCCAGATGTGGAAGAAATACATGCCCCGTGGAAGAAAACGCGTCTAGACAAAAGTTTGAAAGGCAGAAGCCCATCAGTAACCCCTCTCCTCTCCAAAAATCTCCACTATTTGACAGAATCTCCGATTTGTGTTTGGTTTGGGGGGGGGGGGGGGTTTGCAGCCTGAGGAAAGTGTGCGATTGCCGGGCCACGTTTCCTGCCCCGTGCAAATACACACACACGCTCCCCTAGTCAGAATGCAAAGGGACGCATCAAATGTGGCTGATGCAAAAAAGCACGGCCTCCGAGGGGCGGAAGGGTTAACGTTTTCCGAGAAGTGAGGCCCTCTTGTGGTTGGTGATGGAGTCGCACTGGCCTGTCCTTGGAGAGGTGGCCCCGAGGTTCCCAGCTTTCCATCAGGCCCCGGGGCCCTCTGTGGCTGGTGGGCACGGAAGGTGGGGCTTCTCAGTGCTGACCTGCAGGTGCGGTCGCCTCACCTCAACCTGCCTGCCTTGCGATGAGCCCCCGCCCGGGGAGGCCGCGGGGCCCCTGATCCGATTCAGGGCGCTACCTAATTGGAAGATCATTAAGATCATTATAATTAATTGGCATCCTGATAAATGGCGTGATTGCCTAACTGGGATGGTTGCTAGGGAACCGGGCCTCACTTGGAGCCGAAAGAGGAAGTCGCGTGGGTCTGGCCGCGGTCGGGTGTTCTGGCTACACAACCAGCAGTTAATGGGGGGCAGGGAGGCGGACGACCCGAGCAGTCTTCCCGGCATCTGTTGGTGTTTACTGAGCAACTGCTGTGTGCAGGTCGCAAAGAGAATGTCACAGAGTCTCAAACCAGCATAAGGAGAAAAGAAGGGACGTGTTCGCTTTTATGGCCACAAACTGCTCGGGTAACTCTGGCTTCAGATGCAGCTGGAATCAGGGCTCCGATTCTGTCATGAGCATCCGTTCCTCTGCCTGTCTGCTCCTCCTTCCACGGGGCCGGTTGCCCTCTGGCTCCAAGGGGTGGGCAGGCCCGGGCTTCCTGCCCCGCTGTGTGATCCAGGGAGCATTAGTTAACCTCTCTGGGCCCCGGCGTTGTCGTCCAGCAAATGACGAGGTCTGTAGTAGCACTTATCTCCTGGTTTGTGGTAAAGGATGAAGTGAAGTCATCAGCAGCAAGGGCTTCGCGCGGCATCTGACCTCAGCAGGCCCTCAGTAAACGCCGGCTGTTATCATAATTGAGGTGTCCGAGTTGGCTGCTGAAGAGCGGTCCTCTTGTTCTCCCTGGTCTAAGCCCAACAGGAAAGACCAAGCCTCTTTTCTGGAAGTGCCCACCCTCGCCCCAGGCGTCCCTCTGATGGCACTGGTTTATGTCACGTGCTCACTCCAAACCCGCACCGGTCAAGGAAACGAGCGCCCCGACGGTGGGCTTAGGCCAGGCTCCCAGGCCCCACCCTGGGGCTGGGGACGGAGCATCGGAGCCCCCAGAGTCCTGGAGAGCACAAGTTGGGGGGCTCACCAGTGGAAGGAAGCCTCATTGCTACAGCCTGCTAAACATCCCGGGGTGTCTGCGAGGGACCTCACGACAAATATCCATTGTGCCGGGGAACCAGGTGACTGGCAGCCTGGAACGTGGGGAAGAGAGAGGTTTGGGGGCAGGGAGATGATCCGGAATTCAGTCGTGGACATGTTGGGTTTGAGATGACCAGGGGATCTGAGCTCTCGGTCGCTGTGGGATACCCACGTCTGGAGCTGGCTGGGGCTGGCAGCCTAAATCTGGGAGGCCTTGGAGCATCCGTGTTATTTTAAGCCATGGGACTGGACACGACCGTCCAGGGAAAATGTATTTTGTTCTCTGGCGTGGTCTGCCCCTCCCCTCCACCTGCCTGTCCTGCATCTATCTGATGACTATTTTTAGCACACCTCACAGGCTCACCTCCTAATGATGCTCCTGAGAAATTCACAAAGCCCCAGGCCGAGCCCGCTTTGTCCGTCTCCTCACTGCTCAGTGATTAGCGGATAGAACCAAATATTCATCACTCGACAACAGGTGCCTTTGGGAACTGAAGGTCAGGTGGGATCTTGGGCCTCATAGGCAACATGATGCCTCCCTGGTAGAACACCTGTTGGCATGGTCTTCGAAGCTTTTCCTCCAGCCCAGACCCAGACTTCATGGGATTCTCTCACCAGAGACCACCGCCATTTTGAATTCTACACAGTCTCTTAATGAGATTCCAAAACATACGTTGTCCAGGGGCCCTGGCCTCTGACACATGGCTTTGTCTTGTAAAAGCCTGGCCCACGGCTCTGCGCACTTGGGCCCTGCTTGAGACATTAGGTAAATTCTACCCCAGACCCAGAGTCGTTACGAGTAGGTCTTATAAGCGTGAGTTGATGGACGGGGCCATCCCCAGGGGCCGTGACGTGTTTAGCCAGGTGGAAGCCAGATGTGTTAGGTGAAGAATATAGCCAGTAGCCTTCGTTACTGGCTCCCAGTCAGGGCCCCAGTGGGTGACTGGCCCTCCTCAGTGGCCAAAGAGAGGAGCGTTTTGAAAAGAGAATGGAAAATGGCTCCCAGAAGTTCAGGAGATGTCCATGCTCTGGTGAAAGTCAGATCATCCCAAAGCTGCATTTCTGGCCTGCTCTAGAGACAGACCCTGTCCACAGACTTGTGCATGCGGGCCACTTTTCTGGATATTTCAGACACCAAGAAATCCTACCACAGTTCTTAGAGGCTTTGAGTCCTAAGCATTTGAATGTGAATCAAGATACATTCACCGCAAGTAATAGGATTCCTGGCTGAGAGTGGCTTACACAATAGAAACGATAGCTCTCACTTAACAGTCCAAGCCAGGGGAGCCCTGGAGCCAATTTGTACAGTGTCTTCAGAGACCCAAGATCTTCCAGTCCTCTGCTCCTCGGTCCTCATGCGTCTTTGGCCTTGCTGCTTCATGGTCTCAAGATGGCTGCTGCAGCTCTAGATATTACATCCCCATACAAAGTGGAAATAAAAGAGTGGGACCCCATGCTGTCAGCCTTTTAATCAGAAAGCAAAATCCTTCCAAGAACACCCTCACCCCAGCAGACTTTGCTTCATGCCTCATTGGTCCAGGGTTGGGTTTTGTATGCACACCTAAACCAAACACTGGCAGAGGGAAACGGGCTTTTCGTGTTTGACGTCACTCGGTGGTTCCCAAAATTAGCAGATCAGACGCCCTCATAGAGCAAATATTTTTGGCAGGTTTACCTGCAATGAATTCCTGGTAATAGAACCTCTCTGCACGTTTTTGAACTGATAAAGTATCCTGAGTATAATTTAAAGAAAAACTAAGAGGAAATGTAAGTAAACATATGTATGGCCAGCTATAAATCTTAGGCACAACTACGTTGGAAGACGCAATAAAGCAGTCAGATGCCCACGCTAGTGTGGAATCACATAAATCTGACGGCTACAGACACAGCGGGGTAGGAACATCCCACAAGTGCTACGGCCATAAACCATGTGATTTTCCCAAATGGCGAACAATTTACCAAAATCTCCGAACAAAACAAACGACAGTCTTCCCTTGGTTTACCTCGCGGTTGCATTCCCAGAAAATTCAGCGTAGAGTAGAACCAGGCAAAACAGCTTTTGTGTTTATATGTGAGATGGGGTTCGTTTCTGAGGCCAGGTAGCTAACTGTAAGAGCTTTTTCGCCTACATGAGTGTCTTGTGGGACATCGGAAAGTCATGCCGGAAATGGGGCAGTTCTGGGGGTGCCTGGCTGGCTCGGTTGGAAGGGCATGAGACTCTCGATCTTGGGATCGTGAGATCGAGCCCCACATTGGGGGTAGAGATTACTTAAAAATAAGAATAATAAATAGAATGTACTCAGTTGGAAATGGGGCAGTTCTGGGGGTGCCTGGCTGGCTCGGTTGGAAGGGCATGAGACTCTCGATCTTGGGATCGTAAGATCAAGCCCCACATTGGGTTCTTCACTGCGTGGAGGGTGGCAAATTATCCGGCATCCCTGCTCCCCTACCAGACGCCGGAAACATCCCCCAGTTACCATGACGACCAAACACTCTTCACAAATTCCTGCGAACACCCCTCTGGGCTGATTTCACTCTTCTGAGAGCCAAGGGCTTACGCCAGTGCTGGTTTATTGCCAAAACAGGGGTGCACCTCCCGGCCTGTAAACTGAGGAGTGATCCTGTGGGGGCCACCCACAGCTTCTGCCTCAGAACTGCCCCTGGGGACAGCTTATTGCCCTCCTTGTTGACGCGTTCCTACAATACCCTAGTCCCTCGGGTGACACGATCCCATGTTGTTAGCACGAACCAGCTCTCCAGCGAATGGGCTCCTGAGTTCTTGGGCACATCCAGGTATCAGCGGCTTCCACCTGGGCAGGAGATGAAGAAGGTGTAGAAGACTGGACGTAAGAGACCTCTCTGAGAGTGCCCCTGGTTAACAGGGTGCATTCTAGAACCAGACTTCCTGATTCACCTACCAGCTCTGCCGCTCAGTAGCTGGGCGGAGATGGTCAAGTCAACTCATTTCTCTGAGCCTCAGACCCCTCTTCTGTCAAATGGGGGTGATCACGGCAGCTTCCTGGTAGAGTCACGGCAAAACACTAGTTCACTGGGTCAGTATGTGGAAATTGCTTCCAAAAGTCAGGCGTCCTTATTATTGCTTATACTTGTAGATCCCCTAGCCTTTTTGCTTTTGTTTTTGTTTTTGTTTTTGTTTTTACCGAGATGTAATTGACGTATAACGATATTCGGCTTAGGTGTACAACATGATTTGATACACGTATATCTTGGAAAACGATTACCACAGTAAGGTTAGTTAATACGCATCATCGCACAGTTAAATGTTTTTCCTGGGGATGAGAATGTTTAGGGTTTAGGCTCTTAGCAACTTCCGGGTGCAAAACACAGCCTCATTAACCGTGCAGTGCGTCGTCCCCGGTCGCAACGGGAAGTCTGTACCTTTTAACCGTCTTCGCCCATTTCTCCCACCGCTCACTCCCTAGTCTCTCCTCGGTATGAAGATTCCACATATAAGCGAGCTCGTGCTGAGTTTGTCTCTCCCCTGATGGCCCGTGCCACAAACGGCAGGGTTTCCTCCTTTCTCCTGGCCGAGTAATATTCCCATGGTCTGCGTATACACATCACCTCTCCTCTCTCCGCTCACCCCTCCGCGGCCATGGCGGTGGCTTCCGTGGCTTGGCCGCTGTGGATGTACGCGTGCAGATAGCTTTTCGAGACGGTGATTTCATTTCCTTTGTATAAATCCCGGAAGGGCAGTTGCTAGATCGTATGTTCCGTGTTTAACGTGGGGAGGAACGGCCACGCTGCTTTCTTCTTAGCTTCTTGAAGTGCTCCTGTACTTAACTCCCGTCGGTCCGCGAGGAAGGCTGCAGTACCCCCCACCCCGAGCTGAGGAAGTCCGCATCCTGAGGCCTCCTGAGCTGTCGAGCTGCGCTGTGCCCCGCTCCCCACCCCGCCCCCACCCACCCCTCTTTTAGGCCTCAGTCAGGCCAGCTCAGGAAGGGAGCAAACCTGGGGGACCAACCTATAGGGCTCCGAGCCCGTCCCGGGAGCCCAAGGTGGGCTTGTCACCATGGACCCAGGAGATGCTCATTAGGGGAGCAGGGGTTCCGAACAATCTCCAGGGCAGCTCTTAAAAACCCCGGTGCCCAGCCCAGGCCACACCCAGACCAGGTAACTCGGCGGCCTGGGGGTGGGGCCTGGGCATCCGAGCAACCAGGTGACTCCAGCGGGTAGCTCAAGTTTCGGACGGCTAAGGCAGGAAGAGAAGGTGCTGGATGGGGTGCCTTCTGCTAGGCGTTTCTGCAGTTGGTGGTGGCAGCTGCTGTAACAAACCCCTCCTTCCAGTGACCTGTTGCGCCTGTCGTAAAGTCCAGACTCCTTGCCATGGGCTACTCTGCCCTGCACTGCCTGGCCTCCACCCCCGTCTCACTTCCTCCACCTCCGAGCTTATTGTGCCATCACACTGGCCTCTTCTCTGTTCGTTGGCCGCATCCGAGCTTGTTCCAACCCCAGGGCCTTTGCACTTGCTGTCCCCCCCGTGCCTGGACATCACAAGCCTGGCTCCTTCCGATCCATCAGGTCTCCGCTCAAACGTCACATCCTTAAAGGCCTGGAATGACACCTGTTTTATGTTTATAACACTTGCCACTCTCTGGAATTATCTCGATTTACTTATTCGTCCTTTGTCCTCTCTCCTCCCCCTAAAAAGTAAGCCTCGCGGCTGCAGGAATCGGGTCTGTCTCACTCATCACTGTAACCCCAGCACCCAGAACAAGGCCCGGGACTCTGAGTGCTCAGGAAATATTTTTTGGATGAGGGAACCTGGGAAGGAGGCTCGGAGATGTGCCGCTGGGTCTGAATCTAGGGTTTGGGGATCCTTCGAGGGCAACTGCTCAAGGTGAAGGAGTCAGAACCAGTTTGCCATTTGCAGAAAGCAAAGGGGGGGGGGGGGGGCGGGGAGGGTTGCTCACCAGTCCTGGGACCCTTCCGGTGTCCATCCCGGCGCTGGAGCTGGGGTGTGTGCTGAGGTCACTCACATCCGCCTCGGGCCACGGCGGGGACGTCAGGCCCTGTGCAAGGGCTGGCAGAACCCGCTGCTTCTGACCAGTCTCAGGCCACTTGGTACACGGAAGTTAGTCTGTGAGATCAGTGGCGGGACATTTCTGCAGGTGCCCTGGGAAAGACAGCTCTCCCCACCCCCCACCCCCCTCCCCTGCCCTCATTGTCCCCTCCTGAAAGGAGCTGTCACAGCCCAGGAGACCTGCCTCTGTCACCTCCTGTCCCAAACTCACACTCCTGAAGGCTCACGTTTCTGTGCCCCAGACAGCATTCTAAGCGGCCGCGCAGGTGAACATGACACGGGTTGTCTTAGTCCGTTCAGGCTGCAACAGAATCCCAGAGACTAGAAGGTTTCAAAGCAGCAGAAATTTATTTCTCACAGTTCTGGGGCTGACAAGTCCAAGGTCGTGGTGCCAGCAGATTCAGAGTCTGGTGAAGGCCCGCTTCCGCCTTCACAGGTGACACCTTCTCGTGGCCTCGCATGGCAGAGGGGCAAGGGAGCTCTCTGGGGTCTATTTTATAAGGACACTAATCCCGTTCATGAGGGTCCCACCCTCATGACCTGATGACCTGCAAAGACCCCACCTCCTAATACTGTTGGATTGGGATGAGGTTTCAACGTATGAATTTTGGGGAGACACAAGCATTCGTCTACAGCACAGGGACCTTCTAATCCCCATTTTACAGACAAGGAAAGTGAGGCAGAAAGAAGCCTCTCCTCGTCCTGCCCTCTCAGAACAGGACATCACAGGCTGGCTAAGCAGGGCCTGTATTCAGCTCACAGAGATGTTTAACCTACACACTGTTTTGAACTTTTTTTTAAGTTTATTTATTTTGAGAGAGAGAGAGCATACAGCACGGGGGGGGGGGGGGGAGGGAGAGGGCAGGGGAGAGGGAGGGAGAATCCCAAGCAGGCTCTGCACCATCAGCACACGGAACCAGATACGAGGCTCGATCCTACAAACTGTTGAGATCGTGACCTGAGTCAAAATCAAGAGTCAGACGCTTGACTGACTGGGCCACCCAGGTGCCCTTGTCTCAAACATTTTTTTTTTTTAATTTTTTTTTTCAACGTTTTTTATTTTATTTTTGGGACAGAGAGAGACAGAGCATGAACGGGGGAGGGGCAGAGAGAGAGGGAGACACAGAATCTGAAACAGGCTCCAGGCTCTGAGCGGTCAGCCCAGAGCCTGACGCGGGGCTCGAACTCATGGACCGCGACGCGGGGCTCGAACTCATGGACCGCGAGATCGTGACCTGAGCTGAAGTCGGACGCTTAACCGACTGCGCCACCCAGGCGCCCCTGTCTCAAACATTTTTTAAAGTTACTTGTCAGATTTTTAAAAATTCTGAGATCTTAGGGGCGCCCGGGTGGCCCAGTCGGTTGAGTGTCCCCCTCTTGATTTCAGCTCAGGTCGTGATCTCACGGTTCGTGAGTTCGAGCCCCACGTCAGGCTCTGTGCTGACAGTGTGGAGTCCGTTTGGGGTTCTCTCTCTCCCTCCCTCTCTGCCCCTCCCCTCCTCGCTCACTCTCTCTCTCTCTCTCTCTTTGATCAGGGCCCATTATCGTCTCCATTTTGTAACTGAGGCACCATGTGTGCTCCCCCCCCCCCCCGGACTAGCAGCTCCTTCAGCTTGGTTATCTCGGTACCCTCTGTGCTGAGCTTCCTGGCTGTTTGAAAAGGGATTGAAAGAAGGGAAGAATGATGCCCTTCTTTGAGGACACTGATTAGAGCCACTGGCCACTGGATACCAAAAATCTTGACTGGTCGTAGCCTTCAAGGCTCTTTGGTTGTGTTTCTGCTCTAGGAGAGAGCACCTGCGGCTGGGTGGCTTAAAGCAACAATGGAATAATTTGTAACCGTTCTGGGAGTTGTCAGGGTTCTCCTGCTCCCTGTGGTATCCGCTAAAAGGTCCAAAATGGGTCCACTCTGATGACCTTCAGCGAGTGCTGGTCACACAGGGGAGTTACCTCCTCCCCCACGTGGCCTCTTACCGCGCTCGCTCACCTATGGTGGTCGGTCTCACGGTCTTCTGACTCCTAGGAGCCCAACAGTGAAAGCTACCAGGCTTTCTAAGGCTTTAGCTTAGGAAGCTATAGGGACCCCCAAGGAGCTGCTGGAAGAGGGGTTCCAATGGGACAAATACACCCCTGTTTGTCCCTTCTGCCCTTGACATTCCATTTGAGAGTCAAAAGCCCGATGAGAGAGTCTGATGGGCCAACTTTGGTCACATGATCACCACTCAGTCACATGGCGAGAGAGAGGGCGACACATCTTGTCAGGCGAGAGAAATTCATCAAAAGGAAATTGGGTTTCTAGTGTCGAGAGTAGTGGACCGGTGGCCGGACGAAGTTAGAAGCCACTGCTCAGCCCCTGAATAAGTGACTCCCCCAGGATGAGCAGTTAACATTTTTGAGTGAATGGATGGATAGATGGGTGGGTGAATGAATGAATGAATGAATGAATGAAGGCATTTGTAAAAAAAAATCTGCTAAAAGTAGAACGCCCAAATCTGTGTGGCATCTCTTCCGGGTCAGGGGCCCCATAACTCAGGCACTGCTGGGGGTCTGAGAGACCTCTTCATGGGGCAAAATTGGCTCCCAGAATTCTAACCCAGCATCCTGACCCCAAAGATGGGGATAATTGGAGCTGGCTCCCGGCAGGGAGAGCGTGTGCGGTCATGACCGAACTGCCAGCACAGCGAATGTGCTCCCGCCTCCCCAGACCCCACCCCACGTGGACACCTATCAGAGAGCACGCCTTGTGACACTCAGCGAGTCCCCCAGCGCAGTGAGACCGCTCCAGTGGGAGAAACTGATCCGAACTCAAGGAGCACCACCTCTAACCTCCGCTTTCCTCCCCTTGGCCGTCTGTTTCCACCTGCCGATTAAATTGCACAGCATGCCAGGGTTGGAAATGGACCTGTCCTGCAAAATTCTCTGGACTCCCGTCTCTAAATTTAGTGAGTTATTTGGTAAAAGTTGCTTCAGACTCCTCCTCCTGCCTATGAGTGCAGGCTTCTCAAATAATTGTAAGTGCCAGGCTGTTTCCAAGGTGAGCTAATGAGAAGCTCATCTGTTAATAGCAGGGGCATGATGGGCGAAGATAGTACACGGGGCTGTGGAATGGGTGGAAAGGGAAGAAGTAATTAGATTATGAACACCAGGCCACCAAAACAGACTTTTGTCCCTTTATGTTCTGCTCAAAGGAAACTATATACAGTCTCTGGAACCATAAATACGTGTCCTGGGTGGGGGGGGGGGGGCGGTAAACCGTGCTGGGAAAGAGTGGGGTTGAAAAAAAATAGAGGGGGGGCCTGGGATCCGCAGTCCTGGCCCAGGCAGTCTACACTGAGAACCAGCCCACAATTAGGCGTGAATAATGACTCTGTTCAGGTCCAACTTTATTGCTTTTGGCCAAAGGCCTTTTGCAGAAATAACTTTGTAACTTGCTGCCAGGGAAGCTTTCGTGCACAGCTAAGACAAAAGAACAAAGGACAGAGGTGGGTACTTCTGTGTCTGATTCCCCATTTCCCCTGAACACCTAGCAAGAACAACAGGTGTGGCCTACCTGGAAGGTGTGGGCTGGCAGAAGGTGATGTCCAGTCTCCTCTGTGGCAGGCTGCCACTCCTGTTCCTGTCATTCTGGTCTTTATTCTGTTTATTCTTCAAACCAGCCAAACTCGCTCCTACCACTGGGCCTTTGCACCTGCTTTTTCCTTCGGTTGTAAAGCATTTTGCCTATAACTGGCTTCTCCCCACCTTCAGGTCTCAGCTCAAACATCACTCCTTCCTAGAGGCTTCCCCTGATTTACTGTCTATCCTGTCTCCCCGACAGTTTTCTTCAAAGCTCTTCAGACGACCTGAAATTTATTTTCACGTATTATCTGTCTCCCCCACCAGGATGTCAGCTCCTTGCGGGTAGAGGCCTGGCCTGTTCCATGTTTATGGCTGTTTGCCAGCATCCCATGTAGCACCAGGCACATAGTAGGTGCTCAGAAAAGATCGCATAGCTTTGAAGGGTTGCAAATAAGCCTCCAGCCACACTCTAGTGGAGCTTTCTTTGGCCGCTCCGTGTTTCAAATGTATTGAATGCTTTCACTTTGGAAACAAAGTCTCCAGTGTGGTCCAGTCCCCACCCTCTAACCCATTCTCCCAAGTCCAGAGCATGTCACTCAATTCTCGGGCCTAGCCCCTGCAGGCATTTGAGTTTGAGGCCCTGCTGTAGACAGAGGCCACTGCAGACGAGCATGTCTCCCCAGAATTAGCCACACAACATCCAGGCTTCTCCTGAGCCAAGGCCACGGGCCAGCCCGCTGGGCTCTGGCCGACCCAGGCCCACTGACTGGATGAAGGCATCCAGCGGGCAGGACCCAGTGGTCCTCACTTTAGGGCCGTGTGTTAGGGGTCATTCCGTAAGTGACATCAGATTTCACTGTGTTCTCTTCTGAGCCTTCTGAGTCCTCGGGGAGGGAGCCCCTGTTACTCCTCCTTTGTGGCCTTCAAGGAGGCCTGTAAGAAAAAGGTCAGTGCCCTCGGCAAGCAGGGATCCAAGTGCAACGTCACGCATTTGTTTCTTGATGTTGCTCTCCATTTATGGCCGGGGTTCTCCCCTGGGAGCAATTTTGCCACCACCCCCCTCGCCCCTGGGACATGTGACAGTGTCCAGAGGCATTTTTGATGTCCACAACTGGGGGTGGGTGCTAGTCACGTCTCACAGAGGCCAGGGAGGCTGCTAAACACCCTGCAAAGCACAGCCCACCCCCACCCCCACCCCCACCCCCGGCAGACGATGGCCCGGCCCCAAACATCAGAAGTGCCAGGTTAAGAGTCTGGTTTAGTGCAGGTGATTCTCATTCCCCAGAGAAAGACAAGCCTCCTTTGTAGATAAATTTGCGAAAATAGCAAAGGGAGCAAACTGAAGAAGAATCGGGCAGGAATGAGGGCACAGGTGATCAGTCGAACTTCTGAGACCTTCCCCTCAAGAGCAGGTACACCAGGTAGAGGTCAGTCCTGTCGCCCCTTTCAGAGCAGAACGGACCGTGTGCCTCACGCCAGGGCCCCTGCCCTGGAAGCGGCCATCTCTCCAGAACCTTCCTGGGAGCCGCCTGGAGAAATGCAACCGTTGATTCTGGGCCAGGCGGAGCGGCTGCGTTGCCTCGGCCGAGTTCCTAAGGGCTGGCGGCTGGTCTGCGGCTCTCTCCTCTGTCCTGACATTGTCAGCCCTCCCTCCCAAACCTGGTCCCCAGCCGTCCCCCCACCGCCCCGGTCTGGAGCCCCCAGTCGAAGTCGCCTCTCCCGCTGCCGGACAAGCCAGCCAGCCGCCCGAGGAGACGGGCCGGCGGCCTCCCCTCCCGCACTCTTCTGTGTGCACGGTGGCCCTGGGCTCAGAGGGCCAAGGGGCCAAGGCTCAGGATCGTCACTTCCCACGTCAGCAGGAGGGAAGTGAGGGCAATTAGGGCCAGTTCCCCGAAACCAGGTCCCACACTTTGCTCTGGGTTTCTGGGTCTGTTGGCTGCCTTCCCCCTTAAAAACGAGGAGGGGGAAGGGTTCTTTTGAAGCGGGAATAAATGTTTTCTGGGCCAAGATCACGGGAAGCTCCGTTCTCCGTGGCTTTCCACGTCCAGCGCAAGCTTTTCTCTCGGCCCGTCGTCCCCTCAGAGCTGCCGGACCTGACCCCGCCGAGTTAACTGAGCCCTTCGGGTCGTACAGGACGGAGGAGTGGGGTCAGAGGGGCCCCCGGGTGACCCGGGGCCTCCTGAGGCCCAGGGATCTCCGAGGCTGGCGTGGGCACAAACTCCAGTGCCTGCCAGACGCAGACACGGAATCGGAGTCCGTTCGAGTTTCACTTCCTAGAAAGGCTGATGTGTGCCGGGCAGAGGCCCACGTGGCCCCCACGCTGTGGCGCCCAGGCCCCCGTGACTTGGCGGGTCCCGCCGTGTTTCCAGGACAGCCGCGGGATAGCCTGCGTGCTCGTCCACGCTGTGACCTTGGCGCTCCTCCAGGGAAAGGGGGCAGGGGGTCCCCATCCCCTCCTTTTGAACCCGGCCAGACTTGGGACCCGCCCGTGACCGATAGAGGCAGGAGTGACACTGGGGACAGCAGAAAAGACGGAGTTGGGTTGGAGACACCGAGGCGGCCCTGCCCGTTGCTGGGACAGCCGCCTTCCGAGCCGGAAGCAGACCCCACCCTGAGGCCACCATGGTGGGAGGGAGCCCGGGCCTCGAGGAGGAGCCTCCCTGAGGTCCTGGCCAACTGCCGGTAGCCGCTCTTCGGTGACCCCGGCTACGGCCGCACACATTCTGAAGCAGAGGCCAGTGTTCTGTGCTGTGTCCCGTTTGAGCTCCGGGGCGCAAAAAACAAACAAAAAGGACTTTATTCTCCTGCTAAGGTTGAAGGCAAATTGTTACACAGAAGTGGTTGCTGCAGCACCTGGCGTGTGCCAGTCTGCCCTCCATTTGTTGGTTCATTCACTCATTCGTTCACTCTTTCATTCCTTCACTCATTCGTTCCTTCATTCCTTCACTCATTCGTTCCTTCATTCCTTCACTCATTCGTTCATTCACTCATTCCTTCACTCATTTGTTCATTCACTCATTCGTTCACTCGTTCATTCCTTCAGTCATTCGTTCCTTCATTCCTTCACTCATTCGTTCATTCACTCATTCCTTCACTCATTTGTTCATTCACTCATTCGTTCACTCGTTCATTCCTTCAGTCATTCGTTCCTTCATTCCTTCACTCATTCGTTCATTCACTCATTCATTCATTCCTTCACTCATTTGTTCATTCACTTATTTGTTCACTCATTCACTCAGCCCTTCACTCATTCGTTCATTCATTCATTCATTCGTTAATTCACTCATTCATTCCTTCACTCATTCGTTCATTCACTCATTCATTCCTTCACTCATTCATTCCTTCACTCATTCGTTCATTCACTCAGCCCTTCACTCATTCGTTCATTCACTCATTCATTCATTCCTTCACTCATTCATTCATTCACTCATTCCTTCACTCATTTGTTCATTCCTTCACTCATTCACTCATTTGTTCACTCATTCACTCAGCCCTTCACTCATTCATTCCTTCACTCATTCGTTCATTCACTCATTTGTTCATTCGCTCATTCGCTCATTTGTTCACTCATTCACTAGTTCATTCACTCATTCTCTCATTGATTCAGTCACTCATTCATTCACTCAGTCGTTCATTCTTTTGTTTGTTCATTCACTCAATCATTGATTTGTTCATTTCACTCATTCATTCACTCGTTCATTCACTCATTCATTTATTTGTTCATTTCACTCAGTCGTCACTCATTCATTCACTCATTCCTTCACTCATTTGTTCATTCCTTCACTCATTCACTCATTTGTTCACTCATTCACTCAGCCCTTCACTCATTCGTTCATTCCTTCCTTCACTCATTCGTTCATTCACTCATTCCTTCCTTCACTCATTCGTTCATTCACTCATTCATTCCTTCACTCATTCATTCACTCATTTTTTCACTCATTCCTTCACTCATTTGTTCATTCATTCACTCATTCACTCATTTGTTCACTCATTCAGCCCTTCACTCGTTCCTTCACTCGTTCATTCCTTCACTCGTTCATTCCTTCACTCGTTCATTCCTTCACTCGTTCACTCCTTCATTCCTTCATTTGTTCATTCATTCATTCGTTCATTCACTGATTCATTCATTCCTTCACTCATTCATTCATTCACTCATTCCTTCACTCATTCGTTCATTCACTCATTCCTTCACTCATTCGTTCATTCACTCATTCCCTCACTCATTTGTTCATTCATTCACTCATTTGTTCATTCCTTCACTCACTCATTTGTTCACTGATTCAGCCCTTCACTCATTCATTCCTTCACTCATTCGTTCATTCACTCATTTTTTCACTCATTCATTCACTCATTTGTTCATTCACTCATTTGTTCACTCATTCACTAGTTCATTCACTCATTTGTTCTCTCATTGATTCATTCACTCATTCATTCACTCAGTCGTTCACTCATTCATTTGTTCGTTCATTCACTCATTCATTGATTTGTTCATTTCACTCATTCATTCACTCGGTCGTTCATTCGTTCACTCGTTCATTCACTTATTCACTCATTCACTGATTTGTTCATTTCACTCAGTCCTTCACTCTTTCATTCACTCATTCATTCACTCACTCATTCATTCACTTATTCATTCACTCGTTCATTCACTCACTCGTTCATTCACTCTTTCATTCATTCATCAGTATCGAGAATGTCACATCTAGCCCCCTCACCACCCCTGTCCTGGTCCAAGCACGGTCCAGGGCAGCTGTCTCACTGGCCTTCCTGCGTCTACCCTCATTCCCTGCAGTCTGTTCTGTTAAAGCCTGCCCTATTAAAACCTACATCCAATCTCAGTACTCCCAGGCTGAAACCTTCCAGGTCCTCCTCTCCCAATGAGCCTTCCCCTCACTCAGCTCCGCCCCAGCCATACTTGCCCACTTTACCTTCCTTAGACTCCCAGGTCCGCTCCTCCCCCAGGACATTAGTACCTGTTCTTCCCTATGCCTGGAACACCATTCCCCCAAGATGTCTGCAAGGCACATTCCTTCACCTCCTACAGGACTCTGCTGACTCCCCTCTCTAAAGATGCAACCTTCCTCCCACCCCCACCGTCACTTCTGACCTCCCTCTCCTGCCTCCGCTCCTGAGGACTCATCACCTCGTGCCTGTGATCTCTTTTGGTGCCTGATTCATGCAAGATCGTTCATTTCTGGATCACCGGCATGTAGAACAGGGCCTGTGCGTAGTAGGTGCTCAGTAAATATTTGTTGGCTAACTGGAAGAATGGGCACCGGGGGATGGGGGGGGGGTGGGCAGCAGCTGGGGCTGTGGATTTAGAAAAGAGACAGCCCTACCCCTGTGGAGCTTCCGGTGGAAAAACAACCCCCACAAATAAAGACCGGAACAGAAGAGCCCATCAAGAATCACGCGTCGTGATGAGTGTTCCAAGGAAACAAACCTTGGATGCGCCTGCTTCCAGGAGGGAGGCCAGGGAAGGCCCTCTCCCCACCTGTCAGACTCCACCCATCCCAGGCTCCAGGGCCGTGCCCAGGGAACAGTCTATTTTGCTTGGCAGGTGAGGAAACGAAGACCGGATCAGGACCAGAGTTCCTGACTCCCACACCCACGTTCCTTCTCTTTGCCACACCACCTTGTTCTTATCAGTTGACAAAGAAGGATGAGGGCAGTTTGCCGACGCTAAGACCGAGTTGGGCTCAGGCCCCGGCCAAGGGCCAGCAAGCCATGTTGTCAGGTTTCTACACAGAGGCAGAAGGCGGCTGGGAGGCCGCCTGGGTCAGCGCTTCGCCTCCGGCTTGTTCTACCATGTGGGCTCCTTCGGTTGCAAGTGACAGAGAAGGCAACTTGGAGTGACCCAAGAAACAAAGAGAATTTGATTCCTGTCCCTGAGGAGTCAACGTGTGAGAAAGCTGACCTGAGAAGAAAGAAAGAAAACAGCTGAAACCAGCCAAAGGAGAAAAAGGGATCTATTGGCGCCTGAAACCAAGAACCCAGAGGAAAATCTTCCTCCTTCGGGCTTAGCTGGATCCGGGTCTCAAATGTTGTCAAAACGCAACTATGTTCCCTTGCTCCGCTCGGTTTCCTTCTGTCTCTTGGCTTCATTCCAACCTCTGCGTGAGGCACGATGGTGTCAGTCTTCCTTTACTCCCTTGGTGGAATGACATAGAACCAGTTAGCCTGTTGGAAAGAGTCCACATCTCTTCCTAGTGAGGCCAGAGCGCCTGGCCAACCACCGAGGCAGAGGGATTGGAGGCTCTGATGGGCGCAGGTCTGGATCACGCGGTCCGCTCTGCAGCTGGGGTCTGATTTGAACCTTATTAATGCACCGAGGATCCCCAAATGAAAACTGCTGCTGTTACAGAGAGGAAATTGGCCCGGGGTGCCCGGGTGGCTCAGTTGGTCAGGCATCCCACTCTTGATTTCGGCTCAGGGCGTGATCTCGCAGTTCGTGAGTTCGAACCCCGAGATGGGCTCTGTGCTGACAGCTAAGAGCCTGCTTGGGGTTCTCTCTCTTTCCCTCTCTCTCTGCCCCTCCACTGCGTGTCCGTCTGTTCTCTCTCTCTCTCTCTCTCTCTCTCTCTCTCTCAAAAATAAATAAACCAACATTCAAAAAAAAAAGTTGGCCCAAACCCAACAAAAAAATGCTAGCTAACACGTATACGGGACTTACTGTATGCAGTTCTATTCTACGGGCTTCATTGGCATGAGGCCATTTTGTCCTCATAACTGTTAAGTGCTGTCATTGACCCCACTTGACATTCGAAGACACTGAGGCCCCAAGAGGTTAAGGCACTTGCCCAACTAGTCCAGAGTGCAGCCAAGATGTGAACCCCAGCAGTCTGGCTCCAGACCCTACCTCCACCCCTTCTGTATCCATTTCCTGCCACATTGTAGCACGGATCTGTCTGCGTGGCTTTCTCTACTCTGTCAGCTCCGTGAGATGTGTGTCTGCTTTTTATCTCTGGTCACGAAACACGACTTGCACATAGATGCTCAGATATTTGGGCCCGTGAATGACGTGGCCTCTCCAACGCCCACTCAGGTTACATGCAAAACCTTGTGATGTTCGGGGCTTTCCGAGACCTTGAATACATTGTTTCTAAACTGTCTTTGAGCTCTAACTCCACTCCAAGGCCCTGTCCTAAGAGTTCACGGTGGTTTGCCATTCCGTCTAGCCCTGCTTTCTCACACTTCACACTTTTAGCTGGAGTTTTTCAACTCCGGCTTTGGATGTGTTGACTCCTTAGAGGGTCAGCTCCTCGAGGACAGGGACTTTTTTTTTTTTTTCCACTGCTTTATCCACCGTGCCAGGAACTGTGCCTGGCACATAGTAGGCCTTTGAGGATTTCTTGTTGAATGAATAGTTACGGCGGCAATGGAGTTTTAAGCCCTTTTCTTTCTGCCCTGATTTGCTTTCTAGAGCCTGAGCCCTTGTCTTGAAACCTGATCCTTCCCTCCTCCCTTTGAAAGACTCTTCTCTTGTCCTGCATCCTGTCCTGTGCGTGCCTCCGTGCCTCCGGCTAGAATTCCAAGAACAGAGAGCCACCAGATGCCCTGGCCCGGGGGTAGGGAACACACACCTGGGCCCACAGGTTACAGGAGCTCCTGTCGTTTCTTGGACAGCCCAGAGAGAAGGCTGGGAAAAACCCGCGGCCCAGAAGAGGAGCTACCAGGGGAGTGTCAGGTTTAACAGATGTACCTGTGTCGTCCCCTGTCTAGACAACCTCTGGTCTTGTGAAGTTCGGGACCACACATTTACATTCCCTCCCACTCTGCCTGCCGTTTGCTCAGGCCATTTGCCCTGCCTGATGCACCCTGTCCTCCACCCTCTAATTCAGAAAAACCCTGGGGACTCTTCCGAGCTTCCTTCCCCTTAGGCTTCCTAAACTTGACTCCGTAAGACCTCCTCCAGGCCGCCCTCTGACTGCCCCCTCCCCAGGCCAGCAGGGGTTTTTTCCCTTCTTCCTGTTTGCGCAACGCACTTAACCTCAGTTTCTTGCCTCATTCCTGGGTTACCAAGTGAGCCTAGGAGGCCGGAGAGGGCTGCGGGGTCAGGATGTCAGGGTGCGGAGCTCGGCCGTGAGGTCTGCTTGCTTTATCCATCCAGGGCCCCGCAGGAAACAGATTGTGGCCTCCCACAAAGGTGTGAGCAGAATATAAGAAAATGAGTAATACAGAGCCCTGGGACTGGGGACGGTGGGGAGCATTTGCTGGAACCCGGAGAGGGCCACCCGCCACGGAGGCCGCCAGCAGCGATAGAGGGAACTGGTCAGTTCCCAGCAGCTGGGCGGACCACCCCTGGCAGTGTCCCCCCTTGCCCAAACCCCACCGGGAGCCAGAGAGCATGAATGAACCCCCCAGGGTGGGGCCTGTGAGAAGCACCCCATAAGTTGTATTCTTCTTCGTCACTGTTCCTTGAGGGCATTTACTGTGTTGGGCCTGGTGCTTCCTGTTGCAAAGGACACTCTTGTTGAATTTGGGGATCCACACAGGAAGAGTACCATGTGGGTCTTTCTGGACAGGGCCTGGGTGAGATCCAGGGAGGCTCCCCGAAGCTATGGTGCATGGGGCCGGGGGGGGGGGGGGCGGTCATCGGTTTCCCCCGGGGACTTGTTCCTCTCTGCAGATGAACAGATAAATCTAGAAGCAGGAGTGATGTTGTTGAACACTGGGACGTTAGTCGTTTCTGGAGCTGCCTTTCTGGGCTGGGAAGCCTTTGCCAAGGTCGGCGAGAAGACACTGGACGAAGAGAAGGAGCCAGATGGACGTTGCGGCGAGCTGGTGGGTGTGAGAGGAAGTATCCAAGGGACGGACAGAACGTCAGTCCGCTGGTGCTATACGGATTCCTGTTCAGCCACGTTGAATCCTTTACCAAGAAGGAAAAAAATGGAGGCAGGTTCCCTTGTGTCATTTTTAATTGATTTCTTCAGCATCCAGAGAGAGGCTGGCACAAAGCCAGGGGAAGTCAGAGCTGGGGGAATTCATCGAAAATCGACCTTCTGATGAAATAATTAGCTCCTGTTACTCTCAAGTCTCTGGGTGCAGAGCTTTGCCTCCCATCCAGAGGGGGAGCATCCTGGCCGGCGGGTTGTAGTTGCCTGGGAACGGGGGGGGGGGGGGGGGGGAGGGCACGAGAGGGCCAACCTGGGTGCCAGGAACAGAGTCCAGCTGACCCGCGTCTCCCAGCTCCGCCCACCCTCCGACCCAGGGCTCCCCGTCCGGGCTGCAGCTCCCAGCTCCATACCTCCCTCCACAGCACAGGCCCAGAGCCCAAAAGACCCTCGGAGGACACCTGGCCACCGCCTGCTGCGTTTTGCAAGTGAGGGAACTGAGGCTGGGAGACTCCCGAACTGGCCCAGCAGTCTGCTTCCAGGAGGTTCTGGTTGAGCAGCCCGGCCAAGCCAGGCTGCGTTTGAGCCCGTGTCTGCCGCTCCTTTAACCACGTGCCCATGGAAAAGTACTTTTAACTCTCGGTGCCTCACCTTCCTCATCCATCAAACGGGTATAATATCGATGGGCGGAGATGCGGAGGAAACGTAGAACGTGTCGCAGGGGATTTGCTGTTGTTGTTTCTGATAGATGACACCTGTGGGGCCTCCCTTGGAAATTCTCTCACTGTCATCTTGGGGCCTGATGTCCCTCTGAAGGAACAGGAGTGTGCGTCTCACAGACAAAGCCGTGGGGCTGGTTGGCACATCCGTTCAAGCGCAAAGCATCCTGGTGTATTGCCAGGGGCAGGTGGGACACAGGCTGATAAACAACATGATTTGGGCACCACCCCACGATTTGGGGTAACTCAGGGACCGATGAGATGACGGAGCGTGGGTTTTTTTCAATCCTCTCCCAGCCTCACGTTCCTCCCCCCCCCCCCAGCAGAACGGTGCTGATGCCCTTTGACCCCTTCCAACACCTGCTGGTCTCCCTTAAAAAAGAGAGCGTGTGCAGGGGCGGGGAGAGCAGACAGGCCCAGGGCTCGGCTCAGAGCCTTAGGAAGGAACTAGAAGCCGTGAGGCTGCGTGTCTGCTTTCTTTCATTTTGTGTGAGTTAGTTTGATGGAAAAGGGCTGCCGATTTTCCATTGACCCTGGGATAGAAGGTCTGCTTTTTCAAAAACATGTATTCGTGTTTTTATTTTTAAATGAGGCCATTTCACAGTGGAAGGGTTGTGCAGATGTAGCAGGAACGGGGGCTCTGGCACTGGAACAGAGGAGGTTGGGAAATGTGCAGGGGGGCAGGGGCGCGCTGAGCCGGCCGGGGAGCAGGGGTGAGGCCGTCTCTGCCATTTTCTCTCTGGGGAACCTTAGGACGGTGATTAAGCTCAGTTCTCAACTGTAACGTGGGGGCAGCACTAGGGGTTGTTGGGAGCAGGGGAGGTTCTGCAGGCGGAATGTGCCCGTCACAGCCCAGCCACGGCCACAGGGATCATCGTCCGGCGAAGGTGTACTTTGTGTGACGTGTTCCGGTTAATTCCGTGCGCCAGGCTGCAGGCTCGGCACCCTGTATTAACCCGTTTCGTCCTTCACGCCCATTTTATAGATGAGGAAGCCGAGGCACAGAGGGGCTATCTGCCCGGGGTCCCTCAGCAAGTGGCTCCAGCATCCGTGTCATAACCATCCCGCCGTGTGGCACACGGCAGGTCCTCAATACACGGTTGATGCGGTGGCTCTGGCTGTCGAGAGGTCTCGAGACGGGAGCCGATTCTTGCCCCCGGGTCTTGTGAAAGTCCCGGTTCCCCGGTCAGCTCCCCTGAGAACGTGATCCGCATCTCCCCGATCTGCACAGATGGCCTGTCGGAGGCCCCTGGGGCGGGCAGGGGGGAGCACCCCGTGGAACCTGCTCCTGCTCTCAGCCTGCCCTGGGCAGTGACCATCGAAGGCACCACTTCCAGAGCCAGTTTGGGTTAAGAGAGCAAACAAGGAATCTTGCAACACCCGGAAGGAGCCAGCAAGGGAGGGGAGCCGCGCTACCCACAAGCCTGCAGGGGCAAGAGGAGGGAGAGGTGCCCCCAGGACTGGAGACGAGCTGGAACAGTGGCCAGACTAGAGAGACAGAGGCGCTGGGACACCGCTGGTGCCAGGGAGGGGGCAGAGGGGAACAAGGAGCCTGATTTCCTACCTCCCCCTGCCCGGCAGCCTCCCAGCAGAGGCGAGAACCAGCAGGAAGCAGGAGATGAGGCAGGTGCAGTCTGCAGAGGTCAGAGTGGCTTCCTGGGGCCCAGAGCAGGGTGGAAAATGGATCAAAGGGAGGGAGCAGCCCACCCTGGGACCCTTCCTGGGGGACGGGGGCGGGGGGGGGGGGGGGCTCGGCGATGCTTCCGAGCCTCCAGACTGGGGTTACCGCATGGCCCTGCCAAGCCCCACGTCCCTCCCTCTGCAGAACTCAGAAGACCTTGACAAGATCTCCTTTCCTTTAGCCATCTGAATATTTGTTTGGCACCTACTATGTACCAGGCTTAGCCTAGGTGCTGGGGACTGAGCTGTGCATAACACAGGCCTCTTTGCTACCCTCGTGGAGCTGACCCTTTAGTGGGGAGAACTGGGCAAATAAGATAATTGCAGGTCGCGGTAGGGACTATGAGAATAAAACAGGTTATAAAACACAGAGGGTGTCTCAGGTGGGGGCACCACGTTAGATAAGGGCAATCAGGGCAGGCCTTACTGAAGAGGTGATGTTTGTGCCGAGACTTAGCAGAGGAGAGTGAGCCCAGCATAGAAAATCTGGGAGAGGGCTCTTCCAGGCTTGAGGAAGAGTAAGTGCAAAGGCCCTGGGGCAGGAGCAAGCTTGCGTTGTCCGAGCAACAGAAAGAAGCCGGTGGGGCTGGAGAGCGATTGGGAGGACTAAGGAGAGGTAGGCTGGGGCTGGATCACTTGGATCCCCTGTGGGCCCTGGCATGGAGTGTGCCTTGTATTCCTTGAGCAGAGAAGCTGAGGGACAGTCCGAGCAGGTGAGGGACAGAACTGGGACGAAGGTGAATGCCCTGCACCGGCACCACGTGGAGTGAGTGTCCCCTCTGTGTTGCGCCCTGAGCCCCTTGCTGGTCTCGGCCTGGGCCAGGCCTGCGGAGGGATAAGATGGGATTTCCATCCTAGGAAGATCCTGCTGTCCGTCCTGGAGAGAATGGAGGGCGGGGGCGCCGTGAGGGAAAGTGGGGGGCCCTCTTCGAGGGGCGTTGTAGCAGCACATCCCGTTCTGCGGACCGGAGCCCTCGATGAGTTCCCCGAGCTATGACTTGGGGCCAGCAGTGGCGGGGGAGGGGAGGCTGGCAAACAATCCTTCAAGGTCATGCAGCCCACCTCCAATGAGCTTGCTTTCCTCCTGACAGGTCTGCTCGCTCTCGCTCTCTCGCTCTCTCTCATTTTAAATAAATGAGACCAGAAGTCTATATGTGGAAGGACTTGAAGGCTCGTTTCCTCAAGAAGTAGAAAAATGACCACAGAGAGCAAGGAGCAGAACCAGATCAGACCTGCCCGAGCCAAGATTCGCCATCCCGCCTGCTCTCCCCTCCCCAGTTCGCTGGGGAGCCCGTCCGACCCGGGGTTCAGGGGTGACCGAGGTCGCAGCCGACTGACGGCTCTTCCCCCACGGCTTTTTTAGCCCTCAACATTCTCCTCTGTCGTGTTTATTCTGCCACTTAAAGCCAGTGCGAATGAGTTGCCCAGCTGTGGGGTCTGTCTGCGGGGGGCCTTCACACCCACCCCCACTGGCTGGGGCTCCCATAACGCCCTCGTGTCCCCATTCTATCCGTGGGAAAACCAAGGTTCCTTGCTGGCCGGGCGGGGACACCTGGAGGGTGAGCGACGCACGGAGTTGTTCAGTGCCACACCTGCACATCCCTCCCTGGGCCACATGCTGCCCAAGAGCTGGGGTTCCATCCGGCTCACCTCTCCCCACCTCGACCCCCCGGTGCCGGCGGAGAGGGGACGTCCAGAAATATCAGCTCCCCCAGACTGGGCTCCTTCCTTTCCTTTCTCTGGGGCTGATCTGTCTGTCGAGCGGGTCGGATGGTTCGGGGGCCGGCTGGTTATCCGACCTTGGACGTGGGCCGCCGCCAGCACATTCGGAGGATCACTGGTCCAGGGAGGGGGGGTCTGTCTGCAGAAGCGGTCAGAGAAGGCTCTCCGGCCGCTCTGTGGCCCGAGCGAATTGCGAATTGCAAATCCTCTGCTCGTAACTTTCTCCGAGTTAGGTTTTCTCGGCTGTGGCTACCCCTGATCAGAGACGCCCTCGCTGTCCGTGCCAGAAATCATTATGCAAGCCCAGCCGTCAGGCGGCCTTTACGTAAAGACTGACCTGATTCTTCTCCTCCTACTCTAGATCCGTGAGTAGAGCGGGAAGAAGGGAGAAGAAGCAAATCCACAAGACGCGACTTCAGGCCCCTGCGTCCCGCCAGAGGCGACGGGCCAGCAGCGCGGGAAGATGGCATCCCCCGGCCTCCTGCTTTGCTTGCTCTCCGCCACCGTCTTCTCTCTCCTGGGCGGAAGCTCGGCCTTCCTGTCACACCACCGCCTCAAAGGCAGGTTCCAGAGGGACCGCAGGAACATCCGCCCCAACATCATCCTGGTGCTGACGGACGACCAGGACGTGGAGCTCGGTAAGCAGCTGGCCAGCAGGCACTACCTACCCAGGGTCCCTGTCCTGGGTCTGAGGCTCCTGACGCAGGTCGGCTGTGTAGACCTGTGGAGCTCACTTCTAGTGGATTAAGACCAAGTCACGGCGGTGGGGGGTTGACCCACACGTGTGCATTTGCAGCTTGGGCCTCAGGGTCAGGGGTCTCCAACTTACCCCTAAGGCAGCTGGATTTCTCCAAAAGTCTTAAGGAGAAGAGATGTATAGACCGGTTCGTGATTTTCCCCCAGCTGCTACTGAGTACCTGCTGTGTGCCAGGCAGTCTCGCAGGGCCTGGCACTTCAGTGATGGGTAAGACAGGCACATTGCGTCCACTCTCGTGGAGCGAGGGGCACGGATAATCACCGCTGCAAGCCCGCACATAAAGTAATCTCGAGAAGGGAGAAAGGCGCAGGGGAGGGGAATGAGAGCGCTGTGCCGGATGGGGCGGCGGGAGCTGCTGCGGATCCGTAATTAATCCTGGAGGGGCTCCCGGAGGGGGTGATGTTTGAGCTGACACTGAAACGAAGAAGGAGCCAGCCGGAGTGTGTGTGTGTGTGTGTGTGTGTGTGTGTGTGTACGTGTGTGTGCCCACACGTGCACATGTGGGCCCTGCCCCTCTAATCTCAACCCCAGCTTTGGGTGGGCTCGGTGTTCCTTGGTGGCATCCAGGGACAGGGAGGGTGGACACTATTCCTAGTGACCCGACCCCGTTCGCAAAGATGGTGCCTCCGGAGGATGAGCTTGGCCGACTCTGGTCGGGACTCCCTCCCCTGGCAGTGCTTTGGCTCCGGGTAAAGCGGGTGAGGACGGGGACCCTCGCCGGGGTTCAGTTCACTTGGACCGATGGCCAGTTGTGACCAGGGCCCCTTGAGCTCACAACCTCAGCGCCTTTATCCCCCACGCGAGCACCCCTGGCCGCTCCTTGCCCCACTGCGTAAACCCTCCCGTCTGGTCCACCTGAGCTGCGGGCGCTGCATTTGCACGAGGCCTTTCTCGCCCACCACGTGTTTCCTTGCACAAGGAGAAGCCTCACAAATGAGGCCACCAAGAGTGAGCTGTCCACAGGTCAGCCTAGCTGGACCTTCTGCTCTCCTGGGCGGCGGGGGGACTCCACCTATATTTCCAGCTTACCTCTGGGGGGCTTTCCCAGGGTAAACCTTCTTTCTCCCTAGCTTGTGTCTTCTCCACCCGCCCCCCCCCCCGAATTCACTGATTTTGGGGGTTCCGTTTCTCCACCAGTAAACCCTATACAGAACTGCCCTAGAGAAATACAATGCGAGCCACGAATGCAAATGACAAATAATTTTAAAGTTTTCTAGTGGCTACACTTTTTTTGAAGTTTGAAAAACAGGTGAAATGAATCACATCTTTTGTTTAACCTCGTCTGTCCAAATGATAATCATCTCAACATGTAGTCAACACAGAAAGTCGTCAATGAGATCGTTTACAGTTTTTATATTGTTTCTGAAATCTGGCGTCTACTTCTTGGCAAGAGCGCGTCTCATTTAGGACTAGCCGCCTTTCGGGTGCTCGGTAGCCACCTGTGGCTTGTGGCTACCGTATTGGACAGCACACATCCTTGTGCATTTTGCTTCTGTAGTTTCCCTTCGAACCATCAGCGCTGTGTATTGTGAAGATCTGGGACAAGACTTCTAAGCAAGGGAGCCAGCATGTGCAAAGGCCCTGAGGCAGGAGTGAGGAGCCAGATGGGGCTGGAGCTTGGGGCAGGGGGATGGAATAGGAGACCGGAGAGAGAGGCTGGAGCCATATCTTGGAGGCTGTCATGGGTTGCGGTCAAGAGTGCCAGTGGTTGGCCAGGGGAGGGGTGGGCTTTTAGCCTCTATCCACTGTCAAAGGACGTTTGAATATTACTGGTGGCAACAAATTTAAAGCCTTTGCAGCCAAACCTAAGAATGTGGTCAAGTCTCAAGCATGACTGGATCCATTATTAAAAGCACACACGAGTCTTTTTAACTGCTAAGAAGCGGTGATTTATATCCATCCAAGCTGCTCCTTATAATGATTTGTATTAATGATTACAAGTATAGATTTTTCTCCGGGAGGTTATCAAGGGCAAAAAGAACTTGCAGCCAGGAAGCAATCAAAGCCCAGAACTTCTATTGACAATTTCACACATATAATCCCTATCTCTCCAGCAGCATTTAGCTGGAAACGTGTGGGATAACCATGGGGAGTCCATAGGTCATGGCCATAAGGATGCAAGTTTTGTTTCTGGGGGAATTTTGCAGACAGCACCTGGATCTCAGAGCACAATGGTCTTGCTTCACGGGGCCCCTCGACGGTAGTCATGCCCGGGAGTACCAGACTCCGGGAACGTCCACTCATGCATTCAGCAGATAATTTATTAAGCATCCACTCTGTGCAGTGCACCGTGCTGGGAGCTAGAGGGAAAGGGGCATTCCATGTCAAGAGAACAGCAAAGGCAAAGACGCTATGTTAGTTAGCAATGAACTTGGCAGGTTCGGACAGATGGAGAAAGCCTGTGGGCTGGAGGGAGCCGGGCTAGAAGTGGAAAGAGGAGGCCAGGAGTCGACTGAGAACAGGTCATGAGGGGCCTTGTGGCCATGACGAGGGTTTAGAGTTTTCTTCTTAGCGAAATGGATATGCATTAGGGAGCCTTTAGCAGGGGGCCGTGAGCGGACTCAGATTCCAGCAGGATCCCTCTGGCCGTTGCGTTGAAACTGGCTTGCCGAGAGCAAAAGCAGAGACAGGTAGCCCCAGTCGGAGGCATGAACGAATTGGGCAGGTGATGACGGGAGCATGGACCAGGGTGGGAGCAGTGGCACCAATGAGGCACCAGTGGATGGTTGAATGAGGGGGCTACGGAAAAGAGGAAGATCAAGGGCACCTCCTAGATTTGGGGCCTGAACCAAGGTGAGCGATTGAACAGCCACTTTTGGGAGCAACACGTCCAGCTAAGCTACGTGTCACCAAGTGATTATAAGTTTACATCTGTGACTCCTGAGTGAAACCAAGAGGATATGCAAATATAAAAAAAAAGGATCAGGGCTGCCTGGGTGACTCTTGATCTCAGCTCAGGTCTTGATCTCGGAGTCGTGAGTTCAAGACTCACGTTGAGCTCTGCACTGGGCGTGAAGCCTATTTAAAAAAAAGAAAAAAGGGATCTATGATAAGGACACAGGAAGGAGGAGAGCAGGGGTTACAGAGGGAGCGATTAGGGCACGGGGAAATGGAGTTACTTATCCAGGGTCACAGCCACACTGCCAGAGCATGGCCAAACAAGATCTAAGCCCAGAGCCCCATGGTCCAGTCTCCTCGAATGGCTGTTGGGTGGCTTCTAGATCGTTAGCGTGTGTGTTAGTTGGTTTTCACTGTCACAAATATCATTGCTGGGAATGCCTTTCTACATGCATCTTCGCGCACGCAAGCAAGCGTTTCTGAAAGATAAATTCCAGGAAGTGGATTGGGGGCATTTAGAGCTGGCATCTGTCAGCTCCCACCCAGCAGCACCACCCTGCAGAGATCGGTGCAAACCTTCCCTCCACGCTCGAGCCCCCACCCCTCCCACAGCAGGAACCGGCTTCTGAAGGAGGCTGTGCGGCTCTCAGGAGGTGAGGGATGGGAAGGTGGTGGGGGGGGGGAGGGATGGTGGGCTTTTTATAAACCACTAGACAGACCCAGATCAATAATGCATGTTCCCAAAAAGGCCAGCACATTATCTCACAGCCTAGTACAACTGGCACACAGAGGGTGGTCCTAAAAAATTTATCATCTGCTATTTTCTGCTCATCCGTGCGGCAGTTCTGACGGTTCTCAGGGCTGAAGACTTCTCGACTGAGCTAATTCCAGGCTTCCTTCCAGTCCCGGGTGGAGAACAGCCGTCCATCCTAATTAGGGTCTGGTTGAGAGAACCGTTACGGGACCCAGACAGAAGAGGGGCTCGTCCTGTGTCCTGATTTGCGAGGTTGGGGCAGGGGGAGGGGAGGCTGTACGTTCATTTTCTCTTTTCTCACATGCATCTGACACCCTTCCCCGAGCTGTCACTCAGAAGTGCCGGCTGCCCAGGGGAACTGGTTCCCGGGCACAGTGGTCAGTAAGTAGCCTCGGTTCTCAATCCACTTTCAAAGTGGGTAAAATCCCTGTGTTTGGGTGATCCTTGGAGACCGGCGGGGTCTTGGCTTGCCTTCTTTACCAGAAGGATAAGAGAAGGAGAAGCACACAGGAGCCAGTCTTGTTTGCACGTGTCGTTCGGTCAGATAGGCTGTGGCACTGACAGACCCTACCAAGGCTTATTGGTCTAATTCGATCCAGCCAAACCATTGGTGAGCCTTCATGGCTCAGGCAGGCTCGATGAGTTAGACGCGGTCCTCACGGAGCGAGAGAAAATTTGCAGCGTCCCCGGCCCGTCTGTCCTGTCATTTGAGATTTTACTTAACTGGACTTGCTTTCTGAAGCTTAAATATTATTTTTAAAGGAAGCCTTCAATTATGAGTGTAAGTGAAAAACCGGGACCCGTTGTCTTTTGTAAAAGGTCACTGCAAAAGCAGGCACGGTGAGAACAGCAGTGTTTTCACGTTTCAGCAAGAGTCGGCCTCCCACAAGGCTGGCGTGTCTTTGTTACAAAGAGCGCGGGCAGTGACACGTCCCCGAGACGTTCTCCTTGACCCAGTCGGATGGAAGCTGGGAGAGGGAAGGACTTGCCAGGTGGGAGTCACAGGCTTTTCATATTGGAGCCCCACTAATATGGGATCTCTTGTGCCCGAGGGTTGCGGAGACAGACCCCCACACCCTAGAAAGTCTGGCACTGATTTTCCACCGTTGATCTCCTGAGGGTCCACGCAGGGTAGCAACAAGGTGCCCGCTCAGATTACTGGTTTTCAGACCGTGTGAACAGAATTGTGCCGTTTGGGGTGACAAAGGCAGCCAGGTGATACTGTTGGAGGGCTGTAAAATACCATGGGAACAGGTGTTCCAGTGGCTATAAAAACACACGTATCACAACCCCTTTCTGTCAGTCTGGGTTCTCTCAGTGATGAGTGACAGAAACCCAATTCCAACTAGACTGACCATACAAAAAAAAAAAAAAAAAGGAGTTTATTTGACTCGTGTAAATAAAAAATCCAAGCGTATTTTGAGCTTCAGGTATGGCTGGATCCAGAGCTCTGTCTGGCTCTCATCTATCAATCCATCCCTGCAAACTCAGCTCTCCTCCAAATTGGCTTCACCCTCCACCCAGCTTTCCACCTGGCATCACCAGACCCGCATTGTTACAGCAAGCCATCCTTGTAGAAAGAGAGGGTCCTTCTCCCACAGGTACCAATAAATGTCCCCAAACGAAGTATCTTGGGGCTGGTACTCTCCGGGACAGCTGGTCGACCCCGAACCATCGGAGGGGTGCGTGGAATGCAGTGACTGGCTGGCCTGGGTCGCATGCACATCCCTGGCGTCAGGCCTGGGGCCAACCCCACATGAGCCATGAGGATTGGGAGAGGGAGTTAGGTGTGATTCTTCCCTAAAGAAAAATCCAAACGCTGGTGCCAGAAGAAGGCAGGTGCCAACCCTACAGCCAATGCTCAGGAAATGCCCAGGGCACGCTCACAGGGCTCTCTCCAAAGCAGGGTGCTGGCTCAAAGGGCAGGCCAGACTCATTCATTCAACAGATACTCACTGAGCACCTACCATGTGCTGAAGGGGATCCAGCAGCAAACAAAAGAGGCAAAATCTCTACTCTTATGGAGCTTACATACTAGTGCGAGAGTTAATAAAAAAGATTTACAAGTCTATAGTGCCTACGATCGTGAAAAGTGGTGGGAGGGATAAAGGAAGGAACGGAAGGCAGCAAGGAGAAGGAAAGAGAGTTATGATTTTCTGTACTGAGAAGGGGACATTGGGGCAGAGAAGGTGAGGACGCCAGTGAAGGGAGTTCCCCCAGGAAGAGCATTCCAGGCACAGGGAACAGGGGGGACGGAGGCCCTGAGGGACAAAGGGGTCCTGCCAGGCTCAGAGCCGCAAAGAGGTCAGGACAACAGGGCAATGTGAGCAAACGTCCAGGAAGTGGTGATTTCTGAGAGGTAATGGGGTGATGGCAGAAGGGTGGACCATGCAGGGTCTTTGAACCAGAGGGAGGGAGGATTTTGACTTTGTAAGCGATACACCAATGGAGGACGCTGAGCAGAAGAGGGACATTATCCGACTTACGTGTTAATATGACCCCTCTGTCTATGATATGGAGAATGAGCTGAAGGGGTGTCGTGAGGGCAGGGAGCCCGGTGTGGAGTCTACGGCAGGAGTCCAAGCACGAGGCGATGGCCACTCAGACCAGAGGTGGGGCGAGGGGGGTCGATGCTATACCTAGTTACCAGGTGGTGCTGATAAGATGTGCTCTGATAAGCGTGGCTCAGTCAGTTAAGCGCCCGACTTCGGCTCAGGTCATGATCTCTTGGTTTGTGAGTTCAAGCCCTGCTTTGGGCTCTTTGCTGACAGCTCAGAGCCCGGAGCCTGCTTCCGAGTCTGTGTCTCCCTCTCTCTCTGCTCTTCCCGCACGCACATTCTGTCTTTCTGTCTCTCTCTCTCAAAAATAAACACTTAAAAAAACGTTTCTAACGGGGCGCCCGGTGGCTCCGTTGGTTAAGCATCCGACTCTTGGTTTCGGCTCAGGTCATGATCTCATGGTTTGTGACTTCAAGTCCTGCATCAGGCTCTGCACTGACAGCACGGAGCCTGCCTGAGATTCTCTCTCTCCCTCTCTCTCTGCCCCTCCTCTGCTCTGTTTCTCAAAATAAATAAAATTTTAAAAATTATTAAAAAAAAATAAAAAGATGTGCTGATGGGCCTGATGTGGAGTGGGAGAGAAGAGTCGTGAATAACTCCAAGGTTTTGGCCTGAGTGACTGCAAAGAGGGAGTCTCTGTTTACAGAGCTGCGGAGAGTGATGGTCAGGAGCTCATTCCGCTTCTGGACCTAGTAAGTGGCAGAGGCTGTGAAAAATCAAAAGGAACTGTCCAAGGCAGTCAGCGTTCAGAGTCAGGAGTTCGGGGAAGAGGCCCAGGTCCGGAAGGGCTGGGAGCGAGGGACGACCAGGGAGGGGGCCAGAATTGTGTGTAGATTGCGTGCCTGTGTGTGCTGTACTGGGTCCAAGACCCTCACCAGATTTCCAGGGGGATCTGTGATCTGGAAAGTTGTGGGGGCCCCCGGCCCCGACGGCTGCCGTGTGGGAGAGGCAGGCTTTTGAGAGAAAGGCTTGGAAGGGTTTCTGGCCAGGCCCTTGTTTTCCACTTTACATCTGTGAACACGAGGAAACCACTCCCTGTACTGCAGACTGATCTCCAGAAATCAATTCTAAATTTCAGGCTTGGGCACTCTGTAGGGGCCAAATGGCTGAAAGCCCAGGAGACAGCGTGCCCAGATTCCGGACAGCAGATCAGTGTAACTCCCAGCCTGGCCTCTCTAAGACACCAACCCCTGACATTCTTGCATTTCTCACCAGAGTTACAAAAACATGTGGCTGCAGGTTATCTCGGGAGGAAGAAAGGCTCATCTAGACCCACCCTGGTGTTCAACTTGCCAAGCACATTCCTGTAAGACCTTTTTTTTTTTTTTTTTTTAAATTCAGCAACACTTGGGAGATACTTAAATTCTGGAAGCTAAATATATTGGGATTAGGTTTGGCTGCATATAAAAGAAAATATAAAATAACAGGGGCTTAAACAAGATAGAATTTTGCTTTTCCCTCACATAGAAATATCTGGAAGTTGGCATTCCAGGGCTGGCATGGTGGCTTCAAGGTTATCAGGCACCCAAGCTCCTCTACCTTTCCGTCCTGCCATGCTTGCTGTGTGGCTTTCTGTCATTAAGGTCACCTCATGGTTCCGAATGGCTGCTGGAGCTCCATCTATCAGAGCCACGTTCCAGGCATCAGAGAAGGAGGAAGCAAAAGGGTAAAAAGAATGGACTTCAAGTTAAGTCGGCTCCCTTTAAGGACCTCATTCCAGACATCACGTACAACACAGACAGAACTTATTTAATTAGCCACATGATCTCAGCAAGAAATGTGGGGCACACTCAAATTTGGATTATTCAAGGAGGGCTTAACTAGATTCTGCTAAAGTGTGGGGAAATCTGTTTAGTAACACTGCAGCCATTCCCACCCCAAGGCCAAGGGGATGAGGGGGCAAATGGTTACTGGGACACAGAGAGTCCCCCCCGCAACAGGAGCCGTCCCCCTCTGTTGATACCCCAGGGAGAGTGTTGGAGACATCCATACCCCAACATCCCTTTCTGCTTCTGCTGATCTTCCCCCAGGGCCCCCCCCCCCCATTGGCCAAATCCAGCCCAAAGCCAGAGGGTAAAGACAATTGTGGGTGCAACCCATCCAGGTCAGCTCGCTGGTCTGGATCACTGGGCACGGAACTGATCTAGAAGGCCAAAGCGAGGACCGTTTGCACGTTTAGCTACAAGAGCGTCTAGGAAATGTATTTATTTCCTAGCTCAGTGCATTAAAGGTTGAAATCAGAGCCTCTTAAGAAAGGGAAACCTACATCAATAGGCCACCGGGGTCTCTCCCACACCAGATCAGGAGCAAGGGTCCCAGTGAGGGGTAGCACCTCTAGCATGGGGGTGGTGGGGGATGGGGGAGGCAGTTGTATGAAGGGCACTCGTGAGACCTGCACCTCCAGAAGGAGGTGGTCACATGGGAATTTGGGGGAGGAGCATCCCAGGCCAAAGGACAACTGCAAGAGCCCTGTGGCAGGAATGGACTGGCCAGGAACTTAGAGGAGGGCAGCAGGACGTGGGGAATGAGGGGGAGAATGATGGGAGAAGGTCTGGATTTTCTTCCAAGGCCGATGGAAGGTCACTGAGCTGTTCTGAGCAGGTCAAGTACGCGTGATTCGTGTTCTCGGTGGCTCAGTCTGGCTGCGGGTGGAGGGGCGGTGGCCCGGGGACCGGATCAGAATCAGGAAGACCAGTTGTCCGGGTGGGAGCCGGTGGGTGCTCTGGAGAGGCGGTGGCAGGGGGGGCGGGTTCTGTTTTGGGGGTCAGCAGGCAGGGCTCGTGGACGGATTGCAAGGCGGAGGGAAGGAGCATCGAGAATCAGAGAATCACTCAGAGGTTTTGGCCGAGCCGCTGGGCAGATGGTAGTGCCATTTACAGAGATGGGGACACTGGGGGAGGAGGAACAGGTTTTCAGGCTCAGGACAGACATCAAGCTGCTTTGCACACAGCACCACCAGGCTGGTGGCCAGGTGACTGGCTCCGTGTGGCACAGGACGAAAAGTGGGCAAAACACCCCGGACTTTGCATAAATAGCCTCTGGCAAGGAACAGTCTGTGGGTGGAGCTCCTCAGGGAGGAAGTGACCGGTGATTGGTTGGAAAGTGACCTTTTTCCAGGGCCTCTGGGCCACCTCCCCTCCACTGAGAAGGAATATATCAGAATTTCCTCCCTGAGGCTTCAGAGCCAGAAGGAGCAGAAGGCAGAGGAGGAAAAATTCACTTCATGATCTCTCTGACAGTCCGATGTTCATTAATGAAATTCTAGCACGGCTGTCTTCGACATCTGCTTAATTGATACTGGGTTTAGGAACCGATTTCGAGCCTCGGCTTTTCGTAGCTAAAACCAGCAACAGCATTTGACTTTATTTTGTAAGTTCCCAGGGCGCCTGGGTGGCTTAGTCGGTTAAGCATGCAACTTCGGCTCAGGTCATGATCTCGCGGTCTGTGAGTTCGAGCCCCGCGTCGGGCTCTGTGCTGACGGTACAGAGCCCAATTCAGATCCTCTGTCCCCCTCTCTCTCCGCCCCTCCCCTGCATGTTCTGTCTCTACCTCTCTCTCTCAAAATAAATACATAAAAACTTAAAGACAAAAAAACCTCTTCTGTTTTGTAAGATTGCGGAGTCCAGAGCGGCTCCCCCTTTGCCGCCGTGAGGAAAAGCCGCCCGAGCAGCAGGGCCCTGGCAGCCGGCGCGGTTATTCTGGGTCGAGTTGGAGGCACAGCGGTGAGCACATCCGGGCACAGATGTCGTTGTCCGGGAAACAGTGGGGTCCCTCTGCCCAGATGTGGCCTCCACTGCTGCGCATCCCCCGGCCTCCCTCTCCCCGCCTGCTGGGGACAGAGCTATTCCGGGCGGTCGGGCTGATGGGACCCAGCCTCCCGTGGTGGTTAGACAGTCTGCCACGGGCAGGCGGCTCACAGTCTGATCCGGTGACATCGCGGGCATTCCGGGGACACTCGAGGCCCGGATAAGGGCTGCCTCTGGTACTCCAGCCTGGTGGCTGCAGGGCAGCACAGGACACAGATGCTTTGCCACCTGTGGCCCGAGCTGATGGCCCTCCCCCGTCCCCTCCCCCTCCCCCTCCCCCTCCCCCTCCCCCACCTGCCTGTCCGGGTCAAGGCTCTGTCCTAGCCTGCACCCACACCCGCAGCTCTCCTCCCCCTCTTAAAGCCTGCCCTCTGTAGGGCTCTGGGTCATAGTAAGTGTTACTCTGAAGGTTTACTCAGCTGGTCCCTTCCCCTGGAATAGAAACAGCTGCAGGTTGTAAACCCAGTGCCCCCAGGGCCAGGCAGGTCCTGTAAATGTGGGGAGTGGGGAGCGCAGGGAACCAACGCGGCCCTTCTAGACCGGGCCTTTGCCACTCAGGTCCACTCACTGTGAACCCAGCAAGGCCAGATCTCTGTATTTTTTCAAGCCAAGCCAGAAAACTGGATTGATGTGAAATCTCCCAATTAAAAAAAAAAAAAAGAATTAGTTAATGTTTTAAACGCTTTCGAGCGCACAGACCGGAATGTGTCCAGAGGCACTCTGTGAACTCGGTGTGACGCAGTACTTGGGAGCTACAGCCACTAAAACTTTCGACAGCTACCGCGTGTTAAGCGTTTTCATATGCCGTGTCCTGCACTAGAGGCTTCGCCCGTATTTTCCTCAGTTAAATTTTGGAACATCCCGTGGGAAGGAGGCACTCTTATTCTCCCTACTTTGCCCATGAGGACACCAAGGTACTTGGGGGGGGGGGGTGGTAACTCATTTGCACCAGGGTATGTGGCCGACAGGAAGCGGCGAGGTCAGGAATTGAACTCAGGCCATGTGCCTCTGGGGCCCTTCCCAGCACACTGCAGAAGATGTCAGAGGGTATTCGAGAATCGTCCTTGAATGTCACCGTCAAAGGAAACCTTATACCTAAAGCTGTTCCCGGGCTGTACTTTGACAGAAGGGAAACGAAGGCCCCAAGAAAGTCAGTGACTTAATGGGACAGATCACACTTCATTCTGTGGGCTCTTTGATACGCAGAGTCTACAGATGCGGGGGGCGGGGGGTCGTGCCCCACGTTCCGTCCAGAACAGAAGCGTGCTGATGTGGGTTACACCCGCACACGTATGGAGCAGCGGAACCCGTTTAACATAAGTGGGTGAGAGAAGAATCGCTCAGAGAAGGATGGCATGTGGAGAGGACGTGGGTCGTGGCCCCTTCACCCGCCGCCTGGCCCCATGCCAGCTGGCCCTTCGGCTCCTGCTTTTCAACCCCCAGGAGAGGAGAAAACACTGCTTGGGAACCCCTGGACCATGTGACTGGAGGGTTGGCGGAGGGGGCTGGAGGCTGTATCAGCCCGGGGCCGAGGACTTGATCAATCAGGACTCTATAACGATGCCTCTGCAAGCACCGCCCGCCCCCAGACCTTGCCCAGGGCGCCTGGCCGCTGCTTCCTGTCCTTTAACCAACAGGTGAATGTGTTTCCCTGGAGGTCACTGGAACTGCTACTCTGTGGCCTGTCGGTCAAAGCACAGGTGACAGCCCCGGCTTGCGGCCAGCGTCCGTGCAGGGGGAGTCGGGGAGAGTGGGGCACCCTTGCGGGACTTGAGCCCTTAACCTGTGGCATCCGATGCTGACTCTGCGTAGACGGTGTGCGAAATGAGTCGGACTCTTGGACCCCCTCCCAGTGTCCCAGAATCTTGACACGCTGGAAAAAGCATAACCAAACATTTTCGTGGGCAGGCCCTGCCTGTGGCTTTCTGACTGTGGCCTCCGGTTTTGTGTTCAGAGTCACCTGTGGTCTCCACAGATACGGGGAGGTCCTTGCTGAAAGGCCCCTGCTCGATTAGATTATCTTTCCCCAAATGAAAGGCACAGATAGGAAGGCGACACACATCCTGGAGTGTTCGTGGATTAGCCTGTTTGCAGTCAGTCCTCTCCTCCCCCCTGAGCCTCCAAAGTATTTCAAATCATATACAGCCTTACCTTCAAATACTCAAACGATTCAAAGCCAAAGTAGCCTTCCCCAGCCACCATTCGCAGGGCTCACCCGAAAGCAACCGTCCTCTACGGCGTGTGTATCTGCTGAGAACATTTTCTCAAAGAGCAAGAAGGGGAAGAAGGAGAGAGCTTAGCGCAGTCCAGGGAAAGCCTCCCCGAGGAGGCAGTTTTGGTAAAGACCTGGATGCCACGGGGCAGGGAGGGGCGGAGGGGGTGTGTCTCGGGGCTGCGAGAGCAGCAAGTGCAAAGGCCCTGAGGCAGGAGCGTGCTTGGCGTGTTCAAGGAGTGGTGAGAAGGTCAGCGTGGCCGGAGCAGAGGGCAAGTGGGGGACTGAGGTACAAGTTGTACTTGGGGAGAATCAGCGTCCAGGTCACATGGGGTTTCCTGGGCCAAAGGGGGCGGGGGGGGGGACTTTGGGTTTTATTCTAAGCAAGATGGACGCTCGTTGGATGAGTTTGAGCAAAGGAAGTCATGGTGTGACTTAACGTTTTAAAAGGAGCCCTGTGGCCACCAGGTGGAGAACGGACTGCAGGGGACGAGGGTGGGAGCCGGGAGCCAGTTGGAGTGACTGCCTCAGTAGGTCCAGATGAGGGTCAGGGGTGATTAGAGAGTGTGGTTGAAGGGGCACCTGGGTGGCTCAGTCGGTTAAGCATCAGACTCCGACTCAGGTCATGATCTCGCGGTTTGTGAGATCAAGCCCTGCATCGGGCTCTCTGCCGTCCGCATAGAACCCGCTTCGGATCCTCTGTCCCCCTCTCTCTGCCCCTCCCCCGCTCGCACACCTGTGCACGCACCCTCTCTCTCAAACATAAACAAATTGCAAAAACCGTTAAAGGAAAATGCTGATTTCGGTCAAGACCCTGGGTTTACCCCGGGGCTTTATTTTTCCCCACATCCCATCTCCCTGCCACTGCTCTCTCGAGGCGAGAACACGTCACAGACTCTGTTGACCTGTAACGTTAAGAAAACAAACATCAGAAGGCATCGTTGCAGTAGTCGTCTGTCAAAACCAGTGCCTCCCCTGCCACCCACGCTGGGGGCCACAGGAGTCTGTCTTAAAGGGCCGTGGGGTGCTTCTGCCCCCAGCTGACACAGGCCCTTAGGGCAAAAAGTGGGTGGGAACCACCTAAGCCCTGGAAGGGGCAAAAATTGAGTCAGTTTTGAATCTTGCAAGCCCCCGGCACCCGCTCGTTCCCTAGAGGTCGTGGTTGCCCCGACCCAGACTTTGAGAAGAGCAAACGAATTCAGCGTTTCCCAGATGCCTTTCTACGACAGGTAAGGCACGAGGTGTCTCATGTGACAAGTCAAAAAGCATGGATTTTACTACTTACAAACTTATTTTCATGTGCATCAAAAAAAAAAAAAAGTTTTGATTAGCATATCAGGCACAGAACTTCATGTAGCGACTCGGGTTGAGATTCAAGTTTATCTGTCTCAAGTCACGTTAAGGGGCGCCTGGGTGGCTCAGTCGGTTAAGCGTCCGACTTCGGCTCAGGTCATGATCTCGCAGTTTGTGAGTTCAAGCCCTGCATCGGGCTCTGTGCTGACGGCTCACAGCCTGGAGTCTGCTTCAGATTCCGTGTCTCCCTCTCTCTCTGCCCCTTCCCCATCTCTCTCTCGCTCTCTTTCAAAAATAAACATTAAAAAAAAATTGGGGGGGGCGCCTGGGTGGCTCAGTCGGTTAAGCGTCCGACTTCGGCTCAGGTCACAATCTCGCGGTCCGTGAGTTCGAGCCCCGCGTCGGGCTCTGTGCTGACAGCTCAGAGCCTGGAGCCTGTTTCAGATTCTGTGTCTCCCTCTCTCTCTGCCCCTCCCCTGTTCATGCTCTGTCTCTCCCTGTCTCAAAAATAAATAAACGTTAAAAAAAAATTTTTTTTTTAAATTTTAAGTTGCTTTAAGGAAAAGTATCAAATAAGGATAATTAATAGCACAGGTGGTCTACCGAGGAGGCCCCAGAAAGCGATCAGAAAGGGGCCGCCAGATAAGCGTCAAGGCCAGGGTGGGTGGGGCCATCTCATGGGTGGGATGGGACCATTAGAGTCACACAGAGGTGTCGGGTGACCTCACCCCTGGCCCAGCTGGGTTGGAAGGTTTGATCACAGAAGGAAACCGGGCCTGTTTTTGCGTGCACGTCCCAAGTTTGTGTTGGACAGAGTGAGTCTGGGTTGGCCGGCCTGGCTTCATTTAACATGTTGAAAACTGGCCTTTTTATTTCTGTGCGGCCGCGTCTTCCAGCTTCTTCCCCCACCATCAGACTGGTCCATCTGCCTGAGGGCCAGGCTGGGCGAGATTAGATCACATGTTTTTGTGTTCCGGATGTGGACGTACAGAGCCCCATCGCTGTGGCAGTTGTGCTAAAGCAGGTCACTGTCCCCACGGGGAGGCTTCATGGTAGTGCTGCTCGGGCACAGAAGCCGCTGTCCTCTGGGGGCGTCGTCACCTCGTACCTGAGCGGCGCATGGACACGGCTCCCCTGCAGCCGGCTCATGTGGGCAGGGGCGAGCACACCAAGCAGACACGCACGGGGACTCCTGGACGAGAGCGGCAATCGCTCCTCTCCTCGGAAATAGTACGGTGGAGACAGAAGCGCTTTGAGACCCTGGTTCTGAGCCCATTTTAAAAAAAAAAGAAAGAAAGAGAAAGAAACGGTTCTACGGGCTTTTGCTTTTTGCCAGTGCGGCATTCGGGGCTGCTGACTGCAGGGGAATTGTTCTCCAGGTGGTGGCCTCCTGCCTCCTGGAGGAGGGTCTGACAGGCTGGGTGGGGGGCCAGCGTTGTCCTTTCTGCAGACCTGGGAGACCCAGATGGGCCGGGTTCTCACCACCAGCCGCCCCGTCCTTTCTCCCCACAGTTTGTAAAGAGCGGGAGAAAAGTTGATTCTGCCTGGAGGGCCCTGGACTCATTCCTTTGAGGAATACTTACTGAGCACCGACCCTGTGCCGAGGGCCGCTCCAGGCCTCGGGGCTGGGAGGCCTCAGGCCTCAGTGACCGGGCGCAGGCAGACAGCAAGATAAATATGTAAGTGTGTAAAAGTCTGTGGTTAGTTACAGATGACAGTTATGGAGTCAGAAACTTAAAAAACAAGGGAGGAGTCTCAACTGTCAGGGGCAGGGAGTACAGACGAGAAGGGGGTGATCGCACAGGCCGTCAGGGTTCAGGGGGAAAGGCCTTCCAAGCAAAGGAGCAGCAAGGCGAAGGCTCTGAGGCAGGAGCAGGCCTGGCAGGTCTGAGGGCGGAGACGAGGCCCCTGCCGGACGAGGTCTGGACCCAGGTAGGCCTGTGGAGGACTTCAAGACTTTGTTCTCCGGTGAGTGGGAGCCCCAGAGGGTGCCAAGGAGAGGAGGCGCTCTGGCTGCTCCGTGCAGAATAAATGGGCAGAGTCCAGTGAGGAGGCAAAGCAGCTGACCTAATTCGGAAGAGAGAGGATGCCCAGGGAGGAGGGCGACAGGGCCGGATGGTGGACAGGCTTTGCTGATGGATTCGATGTGGGAACAGAGAGACGGGACCAAGGAGTAGCTAGATTTTTGCCCACGTAGCTGGAGGAAAGGGAAGGAGGCATGAGGGGGCAGGTGGCAGCAGGAGCTCGGGTTAGGGTATGAGGCACTGATGGTGTCTGAGAGAATCCCAAGCAGGCTCTGCACTGTCAGCACAGAGCTGGATGCACGGCTCGAACTCACGAACCCTGGGATCACGACCTGAGTCAAGATCAAGAGTCCGTTCTCAACCTGAGCCACCCGGGAGCCCCTTCCGTGGACTTCCGTTAATCAGCTGTAATTGGTGTGTATGTGTGTGTTTAAGAAAAAGATTCAGGGCACCTGGGTGGCTCAGTCAGTGAAGCGTCTAACTTCAGCTCAGATCATGATGTCACCGTTCGTGGGTTCGAGCCCCGCGTCGGGCTCTGTGCCGGCAGCTCAGAGCCTGGAGCCTGTTTCGGATTCTGTGTCTCCCTCTCCCTCTGCCCCTCCTCTGCTCATTCTCTGTCTCTCTCTGTCTCTCAAAAATAAATAAACATTAAGAAACTCTTTTTAAAGAATATTAAAAAAAAGAAAAGAACAAGATTCCGCTACCCTAAATGAGAGAAGCCAGGATTAACTGCTCTAAGGAAAGGAAAACTAAACCAGTCAACTAAATACAAGCCAATACTGCTGCCCCCTGAGCGTTCTGACAGGCGACTGGTTCACTCCCCGTTGAGGCAGGAATTGTGTAGGTGTTAAGGACGTGACCACACCAGTTGACCTTTTGTGTTGATCAGTAGTGGAGGGAATCACTTGCCCACGGCTGGCGTCCCTGATATTTGGTGATGTGCCCCCGTGCTGCTCCCACCGCTGGTGTGCCAGCTAAAGTCACCTCTGGGATGACCAGGGGACCCAGCCTCCAGTCCAGGACTCTTCTGAGCCTCCTTGAGGTCGAGAATTGACCAAGTGCTTGGGATCTCAGTGCGTTTCCTGGGTGTATTTACGCTGCCTCCCGTGCGGTGTGAACCGTACGTTTCTTGAACCTGACTCCAAGCACCCGCCGTCCCCGCCGGACAAGCCTGGGTTTGAGCCCTCACATCACGCTTCCAAAGGCGTGTGGCTTTGGGCATTTCGCTCTCTGTCCTCAAAAGGGCTGTTGAAAGGATTAAGTAACACGGCGCATAACACGTGCCCAGCCGTGCATACAGCCGGCACTCGGCCATTGCGATATTAGCGAGCATAACGATTATTATTGACCGATAACACTGCCCTCTACCCCACGGAGAAGCTGGACCTGTCTCATCCACTAAGTTATGTTAGGACGCTGCCAAACCCAGGCCTTCAGGCGCCTGGCGGGTACGTGAATGGGCAGATGTGGGATGTGGGACCATAAGGAGCCATGGCTAGGGTAGCAAACCAGAGAACGCGGGATGGATTTCATGCTCTTTAAAGGCAGAGTTTTCGAACCCGCTGCGCAAAACACACATGTCTAGGAATACGAACCACCTGGGGCTCCTGAGTTCTATAGAAACCTCAAACAGTAAGATCAGATCTTCTGTTAATTTGCAGATGTTTATTGAGAACCTACTCTGTGCCAGGCACTGTTCTAGGCTTGGGAATGTAACGGCAAACAAAGCAGGCCTAAATCCCTCCCAGATTCTGGGCCAGGGAAGGCCTCCCCTGAGATACTTGACTTTTGCTCAGTAATCTGAAGGAGGGAGCGCTCCAGGCAGAGGGCAGAGCTCCGGCAAAGGCCGCGAGCCGGGGACGTGGCTAGTGTTCAGGCTTGGGCCTCGGGTGTCGTCGGGACTCCGATGTCTCGATTCGTGGTAAAAGTTCAGGGTAGAAAGAACCCATCGGCGAGTGGGAGGCCTTCCCGGAAAGCCTTCCTCAGGAGCGGCCCCGAGGCTGGTGAGGCCCCAGGGCTCGGCTGAACCCTGAGACTGTGCCCTGCTGGCTTCGCAGGCTGGACCTCGGAAAGCCCATGTCATCTGTCCCCTCCAGAGGGAGGTGTCATACCTGGTAGCAACCTTGTAGTTGCCTGCAGTTACAACTGTGTCCCCTGGGGCTTCTTGGAGGGCGTGTGACCTTGAGGATAGATGTTCACACGGTTCCGGGCCTGATAATTCCTGTTCAGTTCCTCACACAGAGCTGGCTCTTTCCTCCACCCACCGCTGCCAGCCTTGGCCAAGAGGCTCAGGAAACACACCTGGTCCCAGAAGGGCCTCCCCTATAAAAACCAGCTCAAGTGCTGCAGGGGGGGTGGCCAGGCCTTGCTGAGGAGGTGACGTCGAGTTGAGATCTGACTAAATGGGATAAGCCAACAAAGGGATGTCTCAGGAAGAGTCCTAGCAGAAACGGTAGCCAGTGCAAAGATCCTGGGGCAGGGATGGGAGTGGAGCATTTGAGAAACCATGAGGAGGCCAGTGTAACCAAGTGAGCAAGGGGGAGGGGAGAGATGAGGTCAAAGGAACATGGGAGGTGGCTTGGCAGCAAGGACGAGTCTGGAAGAGTCTGGAAGAGTCTGGAAGAGTCTTAGGCCACAGTAAGGAATTCCGGTGTCCTTCCGAGTGCCACGGGAAGCTATCCGATGGTTTTAAATAGTGAGGAGATATGATCTATGTTTGCCTCAGGGAAGCTCTAACTCTATTTCCGTCCCTATTTGGCAGAAAGATGGGATAAAAGAGCCATATAAATCTCCTTTTCATTCTTCGCCTGTAGGGACAGAGTGCTGAGGTGAGAGTGATTAGTTTTTGTTAAAACCTCTAAGGGGCTGTTGGTGATTGGGCTGGGCACCTCTCCAGTAAAAACTCCAAACGCCTGGTAGACTGCATTGGCTTACTCTTCAGTAGTTCTAGAAGCCAGAAGTCCGGAATCCACGTGTCGACAGGGTTATGCTTCCTCCGAAGGCTCTAGAGGAGAATCCTTCCTTCCTCTTCCAGCTCCCGGGGGCCCCGGGAGTTCCTTAGCCTGTGGCTGCGTCCCTCCAGCCTCTGCCTCGGTCCTCACATGGCCGTCCCCACCGTGTCTGTGTGTCTTCTCCCTTCTGGCTCCTACACGACGCTTGTCATTGGATTTGGGGCCCACCCCGGTAATCCAGAACGATCTCCCCCCAAGATCCTTATCTACACCTGCAAAGACGCTTTTTTCCAAATAAGGTCACATTCACAGGTTTTGAGGGTGACGACGAGGACGTATGGAGGGTGGGGGAGAGTTTGCGTCACTCAGTCCGCGGTAGACTCTAAGAACTCTAAGGAAAAGGAAGGAAGCTGAGGGTGGGAGGAGGAAGAGAGAAAGGATTTCCCTTGAATATTTCCCTAACCCTACTAAATATCCTGATACCGGCCATAGGTTTGCACATCCACTCTGCAAACGTTCATTGAGTGCCTACTGTGTATCACACCACGAGGGCGTTGAGAATTCAGCACGGAGCAGGGCACGCAGTCTCTGCCCTCGTGGGGCCCTCAGCGGAGCAGTGACCAGGAAAGCACCTGTGCACAGTAGGTCTCCTGCACGTTAGTTTCCTTTCCGTCCTGAGCGCCTTTCGCTGCTTACGGCTTCACTCGCGAACAAGAAAAGGCGCGAACGGAGCCACGATACCTAGTGGTATGCGATTAAGCCCTAATAACACCTGCAGCATGCATACGACGCGCTCGAGGGAATCAGAAGCCAGTGTGATCACTGGAAGAGGTGTGGCTTGGCCGATGGCTGAGTCTGGAGAGAGGTGGGAAGTAGATTCCAAACTAGAAGGACCGTGTGGACAAAGGAGCAGAGGAGTGTTCAGGGAGGTGAGCCAGGTGGGTTGGCATGACCAGATTTCAATAAAAACGAACAATTCTTGGGCAAGTTCCAAACAAAACAAAGTACAATCTTCCCTTCGTTTACATAGTGGTTGCTTACCAAAAAAAAAAATAAATACACTGCATATTAATATCCTGCAAAAAAAAAAAAAAAAAAAAGATGTTTTGTTTATATGTATGACAAACAGGTTTTTATCTGCTCCCCATGAGCACGCAGCGGGACTGGGGACCCAGGATATTTCTTGCACAGGACTACCCCAGAGTGCCTCGCGGGCCCATGCTCACAACTAACCGTTGTGCCCCCCCCCATGTGTCCCCAGAGATTTCCAAAATGCACCCCCTCCCCAGGGATGGGGTTAAGAACCACTCAGCGCCTGTCCCCACTGGTCGCATGGCCCACCGGGCACCAGCTGGGAACGGCCGCACTCACCTTGGCTCCTGGTTGCAGGTTCCATGCAGGTGATGAACAAGACAAGGCGCATCATGGAGCGGGGCGGGGCGCACTTCGTCAACGCCTTCGTGACCACGCCCATGTGCTGCCCTTCGCGTTCCTCTATCCTCACCGGGAAGTATGTCCACAACCACAACACCTACACCAACAACGAGAACTGCTCCTCGCCCTCCTGGCAGGCACAGCACGAGAGCCGCACCTTCGCCGTGTACCTCAACAGCACGGGCTACCGGACAGGTAAGGGGAGCCAGGGGGCCGCGGGCGGGCAGGCGGGCGCGCAGGCGCCCCGACCTCAGACCGGCGTGTGGACCCTGTACTGCAGGGATTGGAGATGATGTCAGGCAGCCCGTGGACCGCTTCATTTTAACTTAAAAGCGTTCGCTTATGCCCGTGGGCCCTAGAAAAATACGACACGAGGGGGCGCCTGGGTGGCTCAGCAGGTGGAGCGTCCGACTCTTGATTTCAGCTCAGGTCGTGATCCCAGGGTCGTGGGATTGAGCCCCGCCTCTGGCTCCACGCTGAGCATGGCACCTGCTTGAGATTCTCTCCCTCTCCCTCTCCCCTCTCCCCCTCTCCCCCTCCCCCCCCTCCCCCTCCCCCCCCCCCCCCCCCTCTCCCCCTCTCCCCCTCTCCCCCTCTCCCCCTCTCCCCCTCTCCCCCTCTCCCCCTCTCCCCCCTCCCCCCCTCCCCCTCTCCCCCTCTCCCCCCCTCCCCCCCTCCCCCTCTCCCCCTCTCCCCCTCTCCCCCCTCCCCCCTCCCCCTCCCTCTCCCTCTGTCCCGCTCATACAAGCTCACTCCCTTGTTCTCTAAAATAGAAAAAAAAAAAAAAAAAGAATAAAAAAATATATTAAAAAAAGAAAAATACAAAATGATTTGCCTATAGTAGTGAAAGAACGTGACCTTTTCAAAGCAATTTGAATTTTTTTAATGAGTCCACTTAAAATATGAAATACAGAGAGAGGCTAGAAGTATTTATGTGTGAGTTTGTATTCACCATGTGTTATGTTAGGGACCGGTTTATTGACTTCAGACCATCAGCATGGAAGAAGGTTCCAGAAGAACATTGGGGTGGGAGGCAGGGATGAAAATTGGTGTGGAAAATGGACAGGAGCACGTGTGGGACTGTGTGGCCACTCTGCAGAATGGCCGGGAAATTGACATGGACGGCTTGTCTACACTTGGCCGTCTACACTACCCAGCATGCCCCACCTCTCCTGTGGTCAGTGCTGCAGAGCTGTATCGTGGATGGATACAGAGCAATTAGGCCTTCCGATCTATCTTGCAGGAGGTACCTTGGTCGGTTCCCAAGGCTCACCTGTCAGGCTGCTGGCCTGGGGCAAAGACACAATTACAAACACTTACCTCTAGCACCATGCGAAATTCCTCCAAAACTCCATTAAATTGAATTTTGAAAAAGTAAACACTCCCCACTGAGAGCCGAGCGAGGCGATCGTGAAATCAGACATTGCGGCTGAGATGCTGCCACCCTGAGACGTCGCGTCCGAGTGACCAGGGGCTTGTTTCCGGGGGAGTGACAGGAGGGAGGGATTGACGCCTCCCTCAGCTGAGTTCAGAGATGAAGCAGCCTTCCAGGCTGGGGGTGCTTTCCCTGGGATACCCATGTGGCTGGCGGGGCACGTCGGGGTGGGGAACAAGAGGAAGGTGCGTCTTCTTGTGGACTGATTCTCCTGCCAGGGTCACCCAGAAAGCGGGGCCTCCTGAGAGAACTCAGAAGGCCTCCATCCCATGCGCATAAGCTGGTTGGTTCCTGGATCTCTGCAGAAAGCCGCACGTGTCAGAGGTCAGCACGGGCCACCGCGCAGCTGGTTGTGGGGACCTGCATGTAAATAAAGAAGCAGGACACGGGGGTCCCGCAGCACACCAGAGGGCACCTACGGAAAGGGGCATCTTCTACACCGGTCCGGATAATTATAGCCATTCGTGCCCAGGGGTACCAATCTTCACATATTTCTAACCTGAATGTGTAGCTGAAATATGCTGATATAAGGGGGTAAAAAAAAAACGTTGCCATCATCAATTTCTTAAAAAATGTACACCGTGGGCCAAACAAAAGCTTGTCTGAAGGCAGAGTATAGCTCACAGACCCCCTGTAGAACATCTGACTGAAAGGTCTGTGTAGAAAACTTCTGATTTGGATGCTAAAAGAACAGTAAGGACCCTAAGGTGTTCTCATCAACACCCTTATTTGATAGCCAGACAACTGCAGCCCGGAAAAGAGACGTGCCCAGAGTCCTCAGTTGGGGTGCTTGTGACACAACCAAAATGGAAACCGAAGACCGTGGGAATTCAAAGCAAGTTTGGAGCATCCTTCACACTGAAAGGAAACACATACCCTGTGATATCGTGGGCGCTCCTGGTGGGAACCGGTGACTAATGCCTTAGAATCATACAGCTGGCACAAGAAAAGGAACTATTTCAATAATAAATGTTCTTCAAAATTGATTTCCCAAACTTCGTTCTTGAATTTGCACACATCGCCGAAAAGCTGTCTTCCCAAAGACTTGCTTTCATCCAACTATGCTTACTCGGTATCGCTTCAGTGAAGACTGGGATCATAACGTCCAAGCGTAAATAGCCATACACAGATCATTTACATTTTTCGTAAAACTGTCCCTGAGAATTTTATTCGTTACAGTTAGAATGCCTCTCTGTACAAGAGACCCTGCTGCAGCGTGACTTTCAGAACTCAGGACCCTGAAAATGCCTGTTTGTTCTGATGGCCTGATGTGCTCCTGGTCATTAAATAGCAAGAGCTATGTACCCTGTATACTTTCCCTCTTTGCCCTGGCAGCTAGGAAGCTCTGACTTGAGTTTTATATTAAGTTGCTATTTAAGGTGAAAACATTTTAAAGATACCACTAATAATGTTAGTTATGCTGGTCATTGTTGGTTGATTGAGGAAAATGACAGGAAACTAATGAGTTGAAAATTCCTCTTAGATGAATTTGATAGGTATGACTCACGTTAGAACGTGTAACAACCTTAGTCTCCCAAGGACCAGTGGTCAGCTGCTCTTTCTGGGTCTTTAGGCACATTAAACTCTGCATTCTCACGGGTATTTAGCAAAGTTGGTTGAGTTGGATTTACGTTTGGCTGTGTATGAGACCCAAGAGAGCAATCACTTATTGCTTGCAGTTAAAAGCCCGTGCTTCTAGCACTCTCAACAATAGCCAAATTATGGAAAGAGCCTAAATGTCCATCAACTGATGAATAGATAAAGAATTTGTGGTTTATATACACAATGGAGTACTACGTGGCAGTGAGAAAGAACGAAATATGGCCCTTTGTAGCAACGTGGATGGAACTGGAGAGTGTGATGCTAAGTAAAATAAGCCATACAGAGAAAGACAGATACCATATGTTTTCACTCTTATGTGGATCCTGAGAAACTTAACAGAAACCCATGGGGGAGGGGAAGGGGAAAAAAAAAAAGGAGGTTAGAGTGGGAGAGAGCCAAAGCATAAGAGACTCTTAAAAACTGAGAACAAACTGAGGGTTGATGGGGGGTGGGAGGGAGGGGAGGGTGGGGGATGGGTATTGAGGAGGGCACCTTATGGGATGAGCACTGGGTGTTGTATGGAAGCCAATTTGACAATAAATTTCATATATTGGGAAAAAATAGAAAAATTAAAAAATAAAAGCCCGTGCTTCTTTGGTGGGCCTGCTCCACAAATTGACCAGAGACTCAACCATTTGCTTTTCTGAGAATGAGATATAATTGGCGTCTAACATTATATTAGTTTGGGGTATTTGGGGTATTCAACGTGTGTATATATTATGAAAGGGACACCACAATGAATCTAGTTAACATCCATCGCCACGCATAGTTACGAAATTTCTTGTGATGAAAACCTCTAAGAATTTCTCTCTTAGCAGCTTTCACATATGCAGTGTGGTGTCGTTGACTGTAGTCACCATGGTACCTTGTGTCCTCATGACTTACTTATTGTACAACTGGCAGTTGGTACCTTTGGACCCCCTTCACCCATTTCACCCACCCCTAGCCCTGCCCACCGCCACTGGCAACCGCCAATCTGTCCTCTGTATCTACGAGCTCAGTGTTCTTTTCTTGGATTCTTACATATGAGCGAGATCATAACAGTATTTGTCTCTCTCTGGCTTCTTTCACTTAGCATCTTGCCCTCAAGGTCCATCCTTGTTGTTGCAAATGACAAGGTTTCACTCACGCGGCTGAATGATCGTTCCTTGTCTACATACACCACATCTTTATCCATTCAGCCATCGACGGACATTTAGCTTCTTTCCATGTCCTGGCCGTTGTAAATAATGCTGCAGCGGACGTAGGGGTGCAGATATCTTTTCAAGTTCACGATTTCATTTCCTGCAGATCAATCCCCAGAAGGGGAATTGCTGGATCGTATGGGAGTTCTGTTTTTAATTTCGTGAGGAAGCTCCGTAGTGTTTCCGTTGTGGCTGCACCGATTTTCATCCCGGCCGGCGGTGCGCGAGGGTTCCCTTTTCTCCACACCCTCACCCACACTTGCTGTCTCTTGTCCTTCTGATAACAGCCGTCCTGGCAGGTGTGAAGTGACATCTCATTGTGGTTTTGATTTGCATTTCCCTGATGATGAGTGACGTTCGGCACTTTTTCACATACCTGTTGGCCACCTGGATGTCTTCTTTGGCAAAATGTCCATTCAGATCCTTTGCCCCTTGTTTGATTAATTGTTTGTGTTTTTAATACTCTGGTTTCTCTTCAGATCGTATAAATCTTTCGCCTTTTACTAATTGTTTGTGTTTTTGCCGTTGAGCCTTAGGATTTCTTTATATCTTTTGGATATTAACCCCTTTTCAGATAAAAGAGTTGCAAATATTTTCTCCAGTCCGGCAGGTTGCCCTTTCATTGTGCTGATGGTTTCTTTTGCTGTGCAGAAGCTTTTCAGTTTGGTGTGGTCCTGGTTATTTATGTTTGTCATGAACTGCCTTTGCTTCTGGTGTCAAATCCAAAAAACCGTCGCCAAGACTAATGTCGCATTATGGTTTCAGGTCTTGTGTTCAAGTCTTTAATCCATTTCTAGTTCGTTTTTGTGGATGACGTCAGGGGTCCAGGTTCATTTTGTTTGTGTGGCTGGCTCGTTTCCCCAGCACCACTTATTGAAGAGACTGTCCTTTCCCCATTGTATATTCTAGGCTCCTTTGATGTCAATTAGTTGACCATATCTGTGTGGGTTTATTTCCAGGCTCTGTTCTGTTACACTGATCTGTGTGTCTGTTTTAACGCCAACGCCATACTGTTTTGATTACTGTAGCTTCGTAATACAGTTTGAAGTCAGCAAGCATGAGGCCTCCAGCTTTGTTCTTCTTTCTCAAGATTGCTTAAGCTAGTTGGGGTCTTTTGTGGTTCCATACAAGTTTTAAGATTATTTGTTCTACTTCTGTGAAAAATGCTGCTGGAATTTGAATAGGGATTGGGTTGAATCTCCATTGCTTTGGGTACTGTGGGCATATTACAGTATTAATTCTTCCAATCCATGAGCACAGAATATCTTTCCATTTATTTGGGTCTTCTTCAGTGTCTGTCATGAATATCTGACAGTTTTCAGCGTATGGGTCTTTCACCTCCTTGGTTAAATTTATTCCTAGGTATCTGATTCTTTTTGATGCAATCGTAAAGGGGATTGTTTCTTCATTTTTCTTTCTGATAGTTCATTGCTGGTGTATAGAGATACAATGGATTTTTGCGTATCGATTTCGTATCCTGCACCTTCACTGAATTTGTCTATTCTAACAGTTATTTTGGGGTTTCTATGTGTGATACCATGTCATATGCAAATAGTGAGAGTTTAATTCTACCTTCCCAATGTGGATGGCTTTTCTTTCTTTTTCATACCTAATTGCTCTGGCTAGGACTTCCGATACTGCATTGAATGAAAGTGACAAGAGTAGGGGCGCTTGGGTGGCTCAGTCAGTTGGGCGTCCGACTTCGGCTCAGGTCATGATCTTACGGTTTGTGAGTTCAAGCCCCGCGTCGGGCTCTGTGCTGACCACTCAGAGCCTGGAGCCTGCTTCAGATTCCGTGTCTCCCTCTCTCTGCCCCTCCTCCACTCACACTCTGTCTCTCTATCTCAAAAATAAATTAAAACATTAAAAAAAAAAAGTGACAAGAGTAGGCATCCTTGTCTTACTCCTGATCTTAGAAGAAAGGATTTCAGTTTTTCACTGTTGAGTGAGTTAGCTGTGGGCTGATCCTATGTGGCCTTTATTGTGTTGAGGTACTTCTCCTCTATACCCACTTGGCTGAGAGTTTTCATCATAAATGAATGTTGAATTTCGTCAAATGCTTTTTCTGCATCTAATGAGATGATCATACGGTTTTATCCTTCACTTTGTTAATGTGGTGTATCACATTTATTGATCTGCATATGGTAAACTGTTCTTGCTCCCCCTGGATAAATCCCATTCGATCCTTTTAATGTATTGTTGGATTCCATTTGCTAATATCTTGTTGACAGTTTTTGCATCTATGTTCATCAGGGATATTGGACTGTAATTTTCTTTTCTTGTGGTGTCTTTGGTTTTGGTATCAGGGTAACGCTGGTCTCATGGAATGAGTCTAGCAGTGTTTTCTCCTCTTCTGTTTTTTTGGAGACATTTGAAAAGGATTCATATTAATTCTTCTTTAAATGCTTGGTAGAACTCACCAGTGAAGCCGTCTGGTCCTGGACTTTTGCTTGTTGAGAAGTTTTTGATCCCTGGTTCAATCTCCTTAGTAGTAAGTGATCTATTCAGATTTCCAATTTCTTCATGATTCAGTCTTGGTAAGTTGTGTGTTTCTAGGAATTTATCCATTTCTTCTAGGTTGTCCAATTTGTGAGTGTATAATTGCCCATAGTATAGTCTCTTAATGATCCTTTGTATTTCTGTGTAACATCTCTCGTTTATGGTTTTATTTATTTGAGCCCTCTCTCTTTGTCTTGGTAAGTCTGGCTAAAGAGTCGTCAATTTGGTATATCTTTTCAAAGAACCAGCTCTTTGATCTTTTCCATTGTTGTTTGATCTTTTCCATTGTTGTTTTAGTCCCTATTTTACTTATTTCTGTTGTGATTTTCGTTATTTTCTTCCTTCTGCTAACTTTGAGCTTTGTTTGTTCCTGTTTTCCTGGTTCCTTGAGGTGTAAAGTTAGGTGCTTTCTTTGAGATTTTTCTGGTTTCTTGATGTTGGCATTTATCGCTATGAACTTCCCTCTTAGAACTGCTTTTGCTGTATCCCGTAGGTTCTGGGATGTTTTATTCCCATTTTCATTTGTCTCAGGGTATTTTTTAAATTTCTCTTGAGTTCTTCTTTGGCCCAGTGGTTGTTCGTTTTATGTTGTTTACTCTCCACACATTCGTGAATGTTCCAGTTTTCTTCTCGTGATTGATCTCTAATTTCATACCATCATGGTAGGAAAAAAGTTGCTCGATCTGATTTTGGTTTTCCTAAATGTATTAAGACTTGTTTTGTGGTCCCACATATGATCTATCCTGGAGAATGTTCCATGTGCACTCGAGAAGAATGTGTGTTCTGTTGCTTTGGAATGGAATGTTCTGGAAATCTTAAGTCCATCTGGTCCAACGTGTCATTTAAGGCCAATGTTGCCTTACGATTATCTGTCTAGATGACCTATCCATTGACAGAAGTGGGGCATTCAAGTCCCCTACGACTAATTTACTGCTGTCTATTTCGGATCTGTCGATATTTGCTTCATATATTTAGGTGTTCCTAGATTGATCAGAGTTTCAGCTGCTCTCCATTTTTCCTTGTACCTCATTGATGAGAAACAAGTCACACGAGCACACGTGACCGCAGAGGAAGCTGGGAAGGGCAGTCTTCATGCTGGGTGACCATATTCCCAGCTAGAAATTCTTTCCTGTAGAAGGAGAAGCAAAGGGGTGCTGAGGGAAGATTAAAATCAAAGTACAGTAACGGTTCACAGCCACTTGTGTATGTGATACTCTTTTGAGTACAGGAGATCAACATCATAACAGGTCATTTTTGCAGAAGTATTCGGGATTGGATCGGTTTTCGCAAGGGCCTCTCTTAATCCTTTGACTCCTGAATCTCCCCCTTGTGAAGTACTTGCTACTCCCCATCCTTTCTAACAGTCTCTTCTTCAGTTACCTCATAGACCAGAATTTTGTCAGTGGATTTGCGTGTGCTTCGAGCCGTCCTCCAGCATCCCTTTAATTAATTTCACAAAACCTTGCCTCTTTGACAAGATTTGCAAGCTCATTTTGCAATCCCCGTGCTTTCTGCTAGCCCGTGTCTTGCAGGAAGTGAGCGAGGCAAAGCGGGATAAACAGCAGTTTGTTCACGGGTGTTTCTGTGTGTTGGCTTCTCCGGGAACCTAGAGCTCAATTATAAACACCCTGAAAGGGATGAATTGCCTCCTCGGTTTTTACAAAATGCACTCGGTCCTAACTTTCAGCCCATGTCAGCTGCCCGACCGTGCTCTCTTACCTACCCACGAGTCAGAGTTCTATCGTGTTCTTGGAAGGAGATGCCTCCCCGCTCTTCACAAAGCCATTGAGAGCAAGGACTCTGCCTGGGTTCGAATCCTGATTCCACTACTTTTTTTTTTTTTTTTTTTTTGAATAGGCATTTTTTAATTTAAATTTTAGTTCGTTAACATACAGCGCAACATTGGTTTCAGGAGTAGAACCCTTACATACAACGCCCAGTGCTCATCCCAACGAGCGCCCTCCTTAACGCCCATCACCCATCTAGCTAGCCCATCCCCCACTCACCTTCCTCCATCAACATTCCGTTTGTTCTCTGTCGTTAAGAGTCTTTCTGATTCCGCTTTCTAACTGAGTGAGTTTGGACGAGTCATTGAACTTCTTAGTCTCGGTTACCGCAACTAAGGCTAAGGATGTTACTCAGCTCGTAGGGTTTTGTGAGGATCAAATACGTTAGAACCGTGATCCAGAGTAAGCCCTTAAGCGCTGTTAGCTCCGAGGATGGTGATGAGTTACACAAGCATCGTAGCATCGCACAACCTCCCCCAGACCAGTGTTCCCATGAACGTCACGATGGATAAGCTGATCCATTCAAGTTGTACACACGGATCCAAATTGGTAGCACACGCTCAACCTGTCTGGTGATCAGTAAAATGCCAATTAAGCCCACAATGGCCATAGCCAATGTTCAGAGGCCCCATCACAGCAAAGTCTGGCGGGGGGCGGGGGGCGGGGGGCGGGGGGGAGGGGATGTGGGAAAACAGGAAGCCCCACACATCAGCAGTGGGAATGCACATTGGCACCTCCACGCCAAGAAGCGATTTGGCAATTTCTGGCAAAGCGGAAATAAATCGAGGGCTGTGGGAACGAAGAGGAGGAAAAACGCACAGAGGTGGCAGTCACGGATTTCCACTCCGCTGCTTTGCGGGTGAGGGGGGACGCCTTTTCTGGCGCTTTCTGGCAAATTAGACAGAAGTGTCCATTGTCTTCTCGTGGGGGTCACGCCTTCTCCTTCCATGTTGCCATCTGAGTCTGGCCGTTCTGAGGCTGTGTCCGTGCCCAGCTTCTAGCATCTGGTACAGACGTTCGTAGAGATGTGGGCACTGGTGGTGAGCCTTCAGCCCCTCCCTCATTGTGTTCTAGAATGCACCGGCTGTGGAGGGGGGCACATCCACAAGAGGGTTCCTTTCCCCTCTTCATCCCCTCACCCTGCTTCATCGTCCTTCAGAGCTCCTGTCAGCGCTTAACATATATCTGTATATTTGTTGTTCAGCCTCCCAAGTTGGAACATGTCACCATCCCCCCTTCAGGACCCTGGTTCGAACCCTGCTTCATCCATCTCTCTGGCCCTTTCTACCACTAACATGCGTTCCGCCATTGATCTCACTGGTTACCTCCCTTCTGAAATGTCCGCTCACTGGGAGCCGGGACTACCTGAGCTGTCTTCTCCCGCATCCTGGTGCCTGGAAGAGGGCCTGCCCCATCATAGGTGCTTGGGGAATCGTGGCAGGACCATCATGGATGAGTCTGCAAATTCCATCCAGAGCCAGCAGCTCCCCCCCACCCCCACCCTCCACCAGCTTTCTATGCTCTCTCTTTTCTCTCCTGTCTCTCTCCTCCCCACCCCCCCATCCCACCGTCTCGGCCCCTCCTCCTTTCTTCTTGGCCCTTCTGCACACACACAGAGAAGAAAGGACTCGGATTCTTCCTGCGAAGCGTCCTCTGGGCCCCTGGTGCAGCTGTCCTGCCTTCACAATGGCGGCCTTCTCTGCACTTGGCCTTTCTCCTGGTTGAGCCCCCGCTCCCTTCCTCTCCCCTCAAGCGGGCTCACACACGCGTGCACACACTGGTCCCTTCTTCCCTCACCCAGCTGCCCCCAGCTCCGGCCTGGGGGTGTGACTGCCTCTCGAAGTAGACCCACCTTATGAGGCTCCCAGGCAGCCCCCCAGGGCCCAGGCTGGCCCAGGGCACCCACATTTGTCTTTAAACTCCCGATTCAGCGGTCACTCCCTTTCTCCAAGACCTTTAGGTTTCAAAACAAGTAAAACATTGGTGCAGGAGTCTAGAGAATTCGGCTCTGTTTCTAACTCTTTTGTAGCCTTGGGCTGAGACCCGCCCCCCTCTGGGCCTCAGTTTCCCCGTCTGTGCCTCAGTGTCCCATCTGTGCAGTCGAGTTACAACGTATACGTGTAAGTTATGCAGTGCCTTTAACAGGACTCCACCCTTGAGGGTCAGGTGACCAGTGCCCACACTTTTGGGGGGTGCTCCCTGGGGCCGGAAGAGAAAGGGGGCCACAGGAAAGACACAGATGGTCACGCTTACCAACTTCTCAAGGGCTGGGAGTGAGGCCGGTGGGTGGAATTTCTGTTTGCCCCCGACCGACGCGGGAGCTCTCTCTCTGTCCCTGCCCAGGAGCTGGTGTACGGGTTTCCAGTGGCCTCTGTAACAAAGCCCCACAAACTGGTGGCTTCAAAGAACGGAAATATATTCTCTCACGGTTCTGGAGGCCAGACGCCCGAAATCAAGTGTCAGCAGAGCCTCGCTCCTGCAGAAGGCTCTCGGAGAAGATCCTTCCTTGCCTCGTCCAGCTCCGGGTGGCCCTGGCAGTCCCCGGTGCTCCGTGGCTTGTGGCCACACTGCTCCAGTCCCTGCCTCTGTGTTCGCGTGGCCGCCTCCCTGAGGGTCCCTCTCTTCACATGGCCTTCTCCTGTCTCCTGTGCGTGTCCGTGTCCAAATTCCCCTCTTCTCGGGACACTTAGTCTCTGGGCGAGGGCCCACCCTAATGACCTCATCTTGATGACCATCTACAAAGACCCTATATCCAAATAAAGTCACATTCACACACACCTGGGGTTAGAACTTGAACGTGTATTTTGGGGGACCCGATTTCAGCCCCCATCAGCTGGGGTCTTCCGTGCACGCTGTCTTATTTAATCCCCACAGCGACGCGTTGACCTCCGTGCAAAGCTGCAGAGTCTTGAGTTAAACGCGGAAACCTTGCAAGCAAGCGGGGACCCTCAGAAAACCCGCTGCCTCCCCCTTCGTGGTCCGCTGTGGTCCTGGGTGTGGAGCGCTGCGGCCGCCCAGCCCGCCGGTGAGTGGCTTTGGTTCTGCTCACCGGGGTCTCTAACTCCCATTTCACTCAGGGAGTCTCTGACTTGGGTGGGCAGTTGAAAGAGTCGTGGAAGTCGAATAAAAGTGAGAGGCAGGGTGACTACGCTCGATGGATGTTTAAAGCCTACCTACCGAGCTTCCAAGAGTTTGAGAGGGTTTTCAGGCTAAGTGTGACCTCTCACAGCCTCTCCCTGGTCCTAGCTGCAACTCCCCAGAACATTCTAGAAGGACCAACACTAGAGCTGCTGGGCCCAACATGGCAGCCACCGGCCACTGGGAACTATTTAATTTTAAGCTAATTAAAAACAAATCACGTTAAAAATTCTGTTTCTTAGTCACACGGGGCGCGTTTCAAGTGCCCAGTGGGTGCACGTGGGTGCCAGATTGGATGCTGTAGATACAGAACGTTTTCCATCATCGCAAAAGGTTCTGTAGGACAGCCTCGGGGTAGCGTGTCGTTCAAGCAAAATCTTTTTGGAGGGGGGCACGCAAACCTTCCAGAATATAAAAAGAATGACAACAGTGATTTTTAAAAGGCAAGTTGTTCTGGGGCACCCTGGCGGCTCAGTCGGTTGAGCGTCCGACTCTTGGTTTCGGCTCGGGTCGTGGTCTCGCGGTCGGGGGATCGAGCCCCACATCTGGCTCCAAACTGAGCGTGGTTGAGAGCCTGCTTGGGATTCTCTCTCACGCTCTCCCTGCCCCTCCCCCGCTTGTGTGTGTGCACTCTCTCTCGCTCTCAAAAAGAAGTTTTTTTTCATTAAGAAAAAAATGCGAATTGTTCTTATCGAGCCTTGGCCATGCCCAGACCTTGCTCCTGGTGCGTTACGTGATTTACCTTAATGCTCACACACGCCTTTGAGGCGGATGCCTCTCCTCCTTCCTGTACTGTTCCCCCTCAAGTCTGAGCACGGCGATCTGGTTCCTTTGCCCTTCCTCTCCAGGCCTTCCCAGGCCATCCTGTGGCTGGGTCATGGGTCAGGTTTCAGGACCAAGGGCAGCTATACGGGAGGGCTCCAAGCTGGGGCCTGTGGGCCCACCTGTCCTCATTCTCTGAACACTTGGCACATCCCAGCCCTTGGCCAACAGATCACTTCCGGCAGAACCCTCTGTGCTGTTGCAGGGGGAGATCAGAGTAGGAGGGCTTTCAGCAAAGGAGGGGAAACTGGGCACCCCTACGCGTCAGCCCACCCAAGGCCGAAGAGGGGTCTGCTCTCTGCCAGGCCTGTGTGAGCCCTTTTCTACCCAGAGAAACCAAAGTCCAGCGTCTAGAGGGGCCAGGTGGGGAAGGGGGCACCGCCCCACAGCCCAGCCAGATGTGCCCATTGGATGATGGGTGGGCCCAGAGGTGCCAGATCTTCTGATTCGTCAGAAGTGTGGTACCCAGATTTTTATGTGAAATTGTCCAGATTTCAAATGTGGACTGTTTGCTGTACTTTAAAAAAATAAAATAGGGGCGCCTGGGTGGCTCAGTTGGTTGAGCTTCCGACTTCGGCTCAGGTCATGATCTCACGGTTCGTGGGTTCGAGCCCCTCTGAGCTGTCAGCACAGAGCCTGGAGGCTGCTTCAGATTCTGGGTCTCCCTCTCTCTCTGCCCTCTCCCACTCATGCTGTCTCTCTCTGTCTCTCAAAAATAAATAAACATTAAAAAAATAAAAACACCAGGCAAACCCAAAGCAAACACACCTGTGGGATGGATTCAGCCCACAGGCCACGGGTTTGCAAACTTTTTTCTAACCTGGTGGTTCCCGAGGGAGCACACTGCCCCCTAGGGGCTCAAATCTATGAAAGCGTTTCTGGTGGTTCTAAAAGTTGGGGATGCTGCTGGCCTCCTGGGGGGGCAGCAACCAGAGACTTTTCGATGGCCTGTTGTGCGCAGGAGAGCCCCACGGGGCTCCCATGTTGCCTTGGGCTCCTCGTGGCTTCTGAATCTTCCGCCAGATCATCGTATGAGGGGATTCTTTTACGTTTATTGTGATCTGAGCCTTAACCCTAAATCCATTTTATACGTAAACACTCTGAATTGTCCAGGAAGCTAAGTGAGAAGTAAACGGAAGGACTATCATACCTCAATACAGAACTTTTCCAGGAGTCATGCCGTATTACTGAAAATCTCGGCGCTGAGGGCGGGGCCACCAAAAATATTTGAATGGCCCCTGCCTCGGGCCCACCCAGTCTACACCTGTTCCTCACGCTCCTCCGAATCTGCGTCTCGGTCCAAGCCCCAGACTGTTCCCTCACCTCTCCTTGATGGATGTGCTCAGAAGCTCATGCTGAAATTTTTCTTTGTTGTAAATTGCCTTCCTCTTACTCTGCTTATAGACTGTAGTTAGAGCATCGTATTGATGTTTTTGGAAATGATGTGCCTAAGTGGCTTTTGTTACGTGTAGATTTCTTCCAGGAGAGTAAGGGACTGTTACAAAATACTTGTCATAGAAATGGACATCAGCCTAATGGCATTGAGCGCCGCTCTTTGAAGGATCAGCTTCGTGTCAGCGTCCTCCGAGGTGATAATTAAATATCCCATGATCGACAGTCTCCCCAGGCCTTGTTCTGAGGGTCTGTTGTGGATTTTCTCCCCACCTCCCCACCCCCTACCCGCTCCATCCTTCTGGACAAAACCATGCTTTAAAAGGGGCAGAAAGATTTTCAAATACAGCCCTTGCTGATGTTGACTCGGCCGGTGATAAAACCTGTCCCTAGTGCTGGGGGAGCCTGCCCTGCCCAACTCGTCAAGTTTCCAGAACATGCATGGGCCCCCGGCTTCATCTGCTGGACATGCACGGCCCTCCCAGGGAGTGTGCGGCCAAGGCCAGCATTTAATTCGAGGCCCAGGCAGTCCGCCCTCCACCTCTCCAACCACGACAGCTCAGTCTTCCTCGATAGCAGCGACCTCACCAGAAACAGGCAGGCGGCATGCAGGAGTGAAGGGACATGGCAGACAGCAGCCTTCAGCCTCTGTGCTTATTCCTTGCCCCTGCCTCTCCCCAGCCATTAGCTATTTCTCCTCCCCACCCAGCATCAAGAGGAAGGAAGCTTTGAAAAATGGAATTCTGGGGCATCTGGTGGCTCAGTTAGTTAGGCATCCAACTTCGGTTCAGGTCACCATCTCACGGTTCGTGGGTTCAAGCCCTATGTGAGGCTCTGTGCTGACAGCTCGGAGCCTGGAGCCTGCTTCGGATGCTGTGTCTCCCTCTCTCTCTGCCCCAACCCCGCTCGTGCTCTGTGTGTGTGTGTCTCTCTCTCTCTCTCAAAAATAAATAAACGTTAAAAAACAAAAAGTTGTTAAAAAAAAAAAAAAAGAAAGAAAGAAGAGAAGAGGAAAATGGAATTCTGATCATGTCATTCCCTGTGCGAGACCCTCCCCTGGCTCACCTCTCTTAGAATAAACTCACCACTCATGAAAGCTGCCAAGGCCTTGCACAACCTCGTCCTGCTCCCCTCTCTGGCCACATCTCCTACCTCTCTTCCTTTCTAACAGCACTCAGATCCCTTCTGCTTCCCCGACCTCCCTGCGTGAATTAGCCCTCCCCAACCCCTGTCAGCCTCTATCATGATACCTTGCTTTATGTCCTTTGTAGGATTTATCATCCCGTTGAAATTATCTCGGCTGTTGTGAATTTAGTTCTTGCCTGTTTTGTTCATACTGTATCCTCATATCCAGGAACAGTGCCAGGCAGGTACTGGGTACCCAATAAAGATTTGAATGAATGGATGACGCTTCAGCCTTAGGCTTGAAGCAGAAAATGAGAACAAAATGGAATTTGGATTACTGTCTCCCTTTCCCAGCATTCAGAAATATGAGTGCAATTAGTTCAGGAAAACTTAGCTGAGTCCCCATACTCAAACATTGTCATCAGAACCCATCTTTCTGCTTCTCGGATTTTCTTTCATCTGGCTTAACTTTATTCCTTGGAAGGTTCTCCTTTGTGACCTTAAGATGGCCCTCACAGACCCCGCCCCTCCAGCACAGCGACCATGGCTAACAGAGAGAACCTCTTCCTAGTGCTCTAGCGAAAGTCTCAGGGGAGGCTTTCATTGGCTCAGCCAGGGTCACGTGCCTCTTCTCTACCCAATCACGGTGGCCAGGGGAGGTGGGACACCCTATGCCTTGCCCAGGAGCTGGGAGCTAGAATATGCACCTCAGAAGGCACAGTTACTAAAAGGCAGGAGAATGGATGCTGGGCAGAAAAATAGAACAAGTATCTATTACAGAAACCCAAATCCGGCTTCCCCCCTCAAGGGGCAAGTGGGAGGAGGGCATGTTGCCCAGCTCTCTGCTTCCAGCACAAGATGCCTCCTTCGTGGGTAGTTACACCCCCACCTTCCTCACCTCCTTTTCCCACAGTTCTCCATTCAGCCAGATCCCATCTCTGGCATCCAGAACTTTTACAACGTTGATTTATCACTTTGTGCAGCAGTCCGCGTTTGGTGTCTTTTCAAAAGCGGAAGAAAGAGACCCGTGTTATAACCTTGCGAGCAGCCCAAAGTTAAAAAGATCTGGTTCCAGAATATCAGAAACGCCCCGGCCCTAAGAGCTTTGGGGCTCAGGGTTTATTTAAGGCATATCTTCCCAGCCCTGCTTCCTCAGCCAATTTGTCTGCCAAAAAAACAAAGACTTCAGTCCTGTGGCATTTTGCATCTAATATTTATAGCGTTCTAGAGTTTGCAAAAGCATTTCCTTCTCACTTATCACTTGTTCCTCAGGAGACCCCAGCTCCACCTCCAGAAAGTTAGAGGGATTGTTTTCCTCTGCCCAGATCAGGAGCCCCTAAAAGCCACACGGTGCATGGTGAAGGTCTCACAACTCAGAGCCGTCTTGTGGGCGACAGGGGTGGGATTGAACCTTAGCCTGGACCAGCTCGGCTTCTATTCTGCGCCCCTTGGGACTACATGTGGGTCTTGCAAGATGGCAGCCAGCAGCCTGAGTTCACACTTCAACCCCGAAGATGTTCTGTTTGAATTATAAGGTGGTGTTTTTTTTTAATCTGGAAATTTCAGCAAAACATTCGGCCTCCATACTTTGCTTTAAAATGGGGCAGAGGGGGCGCCTGGGTGGTTCAGTTGAGTGTCCGACTCTCGATTTCGGCTCGGGTCATGATCCCAGGGTCATGGGATCGAGCCCCGAGTTGGGCTTTGCCCTGAGCATGGAGCCTGCTTCAGATTCATTCTCTCTCTCTCTCTCTCTCTCTCTCTCTCTCTCTCTCTCTCTCTTTCTTTTTTACTCTCTCTCTCCCTCCCTCCCTCTGCCCCGTCCTCTCTCTCTCAAAAAAAAAATTAAAAATAGATAGATAGGTAGGTAGATGATAGACAGTTGATCTTGCCAAATATCAGCAACATTCCTAGACAGTAGGGGTCAGCAGACTATAGCCCACAGAAGTTTGGGAGCTGTTTTTATCAATAAAGTTTTATTAGAACACAGCTCTTTCATTTACCTATTGTCTATGGCTGCTTTCACTCTGTCGTGGCAGAGTTGAATAATTGCAGCGGAGACCATGTGGCTGCAAAGTGAGAACTGCAGTCCGACCCTTTGCAGGAAAGGTTTGCTCTCCACTACTAGATGGCAGCAGCCAGCTGGATCTGGGGCACAGCTCCCCCCGCCCCCCCCCCTTCCCAGTATTTGTTAGGATACAGGTACAGCTGAGGGTGCTTTGGTCCCCAAAGAACAGTGGTTTAGAGGTGGTAGGTGCTTATTTTTCTCTCCTTCCACGGTCTGGGCATTAACAGCGCAGGGATGATAACAGTCTGCGATGTTGCCCCACCAACCCGGGGGGACTGCCCCTGTCCAAAACGGCTCACCACGCCCACATCCAGCGAACGGGAAGTAGGAAATACGGGGGGGGGGGGGGGGGGGGGCACACCCACTTCCTGTGGGAACTCCCACCACTCCCACCCATGTCTCCACCAAAAGTTGATCATGGCCACAGCCAGCTGGGAGGGAGGCTGAGAATGTCACCTCCACCCCGGCAGCCTTGTGCCCAGCTAGTAATACTGTTTCTGTGGAGAAGAAGCAAATGGGCACTGGGGTGACACGGCCGACTCTGTGGGAGTTCACAGGCAAGGCTAGAACCTCCGGTCCCCACACACCTCTCCTTCTCTTATCCTTGGTCCGTTTCGTTCCTCTACCAGAGCAACTGAATCTCGTTTGAGTTTCTGTGCCAGGTCGTAAATGATGTACACTCTCTCCCCGGGGAGGAGGAAGAAAGGGATGTGATGTATTCCAAGGGCAGAGGGAAGGTTGCAGGCATGGGATCCTAAAAAGTGCGTCCCCTTCCCGCATACATTAGCGATTGGGAAATCACTGAGCTCAGTACATTCCTAGATCCGTTCAAAGTGCTGGGCCAGGGAGAGGCTGAACTGTACTTTGGAAGCTGGAGTGCCCGGCGGGGACCGTGGGCAGGATTCTCGCTCGTCTTGGGGAAAGAAACACCGTCGTCTTTGACGGCATGAGCTGGGTCGATCCCACCAAACTCCTGGAAGTACTTCCTACATCCGGCCTCCCGCTTGGTTCTCCTCCTACCCCACCTGCAGCTTCTCTCCAGTCCGCGGGGCTGCTGTCCTCCCATCCTGACCCCTTATTCCGGAGCCCGGGGCCCTCTTCTCCTGCAATACGCATTCCCTAACTGGGGATTTTACCCCTTGGAGAGCCACGTGCCCCCCTTGGCATCTGTGCGGACCCTTTTCAGAATACGCTCAAAGTTAAATGCGAAGAAGAAAATACACAGGATTGCAGAGGAAGCCAGTTATGTCAAAATACATTCATCACAATACTGTCGAACTGTGATACGTGTGTTTCTTCCCACGTTCAGTGACATGACGTGGTGGTTATTGAGCAGATAACTGGTAGGTCTTAACAACTCGCATGATTTCATAGTAATGCTGGCTTCAATGATAGTTTGAGAGGTCTGTTCATTGGAATGCGATGTGAAAATATCTGACTTCTGGTGACCCAGGCACAGGTACTAACTACTGTGACTGTGACTTGTCACCTTCATTTCTTATTGAAGGAGATGCTAGTTAGGGGATAATGAAAACAAACACACATGTAGTTTTTCCATCCAAATTCAGGAACCACAGATTAAGAACCCCTTCCTTAGGTGATCTCATTCAATTCCATGGTATTAAATGCCGTCCAAATGCTGACCCCTCCCACGTTTCTACTCCCAGCCCAGACTTTGCCCTTGAACCTGAACGCACGCATATCTCCAGATGCCCTCTGTCTCCACCTCCGCTAACCGACTAACGAGAACCTCAAGGTTAACGTGACGGACCTCAAGCTCTTCGTCACCTCCACCACAGGACCTGCCCCTCCCGCGGCGCCCCCTTCCTAGATGATGACGGGTGTCCTTGGTGCCCAGGACAGAAACCTCCAAACTGTCCTTGACTCCTCTCCTTTCCCACACCACATCTAATCCATCCACAGACCTTGGCAGTTCCACCTCCAAAAATAGCCTGAAACCAGCCGAGCCCTCCACCCCCGCCCGCTTACAACCATCCCGGCCTCTCTCCTGAATCACGGTGACAGCCTCCGGGGGTCCCGCCTCCCCGCTTCATACTGTCCTCAATCCTAGAACATAAGCGCCACGAAGATGTGGTTTTAGCTGTTCACATGCTTCCTTTTGTTCAGTGGTGTCCCTGGTACCTAGAACCAAGCCTAGAGCAAAAGCGGTGCTCTTCTGAATGTTGAATGAATGAATGAATGAATGCACATGTAACATCCTGATAAGTAATGTTAAACTACGAACGGCGAGCAGCATTGGGGGCAGTTTCCCTGTGTTTCCTCATTGAACGCTCCCCAATGACTTTGTCAGGCAGGCATATTATTCTCCCCATTTTATGGTTGGGAAGACTGAGCTGGTAGGTCAGAATAGCTGGACTTAAACCCAGGCCGTCAGGTCCAGAGCCCCCCATACGCAACCTCACGCCCGACTACCCCCAAGATAGAAACACCCCTCACGCCCCACACGTCTGGCAAGAGTCCCGGGGATGATGTCCGGCTCCGCCCCGCGTTCCCATGCTGACGCTCTGAGAAAGGCCAGGCCCTCGGGCTCTGGGAATGGCCTTCCCTCAGCAGCCCACGGGCAGATAAAGCTTGGGAGAGTTCATGGGGAATGAACTGGGTGTGGGAATCTCTGTCCCGCCTGGAATTCCAGCAGGAGGCGCTCTGGAGAGGGTAGTCGGGGGCCTGTTAAGGAGCAGGGTCTCTGGGATAACAGGGTCCGTTTGTCCTTTGTGCCTGACTTCAGCTGTCGAGCAGTCCACTTGCTGTTGCCTTTGTCCCTGCCCCCCACCCACCCACCCGGGGGACAGTGACGGGACGTGCCATTCTGCAGAGATGTGGTCCCGCAGAGACGTGGTCCCGCAGGGATACAGTCCTGCAGGGATGCGGGGCAAAGGTAGTGTGGAGACAGCCCCCCGGGGTTTGAGTCTCAGTTCTGCCACTCACCAGCTGTGGGACGTTGGGCACAAAAAGGACTTCACCTCTCTATGCCTCAGTTCCTCCGGCTGTAAACTGGGGACAAAAACCGCGTCTGTCTCATTGGGTCGTCGTGGAACATCGTCATCCTCTAACCTAGCGGTTCTCAGAGTGTGCCCCCAGGAGCCCTGGACCCAAAACCATTTTCTCGATGATACGGAGACAGGATCTGCCCTTCACCCTTATTTGCTTCCAGTTTGCAGTGTTCTCTGAGGGTGCATAACATACCCACAGTTCTCTAAAAAGGGCACGAAAATACCCCTCTCCTTTCTGTGTGCGTATCCAGCAAGGCTGGACTTTTCTTGAAACATCACCAAAACAACATATCTCACCAGGCTGCACGCAGGAGTAGACCTGTCCACTCCAATCCAGCTGTCTTCTGCTAAACCGGACTCCAGAGAGACTGGCAAAAATGTAAAACAGTGCAGCTCTCCTCACTGATTTTATTTTGTTTTGCTAAAATGCTTACCGTTTAAAAAAAAACACATACTAACAAGTAGGTTTATTATTACCATTTTTAGATAATGTGTTTGAGACTTGTCAGTTCTCTGACATGGTAGAGATCGCTAGGTAGCTAATGGGGGTCCTCAAGAATCGTTCAGAGTCACTAAGAGTCTAAAGGGACCTTGGTAACCGAACGATCGAGGACCGGGGCTGCTGACTGGCCCTGGCCTTGGGCTCTTCCTCAGTTTTGCAGGGCACCCCACAGTGAGTCCTGCCCCACGTGGATTAAATGGATCCAGATTCAATCGAACAGATGCCACGAAATCAAACAGAAACACAATGATGTAAGAATTCTCCCTGCTTCTCCACTCAGAGATGATGTAGCCGCGTGATGGGCGACGGGAATCTGCTCTTACCCCGGGGGGGTGTGGTTCCCCCCCCCCCCGCCTCCTATAACCTGGGTGTTCGGTGGGTCCGTCATTTGCTCATTTGTGCCGCAAACGTCTGTTGAGGTCTCACTGCTTCCCAAGCTCTGTTCTAGATGCGGGGACACGGGCGGGAACGAGGCACGCAGGAAGCCCTGACCTCAGGGAGCTGATGCTTCTCGTTGGGCAGGCAGGTGATAAAAACCAGAAGACAGTTGCATTTGTCGGGTGGCCAGAAATACCACGGAGAAACAAAGCGAGGAGAAGAGGGAGCACCAGGGTAGGGAGAGACCATTATAATAGGGTGGTTCGGGATGTAACCCAGGAAGGTGATATTTGAGCGAGTGCCTGGAAAAGGTGAGGAAGCGATCCAGGCAGGCGTCTGAGGAAGGGGGTCCTTCAGAGGGAACAGCGAGGGCAAAGGCCCTGAGGCAGAAATGAACTTGGGCCTGGGAAGACAGGAGGAGGCCGCTGTGGCTGGAGGAGAATGGATCAAGGCAAAATGAGGGAGATGAGGCCAGAGAGGGGACGCAAGACAGATCCCATGGAACCTTGCAGGCCGTGCCAAGGAGTCTGGATTTTAGTGAGGGTGTGATACAGAGCCACTGAAGGGTTTCACGCAGGGCTGTGGCTTTATCGGATTTGTGATTTATCAGATGCCTTGTGGCTACAGTGGCAGAAGACGAGGGAGGAGGCTCCGACAGGGTCCAGGTGGGCGAAGGTGTGGCTGGGACCCCAAGCCGGTCACCGGGAGATGCGGGAAGGGCTCCGTCCTGGGTCCATGCTGAAGGGCGAGCCTCCGTGAAAGGCCGTCGGTGGACGTGAGTGGGGACAGAGGAGCCAAAGACCCTGGCCTGGAGAGTCTGGCACTTGCTGGAATGTCGGGAGAGAGGCAGGTGCGGGGCACCGAGCAAGAGTCCAGCCTGATCCGCCTGTTGGGCACCAAACGAGTTGACCTGAAGGTAGATAATGAAGTTTGTAATCATCGAAACGACACATAAAAACGGGGAAACGCCTGAAAGAGGCCCACAGACGTCTGGAACGTGGAAGGTGTCACGAGAAGCAGAGACCAAACCCCTGGCGTGTGAGATGCAGTGGTTTGTTCTGGGCAAGATGGACTTTCCAGAGGGTTCTACTTCATGTTTCGCTGGCCTCTCCGAACTGCTCTGGCAAACGTCGCTTATCGTCGTTGGCTCGGCTCTGCGCTCCAGCCCATCTTTGCCAATAGATGTGGGTCGTGCCCGGCCCGTTGCTCTGTGCGGCGTAAACGTCCTCGCCCAGGCTCGTTCCAGAGTCTCGGAGGGGCCTGGTTATTTTTCCGAGATGCTGTCACCTCTGGTGTCTATTTTCATTTCTCCAGAGACCCGTGTTTTCATCCCCAGCTCAACCCCCAAAAAGGAAGCGGCTTCTGTTTTAGGGACTCTGGGCCAGACATCATCTCATTGGTTGCCGTTCCCATTTTATAGATGGAATTACCGAGGCTGAGAGAGAGCCACTCACTTGCCCCAGGAGACCCAGGCCCTCCGACTCCGGAAACCAGGCCCTTGAGGGCCACACTGCACCACCCCCCGCCCCTGCATCACTGGAGACCCGCACCCAGCCCAGGGTTTCTCAGCCCGAGCTCCGGGTCCTTGTCTGTGGTGAGGGCCGCCCTGTGCCCGGTAGGGTGGTTAGCGCGTCTCTTGTCGGGCCAGCAGCAGTCTATCCGACAACTGGGACAACCCACAGTGTCTCCAGACATTGCCCGGTGTCCCCGGGGAGCACTCGCCCCAGCTGGCCCGATCCTTGTTAAGAGTACTCTGACACGGGAGAGAGGGAGGCTTGAGACCCTGGTCAGCGGCAGCTTTGAGCTGTGTGGCCTGTGTCTCACGCCCAAAACCGTTGACCCGGTCACCTCGTCAGCAGCTGTGACTATGTGTCCGCTCCAGGCCAGGTACGGGAGGGTACCGCAGCGCCCGGAAGGGGCCCGTGCCCGGGGACATGATGATAAACGAGGAAGCAAACACCCACGGGTGATTTCAGAGAGTACTGAGGGCCACAGAGAAGGTAAACAGCCCGGCACAGGAGGACGGGGACCTTGAGGCGGGGCGATCCGGGCCAGCTGCTCGGACGAGGTGCCATCTGATCTGAGACATCCCAGTGAGTAGGAGCCAGTCCACGTGAGGGGGGGCGCAGGCGCATGTCTGAGGTAGAGAGAGGAGCAGGTGCCAATGCCCTGGGGTGGCAGTGTGTTGGGCGCGCTTTAGGGAACGAGAGGCCGGGAGTGGCTAGAACGGAGGGAGCAGAGGGGCGAGCAGTGGGAGACGGGGGCAGAGGTAGCGGCACTCGCGGGCAGCCAGGCCCTGAAGGGGGAGGGCAAGAGCGGTCTCAGGTTCAGAAGGGTCTTCCTGGCTGTTTGGGGGTGACTGCGTTACGGGAAGGCAAAAAGGGACGCGGCAAGATGAGGGGAGGCCGTTTCCACTGTGAGCGAGGAAATGAGGATAAAGAAGCAAGACACGTTTCCATCACTTTTGAGACCTTCCCACCCTGAGGGCCTTTTGCCTCTTTTATTCGGAGTCCCAAACACGGGATCTGGGGAGTCAGGTTGCAGCTGTTGAGCAACTGTCTCCTCGGGGGGCCTTCCAAACCGCCAACCCTTTCTCTGCCTCGGAGTCTCCTAGCTCAAGATGCAAAGTCCCAGAGTAGAGTCTGATTGGCCAAGCTCAGCCATACACCCACCCCTTAGGTGGGAAGGAGCACCCTGATTGACATCTGGGACCTTTGTATTTGGGAAGAACCAGGGATGCGGTGGCTGTGGCTTTTCAGGGGTTCCCTGAAGGAAAGGCGTGTGCGTGTGTATTCGTGCATGTGTGGGTATGTTTGCTCCAAAATACGGAGGAAACTCCCAAGTCAAAATGGATAAACATTCATTGAAATATTTAGATCTGAATGTAAATCACGAAACGTAGCATGATTCAACCAGTCAACTCTGGAATATTTCGACTCATAGTTGTTTATCCATTATTGCTAATGTAGGCTGTGGGGAGAGACGGTGTGGGGACAAATGTGCCTTGGGAGACGCCAGTGTCCTTAAAACAGCCCGGCTGACAGCTCCATCCAGATGGCCCACGAGGGGCGGGAGAAAGCTCCCCACCGGCAGTGGGTACTCTAAGTCCCACCAGTCCCGCTTGCTGGGCACTTCTCCACATTCCTTACACCTGTTGGTTCCTTCCCCCCGCATGATGGTAGGCAGTGGCTTGCTGTCATTGCTGTGCACCAAGGCACAGAGGGGTGAGGTCACTTGCCTGGGGTTCCACAATCGGGAGGTGACAGACCAGGAGACTCTGGCTGCAGAGGCACGCTCTCGGCCATTCTGTGTCGCCTCCCGCGTCACCCAGACAGCGGACTAACTCGTGGCTGTCCTGAGGTTCAAGGGTGCAGCACAGAGAGATGCCCCCAGGATTCCTGTTGCAGAAACCCTCCGTCGCCCCCGTATCCAAAACGATGCTTTCATCTGCCCTCCTGTGCCAGGTTTACCGCCAGCTAATCTCAGTCTCCAGTCCCTGCAACACACGGCTTTTAGAGACCACAAATGCGATTATGACGAGGCAATTTCAGTTAGATTCAGGGCTGGGAGAGATAACAGAAGGGCCTGGTTCTCCCATCAGACTCTGAATGGCTCCCCAGCAGCACTTAACTCAGACAAATGGAGGAAGCAGCCGGGAGGGGAACGGGCACAGCAGCTTTCCGCTGAAGGGCCGCCTGCCCCGGCCGACAGGACCGGGAGGGAGGGTTTCAAACGGACTTGGGGGTTAATAAATCCCTTTAAAGTTGGCGGCGAGGGAGGGTGGATTTTGACATCGGTCTCTGCAAGGACTCTATTAAATAAGGTATTAATGGAGCAGGGAGGGGGACCCATTGGTCATGAGGAAACTAACGCTTAGCGGGCCTACGTCGTGTGCCGGGTCTGAGCAGTACAGGCATGTCTCAGAGATGTCGCGTGTTCAGTCCCAGACCGCCACAGCAAAGCCAACAGAGCACTAAAGCAAGCCAAAGGAATTTTCGGTTTCCCCGTGTGTAGAAAAGTGATGTTCACATTAAGTGTGCCATAGTGTCGTAAAAAAGCAGTGCCTGGGGGCGCCTGGGTGGCTCAGGCCATTAGGCGTCCGGCTCTTGGGGTCGGCTCAGGTCGTGATCTCACGGTTTCGTGAGTTCGAGCCACGCATCGGGCTCTGTGCTGATGGCAGGGAGCCTGCTTGGGGTGCACTCTCTCTCCCTCTCTCTCTCTGCCCCTCCCCCACTCACGCTGTCTCTGTCTCTCGCAAAGAATAGAGTTAAAAAAAATTGTTTTAATAAAAAAAAAAAAGCAGCGCACATACCTTAATTTAAAAATATTGCTAAAAAATGCTCGCCATCATCTGAGCCCTCAGTGAGTCGTAGTCACTGATCGCAGATCACCATGACATATGTAACAGTGGTGAGAAAGTTTGGAATGTTCCAAGAATGACCAAAACGCAACACAGAGACACAAAATGAGCAAAATGCTGTTGGGGAAAAAGGGTGCCAGTAGGCTTGCTGGACTCGGGGTTCCTCACGCTTTCAATTTGTAAAACATGCAGTGTCTGTGAAGCACAATTAAACAAAGCGCGTGGGGCGCCTGGGTGGCCCAGGCGGTTAAGCCTCCGACTTCGGCTCGGGTCATGATCTCACGGTCCGTGGGTTCGAGCCCCGCGTCGGCTCTGGGCTGACAGCTCGGAGCCTGGAGCCTGCTTGGGATTCTGTGTCTCCCTCTCTCTGCCCCTCCCCTGCTCGCACTCTGTCTCTCTCTTTCTCTCAAAAATAAACATTAAAAAAAAATTTTTGAATAATAAAAATAAAGCGAAGCACGAGACCACTTGGTGTGCCCAGATGTGTGTGTTAGTTCGGTCAGCAAACCCACGACATGGGTACTGTCACCTTCCCCATTTTACAAATGGAGAAACTGAGGCATCAGAAGATTAAACTAGTTGCCCAAGGACACACAGCTTTCAGTGTTGCAATGTATCTCCGAAAGCCCCCCCTTTTTTAAAAAATTTTTTTAATGTTTATTCCTTTTTTTTTTTATTTTTTTAAATGTTTATTTATTTTTGAGACAGAGACGGAGCATGAGTGGGGGAGGGGCAGAGAGAGAGGGAGACACAGAATCGGAAGCAGGTTCCAGGCTCCGAGCTGCCAGCACAGAGCCCGACGCGGGGCTCAGACTCACAGACAGTGAGATCATGACCTGGGCCAAAGTCGGATGCTTAACCGACTGAGCCACCAGGCGCCCCATCTGAGGGCCCCTTTAACGTGGAGTGTTTTTGCTGGCGTCCTTCCTCTGGGACATCTGCACCCTTTCTGTCGTGATCACATTGTATCGGTGACTGAGCTGTCTGGCTGCAAATGGAGAGCTTCCCGCCCTGTGCGTGTTGACCATCCCCACGGTCGGCTTCGTTTCCTCTCGGGCTCCTTTTCCCTTCCCCTCATGTTTCCGCTTCAGCTAGCTTTTCATTTCTTGCTTGCTCTCTCTCATCTCTGTTGGCCACTTCTCCTCTTCGACAATCCACTTTTGTAAGGGGTCTTGTAGACGTATCACCAGGAGACAGGGAGGCAGCCCAGCCACGCGCTCTGTTGTCTGTGCGTGAACCGAGTATCAGATGCACGGGGACCGGTCACCGACAGACTTTGCAAGAAATGACGTGACCGGCCCCTGGTCCTGATGTGCGTGTTCCTTACACAGTGATTGGTGGACTGGAGGGCCAGTAGCCACGTGTGCACCTTGTGCAGTTACAGTTAATGAGCCTCGGTGGCTAAGTCAGAACCACGTGGTGGGAGACTGAACTGGGGAAAGTGACATTTGCGTGTATCGGGACCACGCAAGGCGAGGACCGCCTGTGACTGGCTGCTCTGTTCTTGTTGTCATTGCCGTTGGGTCGGGAGCCCCCTCGCTGCCTTGGCCCAGTTCAGAGTCTACTTCTGGCACCTGTTTCTCCAGATTAAACACAGCCCTGTTTCAATCCCTGAGGGATCCCTCACCCCGCACAAGGAATTTTGCTCATAACACCAAGGGTCGAAAATCCCTTCCTACAAAGGGCCGGAGAGTAAATGTTTTGGACTTGCAGCCACACGGTCTCTGTTGCAACAAGTCAACTCTGCCATCGTAGTGTGCACGCAGCCGTAACGACTATATAAACACATGGGTGTGGCTCTGTTCCAGTAGAAGTATTTACAAAAACAGGTGGCAGCCAGATTTGCTTTGCCAAACCCTGCTCTCCGCTAAGCGTCTCATCTGCTTTTCCTTGGGTCTTTTGATTGCAAGTGCGAGAGCTCAACTGAAAAACTGAATTAAGCAAACAGAACAACCACCCCCTCTTGGTGGCAAGATGGCTGCCAGCAGCTTCAAGTTTATGTCCCCATCAGCTTTAAGCCATCTCCAAGAACGTCCCTTTTCCGGCAGCTCCCTCAAAGTCCCAGGGCTCACCCTCATTGGCCCAGCTTGGGTCACATGCCTGGCCCTGAACCAATGACAGGTAGCCAGGGGAATGTAGTCCTCTGATTGGTCCAGCTGAGATTATGCCTGCCACCCTGGCGTCTGGAGTTAAGATCAGCCCATGTGACTTAAGTAAGGAAGTAGTGGTACCCAAAGGACCACAGTCAGGATCAAGCAGGCAAAATAAAAGTCTCCACCTCCAGGGGTAAATTTCCACCCTGTGCCTGGTACGCGGGAGGCAGTGAGCGCTCCATCCTTTCAACGGATGCCAGCCTGCTCCCGAGGGGCGGCGTCAGCCAGCACATTATCGGTGGCCTTTCCTGGCCTGGCATTTAATTCCTCTTAACCTGCCTGCCAAGTTATTCCACCCCCACACCAGCCCCCGGGTTGTTCTTTCTTTTGCGCCGTCCAGGCCGCGAAAGCTAAACGCTCGGGGCTCCAGCCAGGACATGGGCTGTATTTTTAATCTTGATTTTAATTCCGGCTCATTCTCCTGGCTGTATCTCCCAGCCCCGGAGCCCCAGGGCCCACGCTAATTTGCTTCTCCCACCTCAACTGGTACCAGAATAACCATTTTAAAAACCGCCTGGGGGAAATCTAATCAAATGAGAGCAAAATCTAATTTGGCACTAAAAGCCTTTGACTGAAGCCCTGTTTTCTAGGGTCTCGTGGAGCCTGAATAGTAAACTCTTTCTGGATTTTTTAAGAGTTGGGGGTTGGAGAGAGGAGAGAGATGTGAAAGAGGGCATTCCAGCGGAGGAAATGGCCTCGGCCACTTTGACACCCGTGGCATTGGGCGATAATGGGCAGGGGTGGGCTTCCCGAGGCGGCCCCCCTCCAAGAAAGTTATCCCACCGGCCGGGCCAAGATTGAAGCTCTTTAGCATTCCAAGCTGCACCTTCATCAGAAAGACCTTGGTCCAGATCTTCAGGGACAAACCATAGGATCCCAAGCCAGGGTTTGGGGGACCTAGGAGAGAACCCAGTTTTCCCAGCAGGGAGATTCAGGGTGCCTTTTTCCCGCGGCTTTTGTTCACCCTTCAGGGGTGAACCTGAGGGAAGTTGTATGTTTCTGAAGCTACTTGAGGTCTTGGGTTGCTTTCAGAACGTGTCCCGATTCCAGGAAAATGCACACAACATGTAAAATCTGATGTATAGTATTTCAGGGGACGTGTGGGCCCTTTTCAGTTTCCCCATCATGCCTCCTGTGGCTTCTGCTCACGATCTGGTCCCTCTACCCTGTAACGTCATCTTCTCCCTTCCTCCGTGGCTTCCCTGTGTTCCTCAAATGCCTCCAAGCTTGTTCCTGCCACAGGACCTTTGCACTTGCCGTTTTCTCTGTCTAGAGCAGTTTCCCTTGTATTCCTATTCCCCCTGATTCGTCCTCAGCCGCCTTCCTTGACTGCTCAAGCCCTTGGTGCCTGCCGGGGCCCATCTCTAGCCACTTTGTTGGAACACCATCTTTAATTTCTTCATCACTTTGTTTTTACCAACAGCATCACCTCTGTGATCACAGTTCCCCCGCTAGAATGTCCACCCCAAGAGGGCAGGGATTCTGGTGGCCTCATTCACTGCTGTGTTGCCATCACCTGGGACGGCTCCTGGCATACCATCGGGGCCTAATAAATGGGTGTAGCTATGTGAATCCACATGTGCTCAGGGCAGTGTCACCCCAAACCGAGCAGTTTCCATGGGCTTCCACCAGGCCTGGGTACAGTGATTTGCTATTTCCTGAAGATTTTCCTCTCAAATGTTTTACGCTTTTTACTTCAGTGTCTTCAAAGGGAGACTTCCCCAGTGTTTGTCACGAATGGAAAGTGCCAGGGCTCCATGAGGGTGGGGGGGAGCTCCTTAAATTTCACCCTCTTCCTGGGGCGCCTGGGTGGCTCAGTCGGTGAAGCGGCCGACTTCGGCTCAGGTCACGATCTCGCAGTCCGTGCGTTCGAGCCCCGCGTCGGGCTCTGGGCTGATGGCTCAGAGCCTGGAGCCTGTTTCGGATTCTGTGTCTCCCTCTCTCTGACCCTGCCCCGTTCATGCTCTGTCTCTCTCTGTCCCAAAAATAAATAAACGTTAAAAAAAAAATTAAAAAAAAAAAATTTCACCCTCTTCCTAAGGTAGACCGTCGGGGCCTTCACAGGAAACGTTTGCTGACCCCTGCCGTGTGTCATTCTTCCCCAAGGAGGAGGAACAGGAGAGAGGGGAGAGGGGCCGGCAGGGTTTATCAGAGTAGAGCTCCCCACATATGGAAAGACATCACATCAAATGTGAGGAATAAGGTCACTGAGGTTTAGCAGACCTTGTTTCCTGGACGGTACTTGATCTCTAGGGGCCTTTTCAGCCCTCGCTACGTGGTTCTGTTGCTGAGGAGGGGGGACAGGTGCAGGTGGCAAGTGGAATTGTTTAGCTCTGCGTTTCTCACCCGCAGACTGTAGGCATTTTACACGGGATGGTTGGTGCGGGGCCTCCCGAGCGCCGTGGGATGTTCAGCCGCATCCCTGGCCTCGGCCCCCTGGATGCCCGGTTGCACATCCCAGCCCCATCTGTAACAAAACCGAAAACATCTGTGGACATTGCCGAGTGTCCCCTGAGGGGCAAGCCGCCCCTGGCTGAGCACCACTGCTTTCGGGGAGGGCCGCGAGTGTCTGAACATGCCGTGTTTCCGAGGGAGAAATCCAGGCCTTCCGCTCGCCCGGGCCTTGGACGCTGACGCCCCTTGGTCCGGCCGACATCTCAGTCCTTGTGCCCTGACACCCGCTGGGGATGCACAGTAGCTGTGTAAGTGGACGCCCGCCACCGGACTGCTTTTTTTTTTTTCTTTAATGTTTATTTTTGAGAGAGACAGAGACAGAATGAGAGTGGGTTGGGGCAGAGAGGGAGGGAGACGCAGAATCCAGGCTCTTAGCTGTCAGCACAGAGCCCGACGCGGGGCTCGAACTCTCGAGCTGTGAGATCGTGACCTGAGCCGAAGCCGGACGCTCAGCTGACTGAGCCCCCCAGGGGCCCCTTCCTAACTGCTTTTACTCTCTGAATATCGGATGTTACCCGGGACTCCCAGCCCAGTGGCCAGTTTCCCTGCCCCTCCTCCCCGGAAAGCTCGGGTTCTTTCTATGTCCACTTTGCCCCCCAGCCACACAAAGGGAGGCCCCACCCTGGGCTTACCCTGAAGCTGCTCGGGACCCTCTCTTCCTGTTTTCACCTCCTCTGGTGCCCAGATCCTTCCAGGAGGTGCTTCCTCAGTCTCCTGGCCCAGCTGGTGCCAGGGGAGGATTGAATGGACGTGCGTCCCTTTGTCCTGTGCCACGGGGACTCGGGAATTGGCTGCTCGGGTCCTTAAGGGGGCTTCCCACCCCGAGGCGGTCCCAGCTACCTGCCAGGTCTCCAGGAAAGTGTCCCCATGGAGGGCTCCAGCTCTATCCCCGCTCTCCCGACCCAAGCCAGGTTGTGGGGGGGGGGGGGGGGGTCGGGGGGTCGTCTCATCCTCTGCTGCCAGCACAGCCCGGCCCCAGGCCACACCTGCCCAACACTCGCACTTTGCCCGGCACGAGGCACCCTGCAACCCGCTTCAGCAGCCCCAGCTCTCCCACTCTTGAGTCCTCAGTGCTGGTTCTCGGGTGTCTCCGAGGCCCCAGTGTCCTCACCTGAAGGAGAGAGCCGGCATAGGGCCTCTGTCCCTGGAGAAACGGTCACTTCAAACTGGCTTAATCGGTTGTAATTTTTAAAACTCCCAGTCGCTCGCTGAGAAGAAAAAAGAACAAGAAAGTACCACCGAGAGGATCTTGTCTGCTCCCTCCTCCCCCACCGAGGGTTTTTTGGTGTACCCCTTCCAGGTGAATCACGGTCATTTTTCTTTAAGCTCCGTGGCCGGTGTCGAACGTGCACGCGGGGAAGCACGGCTCCTGAACGTCTAGCTCAGTGGGGTTTCACCAGCCGAAGCACCCGCGTTGCAGCGAAAGAGAGAACGAGGCTGTGCCCCGGGAGGCGTGCCCTGCCCGCTTGCTTTCCTCCACCGTACGTCCGTTTTCCCCGTTTTGGAGCATCTTCTGAATGAGACCGTGCGGTGTGCGTTGTTCCATATCTGGTTTATTTCTCTTAACGCGATTAGGTGGTTGAGACGCGTCTGGGTTGTTGTTTCTTTTTGAGAGCGAGCGTGCGCACGCGCAAGTCGGGGGTGGGGGGCAGAGGAAGAGAGGGGGAGAGAGAGAGAGGATCCCAAGCAGCCTCCATGCTCAGCACAGGGCCCGACGTGGGGCTCGATCTCACGACCACGAGATCTTGACCGGAGCCGAAATCGAGAGTCAGGCGCACGACCCACCGAGCCGCCCAGGCGCCCCGAGAGGCGTCTGTGTTATTAAACGCGACATCCCGCGACGGGAACATCCACAGTGGATTCAGCCACCCCTTTGGTTGACGGGCTTCCGGCTAGCTGCTGTCGCGAAGAGCGCTACCCTCAGCGCGTCCTGCTCACGCTCGTGAACCAACGAATGCTTTACGGTCGAGCGAACACCCAGGGTTCGAATCGCTGGGGCACAAGGTGCGAGCGCGCTCAAGCTCAGCAGACGCCGCCAGCCAGGGTCGCCCGCGTGGCCCAGGCAGTGAATAAAGGGCCCGCGTTCCACATCACCAGCCACAATCGGCACCGTTCTTTTCTAACGTCAGCTCTTGTGTTCTGGTCCCGTGTCGCAGGCAGGGTTCGAGGGGCCCATAAGCCTGCACGGGAAAGAATCGCACTCTTACTTTTATGGACCCTGCACCGTCGCTTAGCATCGCCTTGGGCGGGGAAGGTGGACCACGCACCGTAAGCCGAGAGGATCTGTCGTTTGGTCGCCGTACGAGTCACCGATCTCGTCACGCCCCACGGCACTGGTTGCAGATGGCACAAAATATTCTCACTTGTCACCACTGTGAAATTATTATTCTTCCCAAGGCCCTTTACCAGCTGTTTTGAGAGGGCGGGTTACTAGATGGCACGTTCTTTGAATGCTCGGACAGTTACGTTTCAGAATAATTTGGACAGTTACGTTTCAGAATAATTTACTCGCTCTCTAATCCTATATATTTTATTTTAGGCTTCGCCTGCTTTCCAAGGGCTCGGTGGCTCGGGGTAGCGCCGCTTTTACACCTCGGGGACACGGTGGTCGGGTGGCAGACAAGGCTCTTGCTGACCGTGTTCTCACGTGGCCTCCTGACCCTTCTCCCCCTCCAGCTTTCTTCGGGAAGTATCTTAACGAATACAATGGCTCCTACGTGCCACCAGGCTGGAAGGAGTGGGTCGGCCTCCTGAAAAACTCCCGTTTTTATAACTACACGCTCTGTCGGAACGGGGTGAAGGAGAAACACGGCTTCGATTACTCCAAGGTACGTCCTGCGTGGCCCCCTCGGCGGGGGGTGGGGAAGGGGTGGGGTGGGGCGCAGCGCGGAACATGACCCGGGAGCTCCACTGCCTGGCTTTGGAGGGTGGCCCTGCCCTAGACGAGGGATCTCGCGCAGCCAACGCGTATCATCTCGGTGTTTTCATCTCTCGCGTAACAGTCTCTGAAAGCGTTGTCCGCAGTCTGCCGGGGCAGAACATTCTGGCAGAAAGCGCGCGCACAGAGGGTACCGATCCGTGAATTTTCGCAAACCGAGCAGGCGCGTGCACCCAGCGCCCAGGCCGGTCAGCAAGCAGCGCGCCCCCGCCAGCCCCGAGAGCCCCCTCGTGTAACCCCTCCCACCAGCCGTCCCCCCACGGGGACAGCCACCCGCAGACGCACGGTGTGGCACGTTCATTCTGAATCCGGCTTCCTTGGCTCCGCATCACGTTGAGATCCAGCCCCGTTGTCGTGTGTGGGTGACCCCACCCCCGCGGCGACCCTTCCGTCACCATGGATTGGCTGCGCCTGTTCTAGAACCTCGCGTAAATGGAATCGTGTGCTGTGTGCTCTCCCGGGTTGAGGTTTTTCCACCTGACGTCACGCCTGTGACCGTCACCCGTGTGGCCACACGTAATCAGCGGGAACTGCTATGAAGCGTTCCCTTGCGGGGATGGGGGGTAGGTGTCCGTTCGCACCCGGGGGACATTGTGGTCTCCAGTTTGCGTCTCTTGGGAGTCAGGCTGCCGGGAACATCCTCTCCCGGGGCTTTGGGTAGGCACACGGACTCTTCTCCTGGGGCCTAGAATTGCTGGGATACACGGTAGGTTACGTGGCTGAACCAGTGTAGGTTCCCGGTTTACGGCCAGAAATGTTACAAGGGTTCCCGTTGTTCCACGGTGCTTATCAGCACGGGTATTGTCTTTTTTTTACTGGGGTATCGTGGCATTTCATTATGGTTTTACCAGAAAGATTTTTGAGGATCACATAAGTGAAGGTGACCAGAAAAGCCCTTTCTCCATAGTGATACCCCATGCGTAGCAGTTCAGGACAGCCAGCTTCCTCTCTAGGGCGCCACGGACCCAATATTTTAGGCTTTACGAGCCACACGGACCCTGTGGCAACGACCCAAGCCTGCCGTTGTAGTATGAAGGCCACCGCAGGTAATGTGTAAACAAGTAAGCATGGCTCGTTCCAGGAAAACTTTATTTATAAAAACAGGCAGTGGTTGGTCCACGGGCTAGAGTTTGCTGATTCTTGGCCTAAGTGAGGGGGAGGAGGAGGGGGGACTGACAGTGATGTCTCCTCCAAACTTTCCATTAAAAAAACAAAAATCCGGAGACGAGCAAATATTCCTGGCCCAACTAAATCTTCTAAGCCAGCTCGTGTGCCCCCCCCCCCCCCACAGTTGACCCATTCTTTCCCCACACATTCTTCCCTTCCCTCTCTCTTCCCCACGCTCACTGCCACTGACCCTGGGCCTGGCTGAGTGTCATAACCGTGGCTCTGTGGGGTAGTGTGATGACCGCCCTCCCTAGTTGATCTCTCTCTGAATCGCTGCACAAGGCCGCCAGGCAGAAGTCGGCAGGGGACAGGAGCCACACACACAGGATGGGAAGCCAGGGGTAGGGGAGACGGCAGGTGGGTGTTGGGGACTAGGAAGAATGGATCCAAGAGGGGCAGCCAACGTCCATCAGGCCTGTCACTCTTGCATAGAAACGTGGGCCCAAGAGGGCCAGGTTTTCTGATTTTTCAGCAGAAACTACAAACCAACACGTGTTTTTTTTTTTTTTTCCTGTGAGATCTCCTGATTTTTAAACAATGGCAGCGAATTTCCTAGACTCCTGCGTGAATCAAGCGTGCCTGACCCGTGGATGTACAGCCTTGGCGGCCCCCTGCCTTGTTCTGCCCACCGCCCTCTGGGGACCGGGCAGTGACTTCCCGTCTTGGAGGTGGAGGACTGGGGTGCAGAGCCCCGCCTCGACACATATCATGTGCCCTTGGATATGCTACCTACTCCTAAGAGCCTCAGTTCCCAAATCTGGGGAGTGGGCACACTGGTACATACTTAATAACGTGCACATCTTTTTATGGAGTGCCTATTAGGGTCCAAGCAACTGCGCTGGGTGGCTTTTGTTTTTTTTAAACGTTTATTTATTTTTGAGACGACGCGAGAGACAGAGTGCAGGCAGCGGAGGGGCAGACGGAGGGAGACACAGCCCAGAGCCCGACGCGGGGCTCGAACTCACGAACCGTGAGATCGTGACCTGAGCCGAAGTCGGCCGCTTCACCGACTGAGCCGCCCAGGCGCCCCCGTGCTGGGTGTTTTCTGTGTAGTATTTCTAATCCCCAGCAATCAGAGGCGTGAGCGGACTAGTCAAGTTTGGTCATGTCATTCGTTCATTCCCTCAACAAGTATTTATTGAGAATCTGCTATATGCCAGGCACTGTGTTAGGTGCTGGGTACCCAGGGATGAACAAAACCAGATCAGGCCTTCACAGCCTGGGATGTGGAGGTGGGTTATTAACTGTGAAGTGATGGGCCCACGTGTGTGCACGCACTCGCACATACACCGTCACATCGGCCCCGTTGCCCACTTCAGCTCCATACGAGCCAGGTCAACCAGACCAGCCTTGTCCGTTCTCACAAGCACCCCCAGATCTTTGCTAGTGCTCTCCTGCCCTGGATTTTTCCAAGTTTTACCCATCTTCTCTTCTGTGAATCCTTCCCCAAGGGCCCCCAACTACAGGATTTATCCTTTCTTGAATCACACCGGCCTCTCTCCGTTGCTTGTGAACAGAAACTCAACTCAAAATGGCTCAACTGAAGAGGAAACGTCAGCTTATTTAACTGGTCCAGCAGTAACGGCATCAGGCACGGCTGGATCCAGGGGCTCACACAGAATCTTTAGGCGGTGGTTTCTTTCTCCTCTAAGCTCTATTTTCTTTTCTGCGGCACCATCTATGGTCTCTCCGCCTCCCGCCCCTCCCCCTTCTCCCCCTCCCGCCCCTCCCCCTTCTCCCTCTCCCACCCTCCCCCCTCGCTTTCCCTGCCCCTTGTAGCAATATGGCCGCCCTTCCACGTTTCACCTTCCTGCCCAGCTGCAAGCGAGGGAGTCTCCTTCCCAGGATTCCCAGCAAATCTCACTGCATCTCCTTGGCTCTTGGCTCAGTCACATGTCTGTCCCCGGACCGATCGGTGTGGCCAGGGGATGCAGTGTTTTGATGGGCTGTAAGTCACCCGCCCCACTCCCTAGCCAGAGGCAGGGACAGCGGGAGCCCCACTCTGGAGCCAAACCCTGGAACGTTGGCTGAGAATAGAGTCCAAATGAAAATGGGCGGGATGCTCAGTGGCCTAAAAGCGCCCTATCCCACTCCCCTTCTGGAAACACTGCACACTTGGGGCTCCCTCCTGCCTTTGACCAAGGATCACCACTCGTGTGTCCCCCTTACTGAGTCTGATCGTTCAGGCCCTGGTGGCAGCAACCACGGGTGACATCGCCTGGACAGCGCCCTCCCCCCTCACCCTGGGTCTCAGGCCTCCATTACCTCTGAGTGAATTGATTCCAAAGTCCTGATGGGGGGATTTGTACATTAGAAATACAGATTATAGTGTCTTGGGGCTGAACACGCTGCTTCCCTCCTCCCAGATGCAGCACAAGCACATCGTCCACTACCTAGAAAACTCCGCTCCGTCCTTGTTAAAATTCCTCACCACGTCCACGCCTGGTCTCAGAGCAGCCCTGTAATCAAGTTATCCAGGGAGACTCAGAGTCCCTCTGGGGCTGAGGACGGAACATGCAGTGGCTGCTACTTACCCCGTTTCCTGCCACAGGCACATCTCCCCTGTGAATGAGCCCCGTGGGAGGATTCCTGGGCTCCCTGTTCCCAGAGGCCTGGGAACAGAGGGACGGGGGCCCCTTTGGGGTCAGAGCTGGCTCAGGTCCAGGGTTCGGACCCGGGGCGGGCAGCAGGCAGTGGGAGCCAGAGCACTGGGAGGGAGCGAGAGGGAGCTCGGAGTTGCCTGGGGCTCCCTGCTCCAGCACTCTGAGGAGTGAGATGCCTGTGTGTCGCTGCCCTCAGTGGCTTCAGCAGGAGGCCCAGCTCGGGCGGAAGTGACAGTCCTTCCGGAGGTCGCCTCAAAGGCCCTCTGAGGTCTCTGTTCTGAGTCACTAATCCCAAGGCTGGATGCCATGAAAAGGGTCCTGATGGCAGGTGGACAGAGAGGCAGCGATGATGACAAAAGAATGATGTGGCACACGCACTGATCACCAAAGAGGACCAGAGAAGGCGGGACCAGTGGGAGAGGGGAATGATGAGGGTCAGGTGGTGGAAAGGCCCTAAGGAACAGCGGTCTCTGTAAACTCGAATGAGACCACCCTTTGAGCCGCCCTTTGTCATTTGCGCTTTTCTGTCGTGGAGAAGCCTCCCTCTATGCAGGTTGGGACCGTTGAGTTGTTCGTTGCAGCTTTGTTATTGAAAGAAATCCACGAGGGCCACCAACGCAAGAAATGATTAAAAGACCACAAAGGAACGCTACCCTGGAGGATTTCTAGAAAAAGATGAGGGGATCTGTATGTAACGCCATCAGAAGGGCTTTGGACACGGGGCTGATGGAAAGAGCGGGTTGCAGAGAGAGCTCCTGTAAGCCCCTGTTCAGATGTCTCCTAGAGCACCCCGAGCCCAGGGCATCGCACCCCAACTCTCCTGCCCCCACAGTGAGCACCACACCTGTGTGTATCCCTGGGTCACTTGTTAACATCTGTCTCCTCTCATTAGAGTACAAGGCCATGAAGGCAGGCGTGTGACTTTGCTTTGTTCCCTGCCATGTGGAATGAATGGAAGGAAAGGAAAGGGGAAAGGGGAAAGGGAAGGGAAGGGAAGGGAAGGGAAGGGAAGGGAAGGGAAGGGAAGGGAAGGGAAGGGAAGGGAAGGGAAGGGGCCAAGAAAGAAAGGAAAGGAAAGAAAGAAAATATACACAGTGTGATCCAACCGATGTAAAAAGATGCATAAAGCCATACTCTAACACGTGTAACAATGCATCTGAAAAAAAGACTTCCTGGTTAAGGCCCAAAGGGGCCAAGATTGGAAGCAGGGGTGTGAGGAGTAATCAAAGGGAAGCAGATTTGTTTGTACCGTTTTCATTTTCGTGTGGAAAACACAGCCGCGTGATTCTTGAGGAATAATGACTCCCGCTCCCTTAGACCTAACGTGCACCAGGTACCGTTGGAATCGTTCCACCTGAATTAGCCCATGTATGTCTCACCATAGTTACTGTTCACAACCAGCACACGAGGAAACTGAGGCACAGAGAGGCTAAGGAACTAGGCCACACAGCTAGTGAGTGGTAAAGCAGTATCATCCGAGCCTAGGCCATCTGGCCTCCAAATCCATTCTCTGAACTCCGGCCCATGGGTCAAGTCCTGCCCGCCAAGTGTTTTTGTCCAGCCTGTGTGCTTAGAAGGGTTTTTTACATTCTTAACTAGCTGGGGGGAAAATTACAAAAAGAGCAACATGTGACCAGCGCTCTTTTCCTGACATGTGAAACTGACTTGAAATTTGCAGTTTGGCCGCATAAGGTTTTACTGGAGCGCAGACAGGCCCCTTCATTTACCCAGCGGCTGCTCTCTTGCTACAGTAGCAGTGAGTAATGCAAATGAGACCTCCGGCCTGCAAAGCCTCAAATGTTTCCTCTCTGACCCTTTACAGAAAAGGTTTGTTGATGCTTGGTGTAAACCACCCCATAGGCGTCAGTAATTTTGTTTGGGGCCCCGGGAAGGGCGGGAACGATGGAGCAGACAAAAAATACAAAGGCCTGAGGTCTGGCTCTGACTGTATTGCCAAGTGCTTCATTCCTGTGTGAAATGCTCCCACCATCTGAAGAAGGGACTGTTATCGGGGCCCATGTTTTAGAGGCGGAAAGGTGCTTTCTGAGGGGCAGAAAGGCGAGCTGCTGGCCCACAGATAGCAGGTGATAAAGCCGGGGTGTGAACCCAGTGTTGCTGACTCCAGAGCCCTCAGCTTCATGAAATATGATTGCTCCTTAAAGGGACGTGAACCTCTTTTGAACACAAGGGGCTGTAGAGGGTGCAGTGTCCGCATTATGATGTAGAATATAATTTAGACGGAGGAAGCCAGTGGCTCAGAAAAGGAGACCCTCCCGGAGTTACAGAAGGTTGACTTGCCAAGTGGAGAAAACATCGAGAGGTGGGCTCGAGAGCTGCGCCAGGGTGTGGGCAACCCCCCCCCAACCCCCGCCCTGCCCCTCAAACCAGGTCTCAGGGGCACAGTCATCTGTCTCAAGGCACAGCCCGAAAACAGCCCACAAGTGGGCTTCCCAAGCAGAACAGTTAACTAGTTCTGGAAGCCAGGAGACTCCCATCTGGGGAGGGCCCCTGAGAGCTTTGGGGTGAGCTGGCTTATCTCACCCAAGTTCAAAAAGAGGTAGAACCACAGGCTTCCGTGGGCAGATCTCCCAGGAGGCACCCATGGGACACGTTTGTCCGGGCAGAGCTTCCCGTCACATCAGCCATGGTCCCCATTCCCGTCCTTGCAGTCCCCCCACCCCCAGCAGCCAGGGGTAATCCTAAGTGAGCGAAAACCTCCCTGTCCCTCCCAGGTCCCCTGCCGCCTTCTTACCGCTGATGAGAATGCTTTCCCACACCCCGCACAGGACTGTGGTCACCATGGGGACAGGGACCTGTGACCACAGCCCCAGCCCTTAACAGGAAGCCCAGAACCCTGGGAACAGACACCCAACAAGTAGTTGCTGAGTGAGCACGTAAACGAGAGCGGCAGAGGCCGCGCCTGAGGAACGAGGCCGGGAACGAGAGGGGCCAGGCTGTCACGGAGCCCGGGAGCACGCCCCACACCCCACACCCCCATTGGCATTGGACATTTTTGCCCAGAGTCCTGGCTAGCGATCCCCACCGAAGTACTGGGTTCCTCTTGGTTTACTGATCAAAGTCAGCGGGAGGTCAGGATGGGGAGGGGAGGCAGGAGGACCCAGCTCTGGCTGCTAAGCTCTGGGTAGGAGCCAAGTCCCCAGAACCTGGCATCCCCAGCCCCCTGCACCTGGCCAGGAGTGCACCAGGGGAAAGTCTAGCACCTCCCCCTGGAGAGCGGGAATGGGCCTGGCCCACGACTGAAGGGGGGCAGAGAGGGGAGTTCCTCATCGTCTGTCGGCTCGTCTCCAGGTTCTAGAAAATTCACCTTCCAGCCTGCTTCGTCCTCGCACCTTTCTTACCCTTCCTATTAACAGCCCACCTCCCTCACGTCTTCTTCACGACTGACCCAGGCAGGCAGCTCAACTTGGCCAGAACTGGACATATAGCACTCCCGCCCGCACCCTGACACTCTCTTTCTCCTGGACCCCCATCTCTATTCCCTTCACCCCAGCCAGAAACCTTGGGGCAGGGGGCGGTGGGGGGGGGGGGTGGGGAATGACTGCCAGCCCACTGCCCACCCCCCCAGCCAGCCAACGGACACATCCTGTCTGTTGAATCTGCTCCCAGCCAGGACTGGACCATGCCACCGCCTGGCCCAGGTCCCCTCGTCCCTCCGACACCTGGACTCGGCTCAAGTACCGTGGCCGGAGAGATGGCGTGTCCTCGTTGGCCAGCCTGGGGCTTCACCACCCGCCCCTGGAGTACAGGTGGTGTCCCCTTCGGTCCACACGAATGGCTGGGAGGTGGGTGTGCAGCTTGTCATACGTCATCGCGGGTGCCCTGCTGCAGCCATCAGGGATCAGCAGGGGCTTAGCTAGAGCAGGAGTGGCTTTGAGGAGACCCAGGAAGGTGGGCGGCTGTCAGGCATGTGGAAAGGCTGCCGCACCGCTAAGACAGGCATAACGTTGGCCGGCTACGTGCAAGGCACCGTGCCAAGAGCTTTGCGCCTCTTAGCACTTGAGACCCTCATGCCAGCCTTGAGAGTCAGACACGGTAATGACACCACATACGCTTCTGAACGTGGAATATCACTGGCTCCAGGGGCCCCATATTACCCTCCCGAGCCCCTTTCCTGGCCTGCCCCCTCCCAGGAAGGTTACCCGTCTCCTGCTGATTGCTATGGATGCGCTTATTACATAGGCAAGCGTCTCAAACACTGTATAGCATCGTTTTCTGTGTTCTTAGCCTGTATATAAACGGTATCGTACCGTGCGTGTCCTCCAGCCTGCTTTCTTCACCCAGGGTCAGGTCTGTCAGATTTGTGCGTGTGGACCCAGGTAGCTCTAGTTTGTTTATCGGATGCCCTATCGTGGCGCCGTATGTCTCTCCTGGGAATGGATGTCCACGGTAGCTTTTTATTTTTTCATTATTTTTTTTAACGTTTATTTATTTTTGAGAGAGAGACAGAGGGCGATCGGGGAGGGGCAGAGAGAGGGGGAGACACAGAATCCGAAGCAGACTCCATCCAGGCTCCAAGCTGCCAGCACAGAGCCCGACGCGGGGCTCGAACTCACGAACCGGGAGATGGCGACCTGACCGAAGTCGGACGCTCGACCAACTGGGTCACCCAGGCACCCACAGTAGCTTTTTTAAAAACATGTTTCATCACAGCCAAGTAGGCGCATAGTTCCAAAATCCAGCAGTGAAGACGGGGTTACTATGGAGAGCAAGCAGCTGCAGCCCACGGTTCCCCACCAGCCGGAGACAGCGGACCCACCTGCTGGTTCCGCAGTTACCTTTGTCATTTTAAGAACTTTCCCTGCGCCTTCGGGTCATGCTCCATAACTGTAGCAGCAACTCTTGGATTTAGGTGGTCTATATTGTTACTTTTATATAATAGGTTCTACAGATAACTCCCCAGGACTATTCATAAAAAGTATTTCGGGAAAAGTACACCAAGTAGCAAGTGGCTTTCTCCCCCTCTGTTTTATCCCAGACCCCAGGTAGCACTTTGATATCTGTCCTTCTAGATTCTTCCTTGGTGCTCATATGAAGTTAAGGGTTTGGCTTCTCCTCTCCACCACCCCCCCCCCCGCCCTCCCCACCCCGCCTCCCTCCCTTCCCACAAAAAGGTGGGATCTTCCTGGATTTGAAAGTAGCTTGTTCTTTCCCTTAACAGCGTATCTTGGACACGTTTCCACCTCAGTAGCTACGAATTCGCTTCTGTGTAACATCTGCACAGCACAGCATTACATTTACTTCATTAATCGCCTTCCTGTTGCTGGTCACGGGGATACGTTTTTGCTTTATGAACGCCACTGCAGTGACTCTCCCTGTGCATTTAGTATAGAGTACAAGCGTCCCTGAAGGCCCGTCTTAGACGCACGGGCACGCCCGCTGTATGCCGTCCTGCTGAAGAGTTCAGGCAAATCTCAGCTTCTCGGCTGAGCCCTTAATAGCTGAGCTTTTAAAGCCCCCAGTTCCTGCTCGTTACATTTCCCCCTCTCCTCTCATCCCGCCCGGCGTCTAAGCAGGTCTGACTCTCAGGAGACCCCCTGCGCGCCTCTGCTTTTCTGCTCCTTCCTGCTGAGAGTCCTCGAACAGGTTCAGTTCCTGCATCGGAGTCCCTGCTGTTCCCTCTGCCTGGAGCTCTTCCTCTAGATGGGTGATTCTCAGTCCTGGCTGCACATCAGGATCCCTGGGAGCTTTTTGAAAGTCCAACGTGGGGGCACCTGGGTGGCTCAGTCGGTTGGGCGTCCGACTTCGGCTCAGGTCACGATCTCGCGGTCCGTGGGTTCGAGCCCCGCGTCGGGCTCTGTGCTGACAGCTCAGAGCCTGGAGCCTGTTTCAGATTCTGTGTCTCCCTCTCTCTCTGACCTTCCCGGTTCATGCTGTCTCTCTCTGTCTCAAAAATAAATGTTAAAAAAATTTTTTTTTTAAGTCTAATGTGTGTGGGGCACCTGGGTGGCTCGCATCTGACTCTTGATCTCAGCACAGGTCATGATCTCACGATTTTGTGAATTCGAGCCCCACATCGGGCTCCGTGCTGACAGCGTGGAGCCTGCTTGGGATTCTCTTTCTCTTGCTGCCCCTCCCCTGAACACACACACTCTCTATCTCTCTCTCTCTCTCTCTCTCCCTCCCTCCCTCCCTCTCCCTCTCCCTCTCCCTCTCTCTCTCAACAAATAAACTTTAAAAAATAAAACTAAAGAAAATTAAAAGTCCAGTGCCTGAAGAAAGCCACAGACCAATTAAACCAGCATCTCTGGGGCACCCAGGTGGCTCAGTCAGTTGAGTGTCTGACTTCAGCTCAGGTCGTGATCTCACGGTTTGTGGGTTTGAGCCCCGCATCGGGCTCTCTGCTTTCAGCACAGAGCCCGCTTCAGATCTGCTGTCTCCTTCTCTCTCTGCCCTTCCCCACGCATGCTCTCTCTCCCTCTCTCAAAAATAAACGTTAAAAATATATATCTTTTAAAAACCAGCATCTCTGAGAGTAGGCCCAGCAAATCGCCCTCAAGGATCCGGCAGACAACCGAGGGTGATAAAAATCTCCCCACATCCAGCTCCTCATCACTCAGGTCTCAGCTCCAGTGTCACCCCCTCCAAGAGGCCCTCCCTGACTGCCCCTGCCAAAGGACGTCCCCACTCCGGCTCCTCGGTCACGGCTTATTTCCTTCGTCCGTCACACTGTGTCACTATCTTGCTTTCGTGTTCACGTGGTCAGCTGCCCCTGCCCCCAGCACAGCGCGCCAGGAACACAGGGATGTACCCACCCTGTGGGTCTTTCGTGGTCTTTCTGGAGCCTGGAAAGGAGTTCAGGCTTAGGAACCAAGACTCAGGAGGCGTGGCTGCAACACTTACCAGCTGTGTGACATCAGGCAATTCATTTAACTTCCCTGTTCTGGAAAACAGGAATTATCACCACACCTACTTTCTACAGTTACACGGGGATTTCAACGAGCTAACAGAAGTGAACGCAGAACCGTACCTCGCATACCATAAGCACTCAAAAGTGCGAGCTGGTATTATTTCAGCATCTAATGTGAATGACTGACAGACTGCCATTTCTCCCCTATCCTCCCCGACCCCCTCTCTCCTTCTCCATCAGCAACATTCGACGTTCCGTGTAGTTGCTCATTTATCGTCTGTCTGCCCCTAGGATGGGCTCCAGGAACGCAAGGATTGTCTCTCTGGGTCCCTGCTGTGCCCCGAGCGCGTCCGCTGGGCACCTAACACCGCGGGTGCTCAGGGCGGGTGCTCAGCTCCTCACTGGCTCTCCTGTCTCTCCCTGCCCCCCAGGATTACCTGACGGACCTCATCACCAACGACAGCGTGAGCTTCTTCCGCACGTCCAAGAAGATGTACCCGCACAGGCCCGTCCTAATGGTCATCAGCCACGCGGCCCCCCACGGCCCCGAGGACTCCGCCCCCCAGTACTCAGGCCTCTTCCCCAACGCGTCCCAGCACATGTAAGCTTCGGCGTCCTGCCTGCCGAGCCGCCGGGTGACGTGAAGGTGGGAGGGTCGGGCTCTGGGACGGTGATGGCAGTGACAGAGCTCTGCCTTCGCTCTGATCCTCCTGGTTCAAAGAATCCGGGAACCCACTGCTCTTCTGTGGGGAAACCGGGTGCAAAGCCAGCCAGCCTGGCTAACAGACCAAAGCAGGTGGCAGTGCTGTTCCCTCGGGGCCCTCATCCTCCCCCGAGGGGTCTGTGCATAGAACTGCATTGCAGTATAATAGGCTTCCTTCATAACCCTGTGTACTTTATGCTATACCTTTTTTTATATTTATCTGGGGCGAGGAGGGGGGGGTGAGCGTAAGCAGGGGAGGGGCAGAGATAGGGGGACAGAGGATCGCAAGCAGGCTCCAGGCTGTGAGCTGTCAGCACAGAGCCCGACGCAGGGCTCGAACCCACGAACCATGAGATCACGACCTGAACCGAAGTCGGACGCTTAACCAACTGAGCCACCCAGGCACCCCTACCCTGTGCATTTTAAACGTGTTTTTTGAGAAGGTGTCCATAGCCTCGTCAGGCTGTGAGCATATTCTCCAGCCTTTACTGAGCTGTGGGCTTTGTGGCAGGCTCCGTGCTCAGTCCTTTAGGTGACACCAAATCCCTGAATGTTCACAACGACCCTTGAAATGCTAGTGATCTCTTGCTGCAGAAGAAATTACCCTGAAACTGAGCAGCTAAAGTCACAAACGTGCACGACCTCACAGCGCCCGTGAGTCGGGAATCTGGGAGCGGCCTCCTCCTCCGGAAGGTTCTAGTGCAGGGTTTCCCGAGGTTCTAATCAAGGTGTCTGCGGGGGCTGCAGCCGCCTGAGGCTAGCCTGGGGCTCACTCGCACGGCGGCCCCTCAACCAGGGTGGCTTGAGGGTCCTCACGACACGGCAACTCTAGCTGGCTTCCCCCAGAGCAAATGATCAGAGACAGAGGAACCGACTGGGGGGCCTGGGGTAGACAGAGGTTGAGATGGAAGCCGGGGTCCTTTGGAACCTAATCTAAAAGGGACACACCATCGCTGTGTCGTATTCCGTTGGTCACACGGGCTGCCTACCGCACCTGGCATTCCCATTTCACAGAGGGGGAAACTGAGGCACGGAGAGGCAAGGTGACTGGCAGCTGGTAAATGGCAGAGCCAGCTTGGAACCCCGCCCCCAGTCACACCTCCTCTCTCTCTGCCCTCTTGTCCGGTCCTCCTCCCTCCAGCTGCTTAGTAAATCGCTCTGGAAAGTTCTCTCCTCCTCTGCCTCAAACCACCTCCCGCTTAGCAGTGATATGCCGCAGCCCTGGCTGCGACATTGGGGCGACAAGGACAGGGCACTTTGGAATCGGCCTGAATATTCCGGGCGTTTAATTTTCATTACGATCAGGATGTGTGCCCTTCGCATCTAATTACTTTCTGACAGCGCCCTGACGTGGCTCCGAGAGGATGAGGCGGTGTGTTAACCTCCTGATCCCCCTGGTCTTTGGGGAGGACGGTCGGACAGATGGCGAACTGCGTTCCAGGGGCTGCGGCGCCCAGCTCACCCCTCCGGCCGCAGCACCGCCTGTCTGCACACCTGACTTGCCTGCCCTTCCCGCCCCCCACCTCCACCCCCTCCAGCGGCTCCCCTTTGTGGAGGGGGCGTGGCCGGCTCAGTCCCACCTTGGGGGCTGGGGGGGGGTGGGCACACCCTGCTTCCGCAGCTTCTCCTTTAAGAGAGGTTCTGGCTTCCCTCCCCCCCCAGCGGCCCTGGACGAGGTGGTTTGACATTGCCTGCTCGCTTATTTCCCCTTTGAAATGGAAATTACAGAAATTGAACATGAGTAACGCCTGCTATTACTTACCCAGAACCACCCCCCTCGCCTTATGAGGGGTCTGTTTGGGAAGGCTCTCTTATCTCCGGGGTATAATCACTTCCTAACTAGAACCAAAACCCAGAAAGTTCTGCAGCTGGGGTATTTAATTATGACAGTCTCAGGGAGTTGGGGGGGGGGGGGAGGGGACAGGGCCCTGCTGGTGGGTCAGAGCTGCAGATCTTTCTGTCGGGAGGCTCCTGTCAGACTGTCACCCACTCAAGTTTGGTGTCGTGTTCTTGCAGTGGTCCCCGTGGGCTCCCGCAAGTGCTGCCTGACGCGGTGCGGCCCCCTCCCCCTGCCCAGGGCCCCGTCCCGCCCCCTGCTGCACACACCTGTGCAAACACACAGAGATGCAAACAGATACACGCAGCAGGCACGCGCACACGTACACAGACACGAAGATACAAATAGGTGCACAGACACACGAAGATACAAATAGATACGTACGCAGGTGCACACGCATATACACACACATACACACACACACAAAGGTACATGAATGCGTGTGCAAACGCGGGCACCTATAGACACAGATACCCACACACACACAGATACAAAGATACAGATACGCAAACATGCGCAGAAGCACACAGACACAGATTTACAAACAGATACACAAATACATAAACACAGACACAGATACGTACACACAGATTACACAGACCCGTATACACAGGCATATAAGCCCAGATCTACACCCAGACGCGTGCACACAAACGTGAAGACACATAGATGCACAAACACACACACACACACACACACACACACACACGCACGCACGCAAAGACACCCCAACCCCCACCAGCCCCCAGAGCTTCCTTTGAGGTGTGGCATCTGATCGTGGGTTCACAGGCCTTTTATAACCCGTGGGAGCCAGGCTCTTGTGGACAGGGCTCAAAGTCTTGAGCTGAGGCTTTCCCCTCTTTGTTCAGCCAACGGCTGGGCCCTTCAGAAAGTGTGGCTCTCTCCCCGGAGGAGCCTGGCCTTATGCAGGGGACCCGCAAACTGGCATTGGCCGACAGGGGCCCCAGGCCCTGCCGCCTCCTGGCTCTGACATCCTCCTCCAGAAGAGGTCTCCAGAGAGAGGCCTTCAGAAGTCATCCCCCCCGCAGACTCTTGACAGACCCACTCCTCCCTGTTCTCCTGTTCTCGAGGGCAGACACCCAGCCTAATAGAACCTAATAGATTCAGGGATGATTGCTCAAAATCACGTCCTGGAATCCGGCCCCTTGGGCCTTCCGGAACAGTTTTCCCACACGGCCAAACGGCTCTGAGGCTGTGTCCGCGCAGCCCTGGCCCCCAGCAGCCCCCTTCGTTCTGCGTGGGGGATGGGCGGGGCGGGGGGCTTGTTCCTGGGAATGTTCTACATGCGGGTCAGGCCCTAAGCCGGCCCACAGGACGGTGAGGCCTTGCTCTTAATCAAAGGAGGCTGGGGGGCTGGGCTGGATTTAGCGGCGGGAGACCAGCCAGGGACTCAAAGCAAAGTCCAGAAGGAATCTCAAGACTTATGACTCACCCCCCGCCCCCTGCTCTACATAGCAACGGTCTCCATAACTCCTCTCCCCGAACGATATCTGATATTCGAGACGCTGGGAAGGTCCTGGTGGGGCAGGTGAGACGTCAGCGAGCTTTCTGCCGTCTCCGCAAACACAGCCTCTTCCCTGCGCGCAGCCCCTTGGCCCCTTAATAGCCGGTTTGAAAAGCCTTTTGTCTTCAGGCAGTGGAAACTCCCAACTTTATTTTCAGCTTTGACTGGGGAGGGTGAGACCAGACCGGAGGGGACTTTTCTGCTACGTCCTCCAGCAGGAGTGTCTTGGCAAAAGTCATGCCCGAGCACGCGTGGATAGGAGGGTCTCTGGACGGGCCCACGTGTCACTGTGGCAGGAAGTGACCATATCCAGTCCTGGAGTTCCGGCCCCGCTTCTTCTGCCTTTGGCAAGTTAGGCCCTCAGTCTCCTCATTTCTCACGAGGACAATAAGCACAGCACGCACCCCTAGGACCCTGAGTGTTAGACGGCAGGAGGCGGTGAACCCTTCGAGCCGGGCCCAGCGCGTGGCAAGCGTAAGTGCCCCGTAGAAGTCAGAGAGTATGGTTCCTTGTCCGGTGATCGTTAGTCCCAGCGGACCCCACTCAGCAGAAATCACGGAGTCCCCTGGCTCCACCGCCTGCCCAGGGAGGCTGTGGGCAGGCCCCCGAACTCCTCTGACCCTCTGTTTCCTCTTCAGTAAATGAGAGAAGAGAGCGAACGGGAAGAATAATTGTGACACACGTACGTCCAGGGGCCCCGTACACACATGACTATTCTCGACCTAACGTTGTAGCCAACTTCCTTTTTCTTTTCTTTTCTTTTTTTAACCCCAATCTATTGCAAAAGGAAATTCCCTAGTCGTGCCTTAATCGCCATAGCTCGGCAGTTGCCCCGGGTAACTGAAAAATCAACTGCAAGGCTGAGAAATTTGAGTGGGGGGCCTGGCCTGCCGGAGGCTCTGGGCGTGAGCCTCTCCCCTGCTGAAAAAAAGAGCCGTGTGGATTCCGGGGAGGTGTGAGAGGACTCGCGCTCGCCTGTGACTTTGGCCCTGATGTAGCGGGAGGGCTGGCAGGGCCCGACCGGGAGACGCTGCCGTTCTCACCGCGTGGCCCTGGGTCACTTAACAGTGGGTGACCCCCAGCCCGCCCACGGGCACAGCACCCGCTGGAGAAACACCGACGGAGGTTTAGCGGAGCCCGTGACGCGTCACGGCTTCCCCGGACGGGCGCACACGCGGCACAGGAGACTGCTCACCCGAGGCAGGGGGTCTGGGGGCCCCGGGGGATGCGGGTGGGCCCCACGCCCGCCTGACCTGGCTGTACGTTTGACCCCCCCCCCCCCCCCCCCAGCACACCGAGCTACAACTACGCGCCCAACCCGGACAAGCACTGGATCATGCGCTACACGGGGCCCATGAAGCCCATCCACATGGAGTTCACCAACATGCTGCAGCGAAAGCGCCTACAGACCCTCATGTCCGTGGACGACTCCATGGAGACGGTAGGCCCCGCCCCCTCCGCGCCCGCGGCCACCGTGCAGGCCCCGGAGCCTCCCGGTCCTCGCCCGGCTCCCGGCCTGGCCGGACAGGAGTGGAAACGGGGGGCGGGAGGAGCGGGCAGGGCCGCGGGCCCGGGGAGGTGGCCTGAGCCGCCCCGACGCACGGCCCTGCCTCCGTGAAACTCCGGTGCGGGATCTGTTCTGTTTGCTACGGCAGCCGCGTGACACGGCAGCTCACGTTCTTGAGCAGCTTAGTTGAGATACAACGCACGTCCCCTACGATTCACTCCAAGTATACAGCTCAGCGGTCCTGATACGTCGGCGGAGCTGTGTGCCCGCCACGGTCAATTCCAGAAGGTTTCCGTTACCCCAGCGGGAAGCCCCGCGGCCCTTCGCCGTCATCCCCCGGGACCCCCTCACCCTCGGTGCGTAGGCCACCGCTAACTTACGGTGGATTTGCGTCTTCCGAATGTTTCCCGTGAGTCGAATCCCATGCTGCGTGGTCGTCAGTGGCTGGCTTGCTCCACTCGGCATCACCTCTTCGAGGTGGATCCGTGCGTGTGGCAGCCCGTATCCACGCTTCCTGCCTTTTCACGGCTGAGTAATATTCCGCTGCGTGGAGATTTTTTTTTTTTAATTTGTCCGTGGCTATTTAAATGTAATTGAACTCAGGACAGTTTAAAGTCCAGCTCCCTAGTCGCACTGGCCGCGGGGCAGGGGCTCAGTAGACACGCGGGACTGGTGGCCGCCATGTTGGACAGCACAGGTCCCGACGCTCCGGAAGGTTCCGTGGGACAGGCCTGCCGAGCATCACCGGCACCTGCCCCAGGCCACGGCCCGGCGTCACTCGTTCGTTCGTTCGTTCGTTCAGCAGCATTGGCCAAATGGCCAGTGCCCTGGGATACAGCAGAGAACAAGGTGACCATAGTCCCTGTCCTGACGGAGCTCACCTTCTAATTCAGGGGACAGACGAGCCACAATCATGCAGACAAGATGGGAGAAGCACTGTGAAGAAGGCGGGGGGGCGGGGGGGCAGCAAGTGACAGGAGGTGGGGAGGCTGCGGTTATAAACGTGTCCTTCCCGGGGACCCCCGCTGAGCAGCGAGGTGCAGGGAGGGCCTGAAACGGGAGGGACAGCCCGAGAGCACAGGCACCTCTCCGCCCCCCGAGAGGGCCCGGGCGGCAGGGCGTCCGCACCCCTTCCCTGCGCCCCTCACCAGCCCACCTGCGTTTCAGATTTACAACATGTTGGTTGAGACGGGCGAGCTGGACAACACCTACATCATGTATACCGCGGACCACGGCTACCACATCGGCCAGTTCGGCCTGGTGAAGGGCAAGTCCATGCCGTACGAGTTTGACATCAGGGTCCCGTTCTACGTGAGGGGCCCCAACGTGGAGGCCGGCTCGCTGTGAGTGCATCACGCCCCAGGGCCCCCCTCTTCCAGGGAGACCTCCGGGGCCTCCATCGCCCCCCCCCCGCGCCCCCCCACCGGGTGGGCAAGCAGCAGGTGGCCCAACCGCTTAGCCCCAAGCCACTCCCTCGGGCGGCACTTTATTTGGGCAGGCGAGCCTCTCAGTGCCAAGCGAAACGGTGATTATGTCACCCGGGGTGGGTTCCGGCACATTTTATACCCCTCTGCTGGGGAGGGAGAGACCGGGGGCTGTTAGCACCTGTGAAAACAGATGGTCTGTGGCGGGCAGAGCGCCAGGGAATCGGGGCCGGGCTGCGTGTGCTGCGCCAGCGTGCGGGAAGGCCACCTTGACTTCTGTGGGGCCTGGTGACCCTTGGGGTGGCTCTCAGGGAGGGACCCTGCCACCCCAGTCGGGGGGTGTTGGCCACAGCACAGAGGGAACCGGTCTCCCTCCCATCCTTCCTCCGGGACCCTGTGGGCCCTCAGCCGGCGCTCTCCTTGGGCTGACCTTGGAGGTGACACATTCTGGCAGGAAACTGCCGCATCTGGGGCAGGGAGCTCTAGAAAGGCAGGTAACCGCAGCAGCAGCTGTTGGAGACCAGCTCAGATGGTTTTTTTGAAATGCAGATAAATTGCCCTTCAGGCGCTTATCTGGCCTGACTGCCATCCCTTGGGAGGAAAGCTTGGTGACAGTTCTAGAAGGTGGGTGTGTGGGTTCAAGGCAAGGCTCCTGGCTCTTTGCCTGCCTGCCTCAACACATTCCTCTCCGCCTTTGGCTCCCAGGGTCCCCACCTGGAAGGAGAGTTAGGATAACAGGGGTGCTGTCCAGTCCTTATTCTGCAGCCCGGGTCTGAGCCATGTAATTCATGGAAGCATCCCAACAGCCCTGTGGGGTGGATGTTACTATCACCCTGTCTGCTGAGGCACAGGGAGGTGAGGTTGCCCGAGGGCACGTGACACATCAGAGAAGGAGCTGGGATTTCAAGCCCCGCAGCCTCTCTGTTCCTGCGTCTCTGAAACCTTGAGCCACCCCTGTAAATGGAAAGAATTTGACCCACTAAAGACTCTACAGGCATTGACATGATGGGTTTGGTCAGCTTCAGAGTCTCCGATCTGATTGATAGGACCCAAAACCATACCCCATGTGGACGAGAGAAAGTGCTAATGTCAGGCTTGGGGCCAGAGGCTGGGACACCTTTGGCTGTACGCAAAAAACCAGATAAGACCAAAAGGTAATAATAAGATAAAGGAAATACAGGTACTGGGGGTGCCTGGGTGGCTCAGTTGAGCATCCAACTCTTGATTGTGGCTCAGGTCATGACCTCACAGTTCGTGGGTTTGAGCCCTGTGTCGGGCGCTGTGCTGACAGCGCAAAACCTGCTTGGGATTCTCTGTCTCTCTCTCTCTGTCTCTCTCTCTCTCTCTCTGCCCCTTCCCCACTCATTCTCTCTCTCTCTCTCTCTCAAATAAATAAATAAATAAACTTAAAAAAAAAAAAAAGAATGCAGGAACTAAAGTAACTGGAAAGTCCAAGGCTCTATTGGCTTCAGGCATGGCTGGATCCAGCAGTCACACAATAATGTCAGGAAGCTTTCATTTTCCATCCCTCAGCCAGCTTCCTTTGAATTGACTTCATTCTCAGGCAGGCTTTTCCCTCATGGTGGCAGACTCACCATGACTTTCAGCCATCCAGTGTAGAAACCAAACAGTGGTTTGAACAGAAGCCTTAAGGTGACTCTCACCAGCCTGACGTGGGTCACGTGTCCATCCCTAACCAATCATCATAGCCAGGGTGATAGAAAGCCTCGAGTGACCAGGCCAAAGACATCAGGTAGTGGAATCTGAATGGGGCGGGGCACTGTTACCACCAAGAGGGACGTAGGAAAAGCGATCGTCCCCGTCCCACCCCAGTCCTGGGGAGCAAGACTACTGGACACGCCTCAGGCCACCTCAGCTGCTCGTTGCCAACATTCGACGTGGCACCTGCTTGCCCAGCAGTCTTCCCAGCTCCCCCTGCCTACAGGTTACGTCGTTAGGCTTTACTCTGGCCTCCCAGCCCTCCTACCAGGCAGCCGCACCCCGCACCTGGCTACCTGTCCGGGGTTCACAAGGTGCTGCGCTCCGGAGGAAGGGGTCAAAGGCAACTGAAACCCTAGGACCCCGACCCTGCCCCTCAGCCCCAGGGGATGGGGTCGGGATCCCCGGCCGCCTTGATGGAAAGTGCTCTCCCATGGTCGTCATTCATGCGACAGGGGCCAACCCCTGTGTTGGGCACATCCCTGAAATCACTTACCACCATGCCGGGCACACCAGGTAGAGACAGGAGACGGGAGAGGTGACAGATGTCTGGCAGAGATACGTAACGAAAGTCACTAAGCGAACACTTATTGAGCACCTACTGTGTATTCTAAGTGCAGAAGTGCTAGGGATACAGAAGGGAGCAAGACGGATGGAAGTGTCTGTCTTCCAGTTAGGTTCTAACTGGGGACTAGACAGCCAGATGAATGACTAAGATAGTAAATGGGGATGATACGGCCTCAGGGAAGGGACAGGAGCGCCGGGAGGGGTCCTCAGGAAGGACCTGGTATTAATCTAAGACGCAATAACAAGTCGTTACAAACTCGGCGAGTGAAAAGAACGCACGCGTCCCGTCTCGCCGTGTCTGCGGGTCACAAGTCTGGGCCCAGCCTGGTCGTCCGCTGAGGCTGAAAGCAAGACAGGGCTGGAAGTCTGACTAGGGAAGGACCGGCTTCCCCACTTGACGAGGTTGTTCAGGTGCAAGCCGCGGACCTGACGTCACGCAGCCCGCCTCCCAGAATGTTTGCCAGGCGTCCTCGCTGGGGGTGGGTGACCTTCAGAGACGGCCAGGGGAGACAAGTAGACAGCGGAGGGACAGCCGGCAGGATGAAGCCGTATGTCGGGTAACATAGCCACGCTGGGACCGTCATCGCCCTTGCCGTTGGTTTGGCCCACCCTTGAGGGGAGGGGATCACGCAGAGGTGTGACCACCGGAGGGCAGGGATCACGGGGTCTGGCCCGGGCTGCCTTGGTAATTGCTGAACAAAGAACTCAGGGGTTGGGGGCAAGTGCTACCCTGGCATCTGGAGGAAGAACATTCCAGCAGAGGGAACAGCAAGAGCAAAGGTCCTGAGGCCAGACACCTGCCTGGCCAAGAATAGCAAAGGGCCAGTGTTTGCCTCAGAGGAGGTTCGGAGACAGGTCTGGGGGCAGGACCAGGGTCTAGAGCGGCTCCTAAAGGCGGGTGTCCTTTGTTCAGGCGGTGGGAGGCAGGGAGGGCACTGCCAGCCGAAGTAGCCAAGTGGAGGCCCGTTAATCCGGGTACCCGGCGGCAAGTGTGGAGTGCGCAGAAGGTGGGGCTCGGCTGAATTGGGGCCGCAGAAGGGGGCCCGGAGGGCTGGGGTGCGGGCGAGTGAGGAGATCACCGCTTCCCCACCCTCGGGGCGTGAGCCACGGGCGACCTCCGTCCCTCCAGCCGCCCTTCCCCCAAGCGAGGCTGGGGCACCACTGCCCGGGTGGCCGAGCCCTGTTCTCCCCGCCTCCCTCAGGAACCCCCACATCGTCCTCAACATCGACCTGGCCCCCACCATCCTGGACATTGCAGGTCTGGACATCCCCTCGGATATGGATGGAAAGTCCATCCTCAAGCTGCTGGACACGGAGCGGCCGGTGAATCGGTGAGGAGGGGGACTTGCCCTTTTGATCATCACAAGACCCAGTGAGGCAGGCGTTACTAGCATCCCGTTCTGCCGGGTTGGAAACCGGACCCCAGAGAGAGCAAGCGACTGGCTAGAGGTCTCTCTGCAAGTCTGGGCGTCAAGGTCTCCCGGTCAGAGGCTCTGACGCCTCCTCCCCGAGCTCGAAGGTTTCAGTGCCCGGTGGGACGATGGGAACACGTCCCCAGGTGTCCCGGAGGCAGTGACGTGAACAAGAACAAAAACCAGTCCGGTGGGGAGGTGAGCGGGGTCTGGTGGGGACGGGAAAGGAGGACGCGGCCACTGGCGTGGTCACGGCGACATCTGGTGGCCGGCACCGTGACTGCCCTCGGGGTTGACGGCCCCAGAGTGCTGACGGCGGAAGCCCCTGCTTGCGCCCGAAGGCAGCTCAGAAGCTCCAGCCGTGCGGGGTGCCGTCGCCTGCTCTCTCGGGGGACCACCTCCACTGAGCCTCCTCCTTTGTGAGGTGTTCTGAGCTGTACAGGTGTAAAATGGGCACATCTGGGGCAGCAGTTGGGGCACTGGCTTGGGAGCCGGGACCCCTGGGAGTCGGGGGCAGGATGGAACCTTCTTCCGGCAACCCGAGCCTCTCCCTGGGACGTGGCAATAGAGTGAGATTGCATGAAACCCACACTCAAATTCACCGCCCAACTGTAAAGGATCAAAGAAGAAATCCCCCCCCCAAGACCTGACAAGCTTAGCCCCCCTCCGGCCACTTCTGCCCCGGGGGGGCCCTCAGACCCATATCTCCGCTCCGGGGGAGATGTAGCTCAGCTCAGTGTGGGGTGTGAGCACCCAGGCCCCTCCTGCGCCCAGCTGGGCCCACGCACCCCAACTATCCCCGCTTCCCGGAGATGGGGGGACGTGGGAGGCCCCCACGTCGATGGGAAGGTGAAAGTGGGCTTTTTTTCCTCCAGGTTTCACTTGAAGAAGAAGGTGAGGGTCTGGCGGGACTCCTTCCTGGTGGAGAGAGGGTAAGTGCCAGGTCCTAGAGGCCCCCCCCCGCCCCCCGCCCAGGGCATTTGAGGGCCCCCCACCTGCCCATCCCGGGAAGCTCCTGGCAGCGTCCCCGCCCCCTGTACCGGTGGCATCGAAGATCTCACTGCCGGGGCAGGAGAGAGACCACAGCTCTTACTATCCCTGCTCAGATACGTGTCCACGGCCCCCTAGACACGGAGGAAGCCCGTTCGCTGTCCCCGGGCCTCGTACGGAATTTGAGTCTGGAGGCCACGTGGACCCTTCAGACCTGTGCTCCTGCCCGTGCGATGCTCCGAACGTTTTCTCACGTGTCGCCGACTCTCCTGCAACTTGGGAGGCTTCTTGGCGAATTCCCGTGTCTTAAGCCTCGTGACCGTCCCTGCACCCTCCGTGGTGACGTCACACGGGCTGCGTGGGGTCCGCCCCCCGGGCGGCCGCGGGCTCCTTCCGAGCGCAGCGGCCAGCCGCGTGTCCCGCTCTCTGCCCCACAGCAAACTGCTTCACAAGAGGGACAACAAGGTGGAAGCTCAGGAGGAGAACTTCCTGCCCAAATACCAGCGCGTGAAAGACCTGTGTCAGCGGGCGGAGTACCAGACCGCGTGCGAGCAGCTGGGACAGGTGAGGCCGTGTGGCTGGTGCCCTGGGGGCTCCTGCCCTCCGTTGTCCCTCCCAGGGGCCGGCCCTCCGCGCTGCAGCCCAGGCCGGGGCCTCCTCCCTCGGGCCCGCACAGCCAGTGAGGCCGGCTTTTCATTTATAGGAGCAATAGGAAATTGCCTTTTTAAATAAATATAGGTGTTTAAAAAGTGAGTTGATTGCGAGGGAAAGATTAAGAAAATTACAAGCAGATAGTATTTAGAGATAGCAGGGGCTGTGAGTGATGTTGGAAGAGTCTGAACTTGGCTTTTCTGAGGCCTAGACGGCCGGGGGAGCTGGGGAGGGGAGGGGAGGGCAGAGGAACTGAGAAGCAGGCAGGGCAGCCCGGCTCAAGGGGTGTGGGGCGTGCGTCCCTGCCTCAGTCTGCCGGCTGGTACTTTGAGCCCGCCGCCCCCCCCCCCCCCCCCCCAGTAACTCGGGCCTAGAGATGTGCGCCCACTGCGCCCATAAGTACAAGTAAAACCAGGGCCTTTGGATCCCATTGCTCACCATAGCCTGTGGCCTTCCAAGGCCGAGGCCCGGCTGGGTGCTTTTCTCACAAGCGGGGGCGGCCCCATCTTATCGCCAGACTCAGAATGAGGCCCATCCCCGTGGCCGTGTCCCCACCCCGTTTGCTCGTAAGCCCCAGACCCCTCCCCATGCTTCGGAAGCCAGTCTGTGCCTCGGGACAAGAGCTTTGGGTTATGCCGGTCCCTTCATTGCCGAGCGCTGATCCAGGCCCTGGAGCGATGGCCCTGAATGCCCCCAGCGGAAACCCCTGGCCTCCCGGAGCTGCGTGCTGGGGACATCCCAGAAGGGCTCCCGTTTCAGTTCCGAGCCACAAGGAGTGAGCTGCTGAGCCAAGGGCCCTTGTCCCCCCGGAGTGTTGGCACGTTCCCCCCCTTTGCACATCTGTCCCCCGCCCAGACGGGAGGTCGGGCGGTCCCAGGGCAGCGGCAGGCATGAGCGTCTTCAGAACAGATTATCAGGGCGCACTGCTTTACCCCAAAGGAAGAGAGCGCTGGGGGTGGGGGCTGGGCCCTGGACCAGCCGGGGGAGGCATCGGTCCAGAGCCCCAGCTACCGCTCCGGGGCCTCCCGGACCCCAGCCTCAGCAGCCACCCCCTCTCGCCGGCCCGGTGCTCCCCTGGGGGACCTCCCTGTGACTGGGGCTCGTGCCCAGCCACCAAGTGTCGGCCCTGGTGCCCCTTCTGTGCTCCCCCCACGACAGACGTGTGTCTGTGGGGCACCGAGCGGCCAGCGGCGGTCCCGGGGCCCCAGCGAGGGCGGCGGGGAGCGGGACGTCTCCGGGGCGGTCGCGGCCGCGGAGCCTGAGGCCCTCGCCGTGTCTCGCAGAAGTGGCAGTGCATGGAAGACGCGTCGGGGAAGCTGAAGCTGCACAGGTGCAAGGCCCCCGCGCGGCCGGGGGGCAGGGCCCTCTCCAACCTGGTGCCCAAGTACTACGGGCAGGGTGGCGACGCCTGCCTCTGTGCCGGCAGCGACTACAAGCTCAGCCTGGCCGGGCGCAGGAAGAAGTTCTTCAAGAAGAGTAAGTGTGGCGGCCCCGGGGGTGGAGCGGGGCGGGGGGGGCGCGATCGTGCCTGGGGAGCCCCGTCTGTGCGTTCACCCAGCCCCACAGACGCGGATGCCAGTGCCCGGTGGCCCTCCGGGACGAGACTAAAGGGGGGAAGGCCATTTGGTAACGTGCCGAGAGCAGGAGCTGAAGCAGGGGAGAGGGCGGCGGGAGAGGGGCCCCTCAGAGCCCTTCCTCTGAGACGAGAAGCCACGGGATGGT